>NC_091507.1:18946246-19296740 GCF_947461875.1 Haliaeetus albicilla
CGAACTGCTGCAAGCCCACAGCAGAGGAGCTGCGCTGCTTACTCCTGCTTTGGTTAAAATACAACGCAGGTTACGCTTGGAGGGTTGGGGGGGGGACACGGGACAGGCGAAAACTTGGGGGAAAATCCCCTCAATCCCCAACCCGGGCTGCTGAACTTTGCCGGACTCTTTCAAGTCCCAAACCCGCCCGCTTCAGAGGCGAGGGAAATGTTCACTAAATTACGGCAAATCTCAAGTGAGCGACCACGTTTCTGAGGAGAATTGCGCTCTGGAAATGTGTTTTACTAGTCTGGAATATTGCTAGTGCTTATTTCGCCAAATGCGGTAGGTGGAAAGTTTTGTTCATGTAAATATCTCAACCATTTTCCGCACGGTCAATACACACGGAGACTTGACTCCGTTTTCCAAATGAAGACCCACGAACGCTCGAAATGAAAAGTGTACGTTCTTGTAGGTCGTTTTCTCTCTTTGATTACTTTTATCTCTTTTTTTTCTTTTTCCTTTTTTTTTTTTTGTGTGTGTGTGTATGTGTTAGCTTTTTAGGCGGGGAGTTCATCTTGCCAGGATCTATCATATTTATGGGCTGTGTGATTTCCAGGGCTCCAATTGGTCTTTCCTTTATGGAGGCGAGGAATAAAACTTTCCCACTCGCACGGAAACTGCTGGGGCTCCAGCGCAGGGAACAAAGTGGCTTCAAACCCACCCCCCCACCCCGGGGCTGCCACATTTCCCCCCCCCTCCCCAAAACCTTCTCCCCCGGGGCAGGGGGGGGGGGGCTGGCCGGGATATCCCCCCTTGCAGGTGTTTTAGGGGATGCTACAGCCACGTTTGTCCGTCTGTGCCCAGCATCGTACTGGGGGGGGGGGGGGGGGGGGGGCGTGTTTAAGCAGGAATACCAGGAAAAAAAAAAAAAAAAAATCTCACTCTGTCGCCTCTTGCAACCGCTTAGGGAGGGAAAGGGAGGAAAGAAGCGGGTGTCAGTGGAGGTTCGTGTCCTGTCCCGGACGGTCGCGATAACTTGTGCCGGTGTGTCGCCGGTGTGGGCGGGGGGGGGGGGGAGCTCGGCGCTGGCTCTCGTAGATAGAGAAGTCCGGGGGGGGGGGGGGGGGGAGTGGCCAGCTTGAGGGGGGGAAGGGAAAAAGAGGGGGAAAAAATAAAAGCTACTTTTCCAGGTTTAATACGGCGATTAAATATGAAATGATGTAAAAAACCCGAGTCGGTTTATTGCATCTCCAGAGACTGGAGCGCCTTATTTGGACAGAAAAAAGAAAAAAAAGCCCCCCCAAAACTCCCTCGCAGGCCTCGGCTGGCTCGGGGACACTTTTTTGGGGGGGGGGGGCGACCGTTCCCCCGGCAGCTCCCCCCCCCTTAACCATCACCACCGCTCCGCTCCAGCCCCGTCGACCCAGGAGTTTTGGGGCTCTCTCCCTCAACCGAGGTGCCTTTTGGGGGGGCTGTTAAAGACCGGGGGAACCCGAAGTTGACCCCCCCTCCCCAAATCCCGGGGACGGGACGGGGACGCGGACACGGGGGGGGGGGGGGGGGGAGGGGGCTGAGTGTTATGGCGCCCCCTGGCGGGCGGCCGCCGCCTCGTCGGAGCGCGCCGAAAAGTTGATTTTGTTCAGCAAGGCGTAGCGTATAAAATTAACGGCGGCCAATAAAATTAGCTTACATGTTTCAACCGTAAAAGTCCCCAAACAAAATAAAGCTAGTTTTAGCGAAGCTAAGAAGCTCTGGTTTGGCCCCGTTCTCTCTGGCTTGAACTGGGGTCCTTTTATCTAAAGCCCAGTGCACAAACATATAGCTTAATGTGACTAGTGTTCTTCCTTTTATTTCTTTCTCTATGGCAACCAATATGTTCTGCTCAGAAATGTTCCCCCATCAAGGAAACAAATGATCTTGAGGGAGCAGCTCTATACGGCATCTGTTCCGATGGAGCACACAGAGTTAACCCCAGTCAAAAGAGACGCTGGGCACGTCAACAAGAAGTGGAAAATGAGCGATTCTTCTCCCCCCCAAATTGAAACCTATACCTCCCTAGTTTTACAAGCCATTTTATTGATTTGACTATCGACCGTTTCCAAAGAAGTAACTAATTCTAGGAAATTACAATGATCATCAGCTATTGTGTGTCCAAAAGAGCAGCAACGGGGAGGGGGGGGGGGGAGAAAAAAAAAATCATGCAAATAACACTGCAAAATTAAAATAAATGAAAGTCGCGTATGGGATATTTAAGCCTCGGTAAAGTTTTCAGGAGCGGTATCTGGCCTACTAATTTCATCCTACATTATTTATCACATTATTTATCACACTGACCCAAACGCTATAAAAGAGTTTCAGATCATTAGCCTGCACCTCTCAATTAGACGGGATTCGGGGAAAGCGGAGAGACAGGCAAGACTGCCAGGAGAGCGAGCGAGAAAACAAAGTGAAATCTGGTCTGTAATCCTCCAGCCCCAATCTCCTTGAGAATAAAATGAAGGGATGTCCTGGTTAGTTTTGATTGATTATACTCTTTCTGATGGACTTTCACTACAGAGCTCTAGATGTTGTGCTTAACCGTCTGTTCCCTAGTTACGATATTAACCCTCTGCGTGCACCGCCGCTCCGCACCTTCCCCTGCCTCCCCCCCCCTCACCCCCCTCTAGCCCCCCCCCCACTCGTGTCCGTGTCCCTCCGCACCCACGCTCCCGGCAGGTGCCCGGTTCACCGGCCCCGGCCCCCTCCCCGCCCAACGGGAGACCCCCCCCCGCCCGCTCCCCCCCCCCCCCCAGCTCCGAGAAGCAGCCTTTGACAACAGCGTCTCTGCCTCTCCTTTACAAATCTGTAATATTTTCGAGAGCTTTCCTTTTTTTTCCTTCCCCCCCCCCTTTCCCCGAGTCCTGGTGTTACAATAATTAACAGTGCCCAGAAAAGTGAAGTAGTAACCAGAAAGACTTTCCAGCGCTGAAGAATTGCTTTGCTGCCTTGAGCTTTGGAATGAATCCATGCTTTTTATGTAATATTTCACTAAGGTGCTTTTTGTTGCTGGTGGGATTTTTTTTTTTCTTTCCTTTCCCTTTCCCTTTTTTTTTTTTTTTTTTTTAAGCCGGTTTCCTTCCAGGCAGTTGCCATGGGTTTCCCTGTCTTGTCCTAAGCTTTTGAAAATATACATCGAGAAGACTTTAAAGAAAACAAAAGTAGATAAAAAAATGTAAAACACTTACCGGTCATACTTCCAGGATTTAGAGAATTTTTTTTTAATTTTTGATTTTAATAAGGTGACAGGGGGGAAAAAGCATGTTCTCAACTCCAGCGAAACGATCCATGTTAAGATTTTCCTTTGCACTGACTCCACTAAGCCCCGCTCTCCACTAGTCTATTATTTTCACCAAAATATATGAAAATTTATGCAAATGAAAATCAGCACTAACTGTTCTCCCCTTGTTATACTTTGGATTTTTTTCCAGACAAAACAATCACACTCTGCAAGGGAGGGGGTGGGAAGAGTTGGGGAACTAAGTTGGTTGGGTTTGTGTGGTTTTTTTTTTAAATAAAAGACATTACTCCAGCTCGAGCTTTATTTTTTTGTTGTCGCTGTTATGAGGGTGTACTTTTTTTTTTTTTTATTTGGGGGGGATTTCTTCCCCCCCCCCTTCCTTTTTTATTAAGAAAGTAGATCTGTTTGCAGAGGCGCTATCACGTTTCATCAGGCCACCTGAGACGGCTTTTGAAAGCGTGTACTGTGAAATTCATAGCAGTAATTTAGACAAAATCCTCACTGTATATTAATGAAAGACGGCCCCATGGCACCGTTCCTATCCTCCCCATTCAGTGTAAACAAAACCACGAGACTCACTCGGTTTTTGAGCCTGATCCAAGCAAAATCGGCTGGAAAGGAAAACATGGGGTTCTGGCACTGACTATTCAAACGTCTGCACCTGGAGATCTCAGATTTATTCAATGAAATCTGTGTTGGATCTTTTATATATAAAAAAGAAACCTTTGGAGGACGCATGGGAACAAAAAAAATAAAAAAAATATACAGCTATAATCGTTATGTTTGGGGTTTAGTTACCAGTGCCCTTCAGATCCGTACGCTTCACTTTAATGGGTTTTTTCTAACCCGACCCACCGTGGTATTTTCTTTTATTTATTTTTTTTTAATTTTTTTTTTTTCCCCGTGCCAGCCCAGGGGGCTGCCCGGAGCCCCAAACACCGGTTCCGCGGGCGCGGAGATGGGACCCGCAGCTCACCGCCCCCCCGGACCCAACTCATTCAGCGTGCGGAGGAAGGTGGGGGGGGACGGGGACACGGGGGGGACACGCTCCCCATTTTAACACCCCTTTTCCCTCCGCGGATCCCAGCGTTCGGGGGAGAACGGGGAGACCCCGAGCAGCGCCGCGTCCCCTCGAATGTCCGCCCGGTGTTACTGCACCGCCGCTCCCCCGGGAGCGTTCAATTTGCCCTTGTTTTTGTTGCCACTTTCTCTTTTTTTTTTTTTCTTTTTTTTATTTTTTTTTTCCGTGGTTCACTGAGGTTGCCTGTGCGCGGCGTTTCCGCTCGGTCGCATCCCCCCCCCTTAAACCCCCCTCCAGGCTTTTTTTTTTTTTTTTTTTTTTTTTCCCCCGCCTCCCTTAACCCTTTCGGCAGGACGAAGAAATAAGATACAACATTTCATCCCGCGGGGGGGGGGGGGCGCCGGTTCCCTGCGAGGCCAAACCCGGTCCCCCCCCCCCCAATCCCTTTTCCCCGACGGGGCGGCCGTTCTCCGGGATAACCGGGAAGAGCTGCGGGGGGGGGGGCGGACAAAGACCGGGGGGGGAGGAAGGGGTTTGGGTACCCCGGGGGTGGCACCCCGGCACAAACGCCCTTCCTACCCCCCGCCCGCCTTCGGCGTCGTTATTATTCTTAATTATTATTGTTATTAATTATTACCGCTGGTCCCCCCCCCGTGGCCCAGCGGCCGGGAGAGCTCCGAGGTGCGTGTGTGTCCGCCGGGCGGGAAGAGTTAAGAGGCGGAGGGAGGAGAGGAAAGAGGGAGGAGGGATGGAGAAGGGAGGGATGATGGAGGGGGGGGTAAAAACGGGGGGGGGGGGGCACTTCCAGCTCCGACGCCGCTTTTGCCTAAATTAAAAAGCAGCCAATCGGAACGGCCGGAAGGGGGGCCGAGCGGCTGTCCATCACGGGGCTCGGAGCCAATCAGCGTGGGCGGCGGTGGGGCAGGGTCGCGGCGGCGGGCAGACGGCGGGAGGGAGAGGAGGAGGAGGAGGAGGAGGAGGAGGAGGAGGAGGAGGAGGGAGGGGAGGAGGGCGCGGGCACGGCCCGGGAGAGGGAGGCGGGGAGAGGCGAGCGGCGGGACTCCGGCACCGCCAGTGCGCGCTGCCAGCCCGGCAGCCAACTTCCCCGCTGGAGTTAGTGTATAAAGGATACCATATATGCACACACACATACACACACCTCTCCAGCAAGGCGCTCCTCCTCCGCCTCCTCCCTCGACCAACTGCTGGAATTAAAATAAAAAGCAAAACAAACACCAAAAAAAAAAAAAAAAAAAAAAAAAGAGCCAACCAACAACAAAAAAAAAAAAACAACAAAAAAAACAACAAACCAAGCGAGAGAGCGAGCGAGCGGGAGAGGGAGAGAAACAATTCGCGAGGTAACGAGAAATTTCAACTTTTTCTTTTTTTTTTTTTTACTTTTTTTTTTTTTTCCAACCGCCTAAAGGAAAGGTAGAGAGAAAAAAAATGTCTTATCCAGAGCGTGACTCTAGCAAGAAGGCTCCGGCAGGACTCTTGTTTCAAAGGGGACAAAGTGCTCCGGCAACAGCACAACTTTGAGAAATGCATCATCACCACCATCACCACCATCATCATCACAGGAAGTTTTCTTAGGACACCAACAAAACTTGCAAATAAAAGAGCAAAAGGAGATCGAGGAGCCGAGGAGAGAGAGAAAGACAGAGAGAGAGACAGAAAAAGGAAAATATACCCACACACAAAGCCTTAAAGGAAGAAGAAAAGGAAAAGTTTCACTCCGAGAGGGGAAGGCTGAGAGGTGGAGATGTACTCCTAGGGGAGCGGAGGGGAGAAGGCACGGGGGCTTTTTGATCCCCCCCCCCTCTTTTTCGCTTTTTAGCCTTTGTTTGGTTTCCTCCCTGCGAGCAGCAAACTCGGGCGAGAAGGCGGCGGAGGAAAAAGAAAAAAAAAAAAAAGACATGTACCGCTAAATATTTCTCCTCTTTTTTTTTGGGAAAAAAAAAAAAAATAAAAAAGCAAGCGGAAAGCAAAGCCAAGCGATTTTAAAAAGAAAGAAAAGAAGGAAAAAAAAAAAAAGGCGAAGCGAGAGAGCCGGCGGGGCTTTGCCAAGAGCTCGCCGCAGGAGCGGAGCGGAGCGGAGCGGAGGCAGGACGGGCCGGCGGACGGGCGGAGGAGAGCGCGCCGCGGAGCGCTAGCAGGTGAAACCCCGCGCCCCGGCGCCCCGGCGAGGCTGGGAAGGCGGCGGCGGCGGCGGCGGCGGCGGCGGCGCGGGCGGCGGCCCCGGCAGCGGCCCCGGCAGCGCCGGGCAAAGGCGCTCGCCCGGCAGCCGGCGGCGGCGGCGCGGCGGCGGCGGCGGCGGCGGCGGCGGCGGCGGCGGCGCGGCGGGGGCGAGCGGCGGCGGGCGGCGGGCGCGGGATGGCCGCGGCCACCTCTAACCCCTACCTCCCCGGCAACGGCATCCTGGCGGCCGGCTCCATCGTCCACGCCGACTCGGGAGGAGGAGGAGGAGGCGGCGGCGGCGGCGGCGGCGGCGGCGGCGGCGGCATGCAACCGGGCAGCGTGGCCGTCACCTCGGTGGCGGGCGGCTACCGCGGCGACCCGGCGGCCAAGATGGTCCAGAGCGACTTCATGCCGGGCGCCATGGCCGCCAGCAACGGCGGCCATATGCTGAGCCATGCCCACCAGTGGGTGACGGCCCTGCCCCACGCCGCCGCCGCCGCCGCCGCCGCCGCCGCCGCCGCCGCCGAAGCGGGTTCGCCCTGGTCCGGCAGCCCCGTGGGGATGACGGGCAGCCCCCAGCAGCCGCCGCCGCCGCCGCCGCCCGACGTCAAGGGCGGCGGCGGGCGAGACGACCTGCACTCGGGAGCGGCGCTGCACCACCGGCCGCCCCACCTGGGCCCCCCGCACCAGGGGCACCCGGCGGCGGCCTGGGGGGCGGCGGCGGCGGCGGCCGCCCACCTGCCCGCCATGGCCGGCGGGCAGCAGCAGCAGCAGCAGTCGCTCCTCTACTCGCAGCCCGGGGGTTTCACGGTGAACGGCATGCTGAGTCCGCCCCCCCCCCCCGGCGGGCAGAGCCTGGTGCACCCGGGCTTGGTGCGAGGCGAAACGCCGGAGCTGGGCGAGCACCCCGGGCACCACCACCACCACCACCACCACCACCAGCACCCCGGGCATCACCCGGCGCACCACGGCGGCGTCAACAGCCACGACCCGCACTCGGACGAGGACACGCCGACCTCGGACGACCTGGAGCAGTTCGCCAAGCAGTTCAAGCAGCGGCGGATCAAGCTGGGCTTCACCCAGGCCGACGTGGGGCTGGCGCTGGGCACCCTCTACGGCAACGTCTTCTCGCAGACCACCATCTGCCGCTTCGAGGCCCTGCAGCTCAGCTTCAAGAACATGTGCAAGCTGAAGCCTTTGTTGAACAAGTGGCTGGAGGAAGCCGACTCCTCCACCGGCAGCCCCACCAGCATCGACAAGATCGCGGCGCAGGGGAGGAAGAGGAAGAAGCGGACCTCCATCGAGGTGAGTGTCAAGGGGGCCTTGGAGAGCCACTTTCTGAAATGCCCCAAGCCCTCCGCCCAGGAGATTACGAACCTCGCGGACAGCCTGCAGCTGGAGAAGGAGGTGGTCAGGGTTTGGTTTTGCAATCGGAGGCAGAAAGAGAAACGGATGACCCCCCCGGGGATCCAGCAGCAGACCCCCGACGATGTCTACTCCCAGGTCGGCACCGTCAACTCCGACACGCCGCCCCCTCACCACGGACTGCAGACCAGCGTGCAGTGAGGGGCACCGCGGGCGGGCCGGGGCGGAGTGGAGCGTGGAGCGTGGAGCGGAGCGGGGGGGGCCCGAGGGGACTGGGGAGGGGGGGCACGGGGCGAGGGACGGGACGCTGGGGGGGGGGGAGAGAGCGGGGAGGGGGGGGGGAGGCGCAGCGCGACCCGGGCCGCAGCCCGCAACCGGCCCCGGTCCCGGCCCCCCCCCCCCCGGTCCCCGGTACCGGCGCGCACACCCGCACCGCTGACACGGACACGCTCGCCCGCACACAAACAAACACACACGTACACGCACGATCCGGGCTCGTTCAGACTGCTTGTGTTTATATATATATGGATAGACGCGGGCATCTATATATATATATATATATATATATATAAGGTCGATACCGATAGGGAGCGGTGGAGAAGGTCGATCCGAGCGAGAGCGTTTAGACCGTGTTTGGGGGAAAAAAACCCACAAAAAACGGGGTGGAGATGCGTAATGCACCAAAACTGCAGATGTGCCGGGGGGTTGGTTGTGGGGAGAGGGCTTGGGAGGGTGGGCTTGGGCTTTTTTTTCTTTTTTTTTTCTTTTTTTTCTTTTTTTTTTTTTTGAATTGCTATTCTTTTTTATTTTTCGCTCTCCAAATTAGCCCCCTCTCGCAGCCAGGAACACCACTGATGCCTGCACCTCTTCTCTCCCCTCCTCCCCCCCCTCCCTCCCCGCACTCTCCCCCCTATCCCCAAAAGGGCTCTCTCCTAAGAATCACGGAAACTTTTTTCCTCCTTTCTCTCTCCCTCTTGTTTTGGTTTTATTTTTTTCTTTCCTTTCCTTTTCTGTTTTCGTTTGGGGTTTTTTTTTTTTGGTTGGTTTTTTTTTTTTTTGAATGGGAGCAATCAAAAAAAAAAAAAAGGGAAGCAGAAGCAAAATAATCTGGTTAATCAGAGGGTGCCTGCTGCATTCCAGCACCCTGTTTTTCTTGGCCAAACCGTAGAATTTTGGTGCAAGGCAGACATCCACTCTGAAAACATATATATCTATATATCTATATATTCTGCAAAATGAAAGGGGCCACTTTTTCCAGGAAAAAAAAAAATAAAATATGCACACAGCACTAAAAACAAGCAGACTGCATAGGGGAGCAAATACATATATATATATTTATCTATATATATAGGTATAGCTATAGAACAAAACTATGGAAATAAATGCCCGCACGCCGAAAAACTGACCCTGAGGAGAAAGGGGGGAGGGACAGACGCCGGGGGGAGGGGGGCAGAAGGAGAGGTTGTTGGTCCCTAAAGTTCGAGCTCTGTAGAAGGACTTTGCATGAATTAAGGGAACCAGCGAGAGAAAGGGAAATAATTTAGGGCTGTCAAAGTCCTGCTCCTGACGGCTGCCAATCATCATGGAAGAGTCATAAAAAAAAAAAAATCCACTGCTAATATTTTTTTTATTAATATTTTTATTTTTTATTTCTGGACTGATTCAGATAAAGGGATTTAGAAGGACTGAGCATCTGCAGCTGCACTTATCTGAACTTCTCCTCTCCTAAATCCGTTGCCAACTTTGATTGAATGGGTGCTGTGGATGTGATTATATAATACTGCCATTTCCAAGCAGTGTTTTTGGTAGGTTTTAATAAACAGACTTTTCAAAAAGACGGCAATATAGAATTGTTAGATCCGTTGTTGATCTAAAAAAAATTTGCTTTATATTTTCATTAAATGACTTCTTTTAATATTTTATTCAGAATACCTATGAACTGCTGCAAAACGGTAATTTATTTTTTCCCCAGATCTTGTATTACGTGTTTTTTTCAGACGAGCACAAATCAAAATGAAATGAAAATATGGACAGTTGTTAGGTAATAAGGGTATCTTTTGATGTGATAATTTGATTGTAATTTAATTTGAGTAGTGATTCCGTAAGAGCTGATTGAGAAAATAAATTTGTTAGAATGAAATAGTCTGTGTCTGATGCATAAACGCTGTGTCGAAGGAAAAAAAAAAAAAAGTTCTCTGGAGGGAAATACTGCAAATGCTGAAGTGAGAGGAGTACCCAGGGTCCGACCTGCTCTCTGCAGCCCCCCCCTCTCCGTCTCCCCCCTCCCCGCCCTCCAGCATCCCGGCCCCGGGGCTCTCCCGGTGCCCGTCCCTCCGCCGAGCAAAGGTCCAGCGCCTCTCCCACCCACCCCACGGCCCCCCGTGTCGTGGGGAAGGATAGGCGAAAATTAGGGATGAGCGAAAGCCACCTTTTCACCCAGAAAAAAAAAAAAAAAGGGAGGGGGAGGCTGTGTCCGTTCCATTTTGGTTTGCACCTCGGTGCGGAGAGCGGGGATGTTTCCAAAAGTTCCTTTTCAAACTCGGGGGAAGGGGGCGGGGGGGGGAGAGGGGAGGGAGGCTAAGCTATCATTTCTTTTGACGCATTTTATGTCTGTATAAATATTGTATTTAATTTATAATTGAAGGAGAAGGTACTCTTTTTTTTTTTTTTTGCTTTGTTTTGCCCGAAAGGCTCTATAGAATAATACTTCCAGCATCCTACGTGCGGTCCGCCTAAGTTCACCGTTTCTGTTGTTGCTGTTTGTTGTTGGTTTAGGGTGGTTTTTTTTTTTCCGCTGGGGTGTGAAAGTGCTGTAGTCTAGTTTTCTCCTCCACTCTTGCCCTGCCGTACCTTCTTTGCAAAACACACGCGTGTGTCAGTAACGTTGGGGATGCCAACAGAGGCACTGCCCGGCCTGTCATATTTATCCGCTATAATTTATTGCAATATAGGGACAAGTGAATGACCGGTTCAACTCTCTTCTTTTCTGAAGCGGGGAGGTTGTGGGAACTAGAGAGCAGCACCTAACGCCTCCGCCCGCCCCCGCTGATAGTCTACGGGAGAAAAAGGTTTTTTCTTTTATGATCCATCTCGTCCGTGGCTCCTTCCTCACCTTCCTCTCCCTCCCCTCGTCCGCGTCCTCTCCCCCCCCTTACCCCCCTCCCTCCCTACCTTAGCTTCTCTACGTGCTATTGAGGCAGGGGTTAACCCCCCCCCCCAAAAAAAAAAAACCTGCTGTAGGAACAACAAACATTTCTTCTTTTCAGATAGGCCTGGTGTCGGTCCATAAATCAAAGCCAACCTGAGAGCCGTGCACCGGGATGCGTTATTTTAACACCACCTCGTAGTAAATATCACCGGCGGTTTGATTTGTGAAATCCGAAAGGCCCTTACTGCCACGGAGGGGGGGAAAAAAAAAAAAAAAGGGGGGGGGGAAGGGGGAAAAAAAGAAAAAACAAACAAAACCAAACCACAAAAAAAACAACAAAGGGAAAGAAAACCCGAAAGGGTAAAGGACGCTCTTTTCTTTTGTTCCTTGGAGCAGGAGCTCCTGGCTGGTTTTGCAGCTGGGGGGGGGGGCAAAGGCCGGGTGCGGGCAGGTTGAAAATGTGACCCTTGATAGGAGGTGAGGTGGGTACCCACGAAGGGGAGAGGTTTATTAGGGACGGAGGAGGTCTGTGGAAATTTGGGAGCGGTGCTCGGTGACCGGCTTTGGATGGCAACAAAGGGGTTCGCGGTGGGTTTCGCACCGGTGTCTGCGAAAAGGCAAAAACCTTTTGCGGGTTGCTTGCCTGGGGAAAAAAAAAAAAAAAGCTGGGGTTCGGGCTGGAGGGGGGGGTAACGTTTGGGCGGAGGGACTGGCAAAACGTGGACTTGTTATGCACAAAAAAGTGAGGCCATGGGCGCTCCCCCCCTCTCCCCGCACTCCCCCCCCCCCGCCCGCCCCCGAGAAACTGAAGCCTTTGAATGTATTTGGGAATTTCAGGGTTGTGAGGCTATGAGATAGCAAGAGGTAGATAATAAGTGAGAGGGTTTGCGCTTAGGGTTATATTGTTACACGTGTAAATAATGAAAATATTGTTATATATCGCCAGATCACTTAATGAATTTAGTAATTGTATTCATTTATAATATCAGCGTTCTGTGCTTGGTGACTGAGTCGGCATCGTCTTCCTTACTCTTTTTTTTTTTCTCTTTTCTTCTTTTTTTTTTTCTTCTTCTGCCTAAAGGAAAGCCAAATGTTTTACAAAGTTATGTTTGATCAGTCTGGGTAATCCCGAGATGTGATTATTTATAGTTTGCGTTCTCATATCCTGCGGTCCTCTACTACGCCCCAGTCTTCTCCCTCACATCCCATCCTTCCCCCGTCGAGTCTGTACACAATAAATCATTTTCAGGTGTATTGGAAATAGTCATCTCACTGCTGTTGATCCGCATATTTCCCGGAATTTAGCAAAGAGCTCTCCCTTGGTTTAAAAACGCAGCGGTTCCTATCGGAAAGTGATCTTTACAGAATCCTTATGCTTTACTGTAGTGACTCGTGTTTGCACATGACAATGCTCATAACTTGTTTTGTATGAATGGTTTTAAATGGAACGTTCGGAGAATAATTGGTTCTACTATGAAATGCAGTATATACTATTGATAATTTTATCAATAAGTGTAATATTTTCAATAATTTTAACAGCTCGATTTGTTTTTTTAAATTATATATTTGTAAAATATTTATCCTGTTGAAAGCAACAATATACTGTTGTATTTATTCGTTTATTTTTGTAATAAATGATCGACACCTTCAAGCTACAGCCAAATCGATACTTCTATATATTTCTACAGGGCTACCTTTTTTTTTTTTTTTTTTTGAGGCGCTTGTTCGGATTGGCATCAGGGTGTAAAGATTACCTCTGTAACTGGCAGGCTTGCAGGACCCAACTGTAGGCGTGAGCTGCTTCGCCACATGCACTTTACTTTGCTTAAGTTCCCGGGTAATTAATCAAACTCTAAAAAGGGATGCAACAAGTTCCCGGCCTCGGAGGCAGGCGTGGAAGCGAGCTCTTTAGGACAGGGACGGATTTTGCTGGAAGCGGGGATTGGCGAGGAGGATGGCGAGGAGCTCGGTAGCCCTGTGGCGAGTTGGCTGGTGGCTGGAGGGAGCGGAGGAGCTGGATGCAGGGGGGTGGTGGTCACCCCACCGGTATTTTCAGTTGCAGTTTGCGATAATGGAGCGGGGGCAGCCTTCAATAGCCGGCGGGGGGGAGAGGGGCGAGAAGGGGGGGGCGACCAGTAGCCCCGCGGTATCAATGACACAGCAGTAGGGAGCGCTTTTTTTTTTTTTTTTTTTTTTTTTTTGGCCCAGAGGCTTTGGCGAGACAAAAAGCTAAGGGGTGAAGGCCGAGCTGGGGCGGGGAGGAGGAGGAGGAGGAGGAGGAGGGAGGAGGGGGGGAGGAAGGCTGGCCGTCCCTCCCCGACGCCAAAGGAGCAACCGGGGCCGCGGGGGGCGCCCACGGGGACGCGCCGGCCACCACCCCCCCCACCCCCCCAAAAAAAAAAACCACAAAAACAAAAAAACCAACCAAACAAAAAAAACCACGTTTCCCTGAGGGGGAGGGCACGGCTGTGGCAGGGCCAGTTCCTCGCCCCGCGTGGGGAAACGGGGGTGTAAGCGCCTTTCCCCACGCGTGGCTGGTCGGGCCGGGGTAGAACCGACGGGGCGGGCGCCCGGTGGCCGATCGCGTTCCGTTTGTCGCGGTGGGACGGAGCGGACCGGGAGGGGAGGACGGGGGGGGGGACACAGGACACGGACACGGAACCGTCCCGTGGGGGGACGGGGGGAGCCGTCGGTCGGTCGGCAGCTGCTGCGGGGTCCCACAAGTTGTTTTTTCCTCGTGGCGACCATTCAGCAAAACGCAGGATCCTTTCTCCGAGATTTAAATTTCGCGGATGAATTACCATACAGCGGTTGCTTAGCAACTAAATTCAAGCCGGGCTAAGAATATGCAAGCTTTTTGTATTCTCATTAATAAAAATGCCACTCTGACACAGCAACCTGACTTTGGATCACTGCAACTTCTGTAAAAGCCATAGGAGAATACAAACCGGCTCCTCCATTTAATTACAGATCAGAGTGGCTTGAAATGTGATGTTTTGTTAATCTATCTTCCTAAAAGCGATGTAAAAAATAACGGCTTTTCAAGAGCAGTGGAAAACTACTTTTTTAATGGAGCTGTCTCCTGGTGCTACTGATGGCTGTAAAGCGAAACCTTTTTTTTTGAGTCACACTTTCAAGTAGCATCCCCCCTTCCGCTCTGAGTTTCCTGAAATCAAAAAAAACATTAAGACATTTGGAGCCACAGGAGGGGGGGGGGGGGAAGGAAAAGAAAAATAAATAAGCTGCAGCCGCCCAGCACGTTAGAGAGGCGAGCATCGCTCAGGAAAAGGGGGGGAATTCAAAATGTCAAGGTGCAGCCCCAGCCAGGCACAACCCCACGATCCGGGGTGCAGCCTGTCCTTGCCCTTGCTTGCACCGAAATGGCTCTTTTTTGGGGCATAAAAGTGCGTGGGTACTTTGGCCGGGGAGGGCAGGAGAGAAGCCTTCGGGGACACCTTGTTGAATGTTCCTCTCCAAAATTTCTTGCCCCTTCTGCTAACATTTCCTTTACATCGCTCTTAGATCGGTGGAGATAAGAGCTTGGCGGTAGATTCTGGCATCATGCACCCAATCTCGTATATATGGGAGAATGACCTCATCAGAGGAGGACTGTGTGTATAGATAGCATTATTTAAACATAGACTAGACACCTACATATAAATCTATATATAAAGCTGTGTGTGTATGAGATAGATATATATATATGTGTGTGTGTGTGTATGCCTTTAGCAGTACCAAAAAACTTCCCTGCCAGCCCCGAAGCCTCCAGGCAGGGCTGCCTTCCCCCGCAGCATTTTGGGGGGGGGGGGGTAGGTGACCCCTCTCTGGAGGGCAGGAGCCCTCGGGCACGACAGCAGCAGCAGCACAAGGTGCTGCCAGCCGGGGCTGGAGCTGTCTCTCTCTTTTTTTTTTTTTGCCTGCCATGTTGTGTGCGGGCAGCTGCCTGCGGGAAGGGTTAGCCTTTGGGATGGGGCACTGGCTGTTGGGGGCCGCTGGTTGCTTTTATTTATGGCTGGGGGTTTGGTTGTGGTGCTTTTGTTTTTAGCAACAAAGGGTTAAATCCAAACTTTCTTCTCCCCTCTCCCCCCACTTTTTTTTTTTTGACCCCTTGATAGTGCTAAAATTGAGCCTGTATTGTACAAACCTCAAGCCACGTTAAAAGTTCAGGCATGTGGGTTGGGGTTTTTTTTTTTTCCGACGGAGTTTGTCTGCGGGAGGGGAAGGGGAACTTGGAGGTCTGTCCGAGCCGTGCAGGTCACTGAGGAATCAGGGGGTCCCCCCTCCTCCCCCCTTCTCTCTTTCTCTTTTAAGGTTTTCTTTTCTCCCCTGAAAGGGGGAGGATGGCTTGAAGGGGGGTGGTCGAGGGGGGTAGGCATTTTCCAAATGTGAGTTTGTGATGGAGGGAGCTCGCTCTCTCAGCAGGATTTACTCTCTACTCACTTTAAAACGTAGAACAGCGGACAAAAAAAAAAAAATCCCATATAACAAATACCAAAGGAAGAAAGGCAGTGAAGTGAGAACCTGTGAAGACTAGAGTCCCCCTGAAACTCAGGCTCACCCAAAGCTTTAGCAGAGTGTTTTGCTTCTCTCCCCGACGGTTATAGGATGAGTATCACAAGGCTACAGCATAAATAATCACCTTCCCTTCCATTTTGCATCTCTCTCTCTCTAAAAGAGTTGAGATTAAAAGCCAAAATCTGAGCACAGCCCTTACAGAGCGGTTGAATTGTGCCAGTACATATGTTTCCCACTCACGTGTTGAAAACTGTACCTTCAAACATAGGCTTGTTTCTGATAGCTTGCATTTCTTCAGCTACAAGGGGGGAAAAAGCGAAACAGAACTTTTCTGAATTGTTCCTATTGCTCACATCAGTGGGGTGAAAAGGCAGCGTTACATCAGCTCGATACCTTCAATGCAAACAGGGAAGGTTTAGCAAGACAAGCTCACTGGCATACCACAACAGAGATCTTTATTTTTGACTTGGGGTGGTTCGAACCAATTCGACACCAGTACCGAGCACCACAAAGTATTTGGTTTGGGAACAAACTTCCCTCCGTGGTAGCGTGAAGCGGACGGCTGCTCCTTGGTGCCTGATGCCTGGTCACTCCGAGTGTCCCCTCGCTGCCTTACTTGCAAGGCGTGAGATACAGAGGAGAGTTTCTACCCACAGGGACGGTGCTTTCGGATCGGACTGCTGCGCCATGCCCTCCAAAGTCCAGGCATGGGGTCCCAGCAGAATTATTTCTTCCTCGGAAGGAGCCTAGGACGAGAAGGGGGAAAATGGATTAGAAAGGGGAAACCAGCTGGGGACTCTTACCCTCACTGGTAGTAGGCCTGCTCTTAAACACAACGTCAAGGCACCGAGATACGCGTGTGAAATGACAAAGACAGGCGCTATTTCTTCCTGAGGTCCACGTTGAGTGGAGAAAGCCAAAGGGTTGTTGACTGCCTTGCGTCCGGGGCCATCCTTTCAAATTGAAATGAATTGATTTAAAAAAGCAGGGACTGGCTAATGGGGAACCGCATGGCTGCTATATTTATGTGCATCAAACCGAAATTTAAACAACTTGAGGCAGTGTGGGCTGTATTAACGTTTTATATATAGTAACCTTTTTGTTATTAGTTTTGGAAATGCTTGGTGCTACTTCCCTGCCAGCGCTCCATAGAGCTGACTATACAGCATTCAGTCTGCGCTACAGTCGAGCGGGAACTGTTTGCTCAACAACTCCAGGCTCCATTTCCAACTGGAGCACTAACGCACACCCTGAGCTGGTGGCGTAAACCCAGGTAGCCCGATGCGTGCAGACCAATTCACCGAGCAGGCAGCTAAAATACAAAAAGCGAGCGCGTGGCTGTAGGGGAGGTGTGGGCTGGAGGGTCTTCTGAGTGGGTTGGTTTGGTTGTTTGGATTTTTTTCCCCCCTCTGTGTGAGTGCTGGCGAGAGCCAGAGGACGGGGACATCCTCTGAAGCTGACTTTGGGCTCATCTCTCTACCTCCCCTCCAAGTTTGAGACATTGCGAGTATTTACCAAGTACAAAAGAAATGAGAAGTGCTGGGTATGGATCATTATTATATCCCTTCCCCGGCAGAAAATGGGCCCAGGGTAGCAGAGCTGAAACTAATCTTTCTAAAGGGGGGGGGGGGAGGTGTGAATGGGTTGGTGAAGAATTGTGCTGGAGTAACATACATTTCTTTCGTCTTCTGGAGCTCTTATTCAAAACAGGGGCCCATCCGCCCGAGTGGGACATTTCTCAGAGAAATCTAATAGATATTTGTTCCAGAGCCCACACTAAAGCCACAGATCAAATGTAAGGTGCAAAGCTCTCCATTTGTTTCTCTCTCTCACACACATCCCCACACACATGCAAACATACACTCCCTTCTCTTCCTAAAATAATAAAATATCCTCTCCCTGGTTCTGCCGCCTTCTCTATTTTATGCAGATCCATACTCAAATGTGTACCAAAATTCTTAACTCAGTTTGCTGAAATCGCCTAGATTGTCGAGGAAATTAAACTAAACAAGGAGCTGTGTGAAATGTTGAACTTTAAATACCATCCACTACCTCGAGAAGAAGAAAATGAGTCAATAAATGCTCAGGTTTCTGCTACTTTTAGATTATCGTAATTAAAAGAACTATTTTGTTAGGGGTTTGGGGGGTTGTTTTTTTGGTTTTTTTGTTGGTGTTTTTTTGTAGAGTGGTGAGAATTCCCTCGTGCTCTGATAGTGGGTATTTGAAAATAATGCTCTTTCCCTTTTGGTTTTGGACTGAAGGACAGGGTTACGGTGTCTCCCCTAGGTGTTAATGATGGATACGGACGTGTTTAATCTTACGAACGGTACGTGTATTTCTGTGCATGCCAGGCGAGATGACAATATCATTCTCAGCACCCCAGAAGAGGCATGTTTTACCTGAAGAACTGGGCTTGGGCTGGATGCTGCTGTTGCTCTGGGTTTTGGCTTTGCTTTTTAATTGTCCTGCCTATTCTCTCAAGTCAATATTAATGCCATACAGCACGGCTGAGGCCAGGGCTGAGCAAGCCCCGTCATTAACAATAGCATAAACAAAGGAAGGGGACCAGTTACCTTGACATTAGATGCCCGCTTTGTTCCCGAGCCTCCAACTGCATCCTGAAGCCCATACAGGGAAGTATTGCCTACGGGAATGAATAATCCACTCCAGCTATTGTCCCAATCCCCTGGAAAACAAAACAACACAACCAAAACAAAGATGACAACATCCCCTCCCGGCTCCGCACGGAGCCTGCGAATGGTTTCATCCCCCTCCTGCCTTGCCCTGCACTTCTCCTGGCCCACTCTCACTACCGACCCCCTCCCCAAAAAAGCCCACGGGAGCTCCCCACTTGGCGCAAACACCCCCGGCCCGCTATTCCCCTCTTTCCACGGGGGAAGGGGGTTGGAGAACCCCCTCCCTTCTCTATCTATCCATCCTTCCCTTCTCTTGGGAAGGATAAAGCGGGGAGCGAGGGGGGTCTCTGCCCTCCTGAGCATCTGCAGCCCGGCTGGACCCGGGTGGGGGGGTCCACGTTAGACGGGGCGGCCCGGCGGGGTGGGCAGCCCACCCAAACCGTGTCCACCCCCCCCCCCGGCATGTCAGCAGGGAGAAGGGATTCACACACACACCCCTCCTGGGGGAGGGGGGGGGCAGCGCGGCATCCCCACGCATCCCCGTGGGGATGCGGGGGGGGGACGAACATGCCTCTGTGTGTGTGTGGATCTTCATTGTCCTTCCAGCATCGTCCTCCCGGGGAGGTTTTCCCCGTGGAAGGGCCCACCCGCCGCTGCCCTCCCTGCCTGGCAGACCCCACTCCGTAGGCCCCCCCCGTATTTGGCAGAAAGGCCCGGAGCAGCCCCCCCCCGCCCCAGCCAAAGGAGCCCACGTGGAGTGGGAACATCCCTTTCCTCTGCCAAAATAATTAAACACCCCGCAGCCAGTTTTGTCTTCTACACCCTCATGCTGGCCGTCGGGGCAGAGGGATGGATAGCAGCTCTCCCCCCCCCCAAAAAAAAAAAGTTTGCGGGGGGGGGTGTCAGCTTTTCTTCCCGTTGCTTTGGGGGGGGAGCGAGTTCAAACCCCAAGAACCGTGAGCCTTCGGCTGGTTCTCCGGGAGAAGATGAAGGAGAGCTGGTGGTGTAGCCCGAGGTAGAGGAAGGCCTTGGGAGAGAGATGCATCCATCCCAGATCCATCCTCGCAACGTGGAGGTGTGCGTGTGGAAGGGGGGGGGGATGTCGGGGGTAGCGGAGGAGGCAGCTGGAACCTAAAGTCCTTGCTTCAAAGGTTAAGAGCTCCCTCGTCTAAACGTTGCCAAACGCTACTGGGCTGAAGAGAGGGGAGAAGAAGGCGGGGGGGGGGGAGAACATGAGCGTTACTGCAAATTTCAAAGCACTGAAAATAGCTCTAAGAAATCCCGAGGATCCGCCACCGATTCTTTTTTTTTTTTTTCTTTCCCGGGACACATGCATTAGGGGAAGCTTTTCTCGGAGGTGCTTGTGAGCAAGGCCAGCGGGAGCCGGGGGGGGGGGCTGCGGGCTCTGCCCCCCCCCCCCCCCCACCCCGCACCTGCAGCCTCTGGCTGAGCTGGGGACCCTGCTGCTGCCGGCTCTGTGACACCCCCCACACACCCCCCCCCGCCAGGAGCAAACCCACTCGAAAATCTCCCCCCCCCCCCTTCCCCGGCCGCCCCCGGGCCGCGCTCCCGCTGAGAGCCGCGGCGGTCGGGCAGGGGCCGGCCCCGGCAACCCCTTTATGCGCAGCGGTCAGCAGCCGGGTTGTGGGTTTGCAGCTGCATGCAAATAAATCCCCGGCAATAATCTAATGCGGGTGTGCTGCCCCGACGACAAAGTGCCGCCACAAACGCAAGTGCTTTTTTTTTTTTCCTCCTTTTTTTTTTTTTTTTTTTTGACCACCGACGTCCCGCAACCAAAAGAAACAAATAAAAATAGGGAGGGAAGGGGAGAAAGTTGGTTGATGCGCATGTTTCATCAAACGCAGCCTGCTTTTGTGATAAAGGAGAGCCGGGGATTGTTTCCTGCACTTCTGCGAGAACATCATCACCCGCCCCAGCCGGAGAAAACGATTCCACGCGTGATGAGCAGGAACGACGTGTCCTACCCACCCGGCCGCCCGCTGCCACCTTATTTGTTCCTTTCCCACGTGGAAAATGCATCTCTTCCCTCAAGTTTCATTAAATTACAGCTGTATTCGGGACGGGATGGGACGAGGGGGGGATGGTGGTGTGATTTTGTACAGTATCTTCTCTTGCAGGTAAAAGTTTTTTTGTTTGTTTAACTGCTTTCCAAGAAAGGTCTGTTTGCACGTACAGGGGGAGGGTTGTCTGGTTTTTTGCTTGCCCGTCTTAAGCAAAAGCTTAGCAGACTCAACGGGATGAAGGAAGAAAAAAAAAGAAGAAGAAAAAAAATAAAATAAAAGAGGGTGAATCTTTCAGGAAGAGCCGGAGTGGCAGAAGAAAAAAAAAATCAAACCGCAAAAAAATCCTAGCAACCCAGTTCCAGAGAGGATGGAAGGGAGTACAGTTTCCCAATTGCCATTCTGCGGACTGCCATAAAAAAAATATTAAAAAAATTCACATTGAAGGCGGGGGGGGGGGGGGAGAGAGTTTTACTTTGCGAAGTGTAAGTCTCTAACGAGAAGAAATCCTTCCTGACACCTGGTGCCCCCCCCCCGGGCAGGCTTGCCCCCACCACCACCCCCGGGGGTGGCCGCTGGAGGCCGAGGAGCCGGCAGGGTGGGGGGGGGACACGGACGACGACACGGGGGACCACCGGCTTTCCCCAGCGCAACCCACCGCTCTCCCCTTCGCGAGGGGGGGGGCGTTATTATTATGGAAAAAACGTTTCCCTAGCAGAAAAGGGGCAGCTGGACCCCCCCCCCGGGAAGGGATGCTTTCCCGCAGCCCCCGTACCTGCCACAAATGGGCCAGGCTGCCCAAATCACGACCCTCGCAGTGACCCCCCCCTCGGCCCATCGCCCCCCCTTGGGGTTTTCCCAGCCTTGCCCGTCCCAGCTCCCCCTCCCGCCCCCGGGGAGCAGCAGGGCAGGGGGATGCCCATCCCCTTGGTGTCTCGGCTCCCTCCCTGCCTCCCCCGGGTTTTCCTGCCCTGTCCCCCCCCTCTGTCCCCCCCCCCCCCGGCAGGCACAGAGCCCGGCCCAGCTGCCTCTTGGCCCCTCAGGGGGGCTTTTTTTCTCCCCCCCCCCCCCCAAACCCTCCTGGGCAGGGGCTTCACCCTCCATCCCCGCTGCCCACCGGTGCCTCCTCGTCCCCGCCGCCAACAAAAAAGCCCCCCCCGGAGCAAGGGGGGCAAGCAAAGGCGGCCCACGACCCGCTGCCCTCTCCCATAAGGCAAAATCCAAAGGGAAATCTCCCTTCGCTCCTCGTCCCGGGAATCCCATCACCTTTGCAGCTTTGGGCAATGGAAAGAAGAGTTTGGAGACCCAAGTTGCCCCTCGCACCTTGGTGTGACCTGAGGAGGGCACCGGGACAAAATCCCGACGGGTTCTGCAACCTAAAAGGAAATTTTTGGGCACGGGGGTCGGTGCTGGGGGCCGGGGAGGATCACCCCCCCCCCGCCTACACCCCATAGACAACCTCCTCGCCTCTGTCTTTGAAACTGTGTTTAAAACAGCAGCTGAAACACAATTAATTGTAACTGATTAACATGGATTAGTTTGGCCTCCAAAGCACTTTAAGTCAATTCAGCAGCCATAATAATAATTAATTCATTAATAAGTACTATTGGTGCTTCATCACTAACGCCAAGAAAAGTTTCCCGGCGAAGTACAGGTGGCAGGGAGTGTTAAAATGAAAACATTTGCATGCAACTTTTTAACCAGAAGGGAAAGCACTTTGGTTATATTTGGAGACATGTGTCTCACACATTTCCCCCTTTTTTTGTAAACTATGTAAGAATAAACATTACAGCTCTGGGCTTTTAATTTCTCCAGATGGAATCATAAAGTACCTAGTAGAATTTTTTTTTTTTTTTTATACTATACAATTGAGGACACATGTCTGCTTTTCCCAATGAGGACCGAGAAGCAACTTAATTTGAAGGCATAACTACTGAACCACATTTTGAATAACACACTCGAACAAGTTCACTTTAAAAGGCAGGAAACCGCTAAGAGCACAGCACTGAAAGTTGCTCCTTCCCACTTGAGCTGCAGTGGAAGATCGCCCGCCTGACCTTCCCATACACTTTGTCGTTTCGTATCCCTACAGAAGTATCCATCCATCCATCCATCCATCCATCCATCCATCCATCGAGGTGGCAGGGTGCCTGCCCGTCGAGGGGGGGGGCTTTTTCCCAGGCGCTCGCATCCCCCGGGGGGGGCTTCCACCCTGCTCGCTGCAGACTGAAGGGGCTGCTCGGGGTCTTGTGTGTCCCCCCCGTGTGGCAGAGGAGCCCTCTGATGTCCTGGTGATAAGAAAAGTGTCCTCCTGCCCCCCCCCCCCCCCCGCGCTGATTTACCCACCCGGGGTTGATTTACCCACCCGGCGCTCCTCTCCGCTCCTCCCACGCACACTTGCGCACCCAGCGAAGCGGTTTGGTGGAGGGGAAAAGGAGGGAGGGAGCCCCGAAAGTCCCCCCCTGCCCCCCCCCCCGCTCGGCTACTTTAGGGATACACGCAATGCTGAGGGAAAGGGGGAGGCAGCAGCCCGTGGGCTGGGTGGAAAATAATACGGAAAAGAAAAAAAGAAAAAAGAAAAAAGAAAAAAAAAAGAAAAAAAAGAAAAAGAAAAAAGAAAAAGAAAGAGAAAAAAGAAAAAGAAAGAGAAAAAAGAAAAAAGAAAGAGAAAAAAGAAAAAAGAAAAAAGAAAAAGAAAAAAGAAAAAAGAAAAAAGAAAAAGAAAAAGAAAAAGAAAAAGAAAAGAAAAAGGAAAGAAAAAGGAAAGAAAAAGGAAAAAGAAAAAAACAGAAAGGAAAAAGAAAAACAGAAAAAAAAAGAAAAAAGAAAGAAAAAAGAAAAACAGAAAAAAAAAGAAAAAAGAAAAAAAGAAAAAAGTCCAAGGAGAAGATTTCTTACCCTAAACTATTATCAGTTTGGGTTTTGGGGGTTGGTTTGGGGTTTTTTTGTTGTTTGTTTTGGTTTTTTTGTGATGGGAATGAACAAAATAGCCCACTCATCTCCTTAACTAGCCTCACCCTCCCTCCTCCTCCTCCTCCTCAGCCCCCCCCACCCCCCGGTTCTGACTTACATGTGTTTAGAGCAATGGCGAGGGACACACACACATTTAAAGCGCGGATGATTTACTCCCCTACAATTCACGTCCCGCGTGTGAGCCTCCAGCCCCGCGTCAGCTGGGCGCTGCAGACAAACCCCGTTAAATATGCATAAGGAACAGTTCGCTTGCTTAAAGGAGAACTTACCCCCCCGGAAAGTTGACACCAAGGGGGGGGGGCCTTTACATCGGGACAGCCCTAACCCCTTCCCAAAATATTCGCCTACCCCCTCAGCGACCGTGGTTGGGGACACCCGGCCGCTTTTCTGCTCGGGACCGGGCGGAGAAGTGGTGCCGAGTGGGTCGCTGGAGGAGATTTTGCAACGTTCTCCTCCCCCCCCCCGCCCGCCCCCGACTCCTCTTCATCTTCCTCGGCCGGGATGGGGCGAGGGGCGTCGGGCAGCCCCGCTCCGGCGGGGCCCGGCTGCCCGGAGCTGGGGGGGGGGGGTCATAAACCGGGGGAAAAAGCGGGACTCGGGGGGGGGAAAAAAAAAGAAAAAAAAGAGGGGGGGTGATGAAACAACGCAGATTGCCTGAGCAGCTTTTTGGAAAGGAAAAGTAACGGGGGGGGGCAGGACAGGAACCTGCGCGCAGGTTTCTCCAAGCTCCCCGGTTGGGAACCACCCCCCCCCCCGAATCTCCCTCCGCAGAGCCCCCACTTGCCCCCCACCCCCCCCTTTCCCCGGCCGTCCCGTCGTTTCGGACAATAAAAGGGTTATTTTTTGGGTTATTATTAGTCTTTCTCTCTTTTATTTTTTTTTCACCCCCCTCGGTACACGCTGACGCAAGTCTGTAGCGCCATCTACGGGAGGCGCCGGCTGCGCTGCTCCGCGCTGCTCCGCGCTGCTCCGCGCCCCTCCGCGCTGCTCCTGCCCCCCCCTTCCCACCGCACTCCGCGGAAACGCCAAAGCTCGGGGTGGGGGCATTTATTTGCTTCCCTCTCCCCCGGTTGTTTGTTTGTTTGTTTTTAATTTTTGCCTTTTTATTTCCCCCTCCTTTTTTATTTTTTTTTTTTTTTTATTTTTCTCCTTCTTTTTTTTCCTAACTGTATAGCACACCGATTTCTTTAATGGCACATCCCAGCAGAAGAGTGCAAGGGGGAGACCGTGACCCCCCCAGGAGCGGGGTATTGGGGAGATGGGCTGGGGTGGGCATCGCTTTTGGGTGCGAGGAGGTGCCCATGGCAAGAGGAAGGGTGCTGATCCTCCACGCAAAACCCACCAAAAAAGTACTTTGTAACCCAGTCGGAGGGGGGTTATCCCCCAGGAGCTTCCCCCCGGCCTCTGCACTTTTATTTTTTATGTCGTTGTAGCTGTGAAGAGCTGGTAGAGCAACTTTTTTTTTTGGGGGGGGGGGGGGGTGAATAAATCCCAGCAAAGCCAGTCAGAGGTGAGGGTGGGTGGGAGGAGACCTCCCAGCCCGGCACGTTTGACTTCATTCCCTTTTCTGGGAGGTCAGGGAGGGCCCAGCCAGCTGCTGCATCTTACAAGTGAATAGGGTCCCCACTTCTGCTGCTTCTTTGGTATCCCAGGAAGTTCTCTGTTCCCAAAACTTTTGAGCATATTCTAATTTTTAAGGTTAAAGTATGATGCTGCCCTTTTTTTTTTTTTTTTTTTTTTTTTTTTGCCAGGGCACTGCAGCCATGCCTGTGTTCACAGCCAGAGTGATGGGTATTTTGGGTGGCAGCTGACCTGGTCACCCCACTTCATTTAAGGCACCAAGTGAGTTGCCCAAATGAGGAGCCTGCCCACCCCAGGCCCGGGGCATGGGCAGCAAAAAGAAACAGAGACTCTCCAGGACCATGTCTGGGCTCACATAAGATCACAGCCAGTCTCCGCAGGTGCCTGCCTCTCTACGGCTCTGGCCACCTTTAAGGGCTCAAGTTAGAATTAGAGAATACGAGCATTTCTGCTGAACCAGGAGAGAGGTTTTTTCTTTAGGTTTGAAGTCTACCTTCATTCTGCTCCTGTGCTTCTGTTACAGACACAGAACACGCGCTACACCTTCAATTACACATACGGGTTTTGCTGTGTTTACCTAGGTCTTCTGTACATGCGTGTTGGCAGGGAGTCCCAAAGAAGCACAGAAATCTTTCTGTCTGTGCCTCAAGTCATAAAATGGTAGTGTAGCCTTTGGCTAGCAACAACTGTATTTGCATCAGCCACTCAAACTGTATTTATTTTTCAGCCCGGGTTGTCCAATGCCCTTGGATATCACTTCTGCGAGTGGCAAACCCTGTGTGACTTAGATGGCCAGGTTACATTTGCCAAAGTGATTTTGGCAGATTAGGTACCTGAGTGCTACTGACATCCACTGACTCCCAAGTTTACCACTACTAACCCGGTTCACCCACCTAGGCTGCCTGTGCCTTCTGAACAGAAGATCGACTAAATACGTCAAAAACTCTACACCGTGAAATTCAACTCTGACGTCCCCTGACAGCCAGAAACAGACTTTTTAGGGGCTCTTTCCTGCTTTATCATATGGAGCAAAAACTTCCTACGCACCAGAAGGAATCTGAAGTGCAAGGTGACCGGGACTTCATCCCTTCTGATCGTGCTGCGCCACAGGCCACTACATAAACCAGACAATTAAGCGTCAGTAACGGCTGCCTGATCAATTCTCTGCTGCTTGGTCAAATTTTATCAGGTTTTGCATTTTTGGAGGTGAAAGTGTGATTCATAATCCCTGTCCCATGCAACCTTCTGACACGTTATGAGCACTAATAATTAAAAACAACACACATTTATTCCGGTATCAAAATAAGGCTTATAAATAAAAACTAAACTTCACATGACAAAAATGAAATAGAATACTGTCACTGAACTGGTTTCATAGACAAGAAATTTTAACATGTGTATGCACAGACAGGAATAGATTTTAATTCCTGAGTCTGGGCATGCTCATCTTGTTCAACGGCTGGGAGGAAGGGCAGTTGCTGAAATAAGACTGCATTTTCGGGTGTATGGACAATAGACAACCTCTGACAGTCAGGCTAGGATGTCTCAGAGTAGGCATGAAAAATCAGACACCCTCCAGTTCATTAGCCACTAGGCTAGAGAGGCTTATGACTAGATCCAGTGAAAGATTGAGATATCGTCAAAGTTCGTTGTCTCAGTACTTAACTTTTGAGTGCCTTGCCCCGACACCGGCATCCCCGATGTTGTGTTTGGCACCAGGGCTCGCTATACTGTGAATGGAGAAGGTGCGTACAGACACATCTTTTGTGCCTTGTCCAAAGCCATACTGTCCAGCAAAGGACAGGAACAGCAGAGAAGCCCAGGCTTGTGGTTACGTTGGGAAATGTGAATTATTGGTTTGAACTGAGAGAATCTTTTAAACTAAGAGAAGGAAGGTTTTTCCTCTGCTTTTACGTGAAGAGTGATGGAAGGACAGCTGCCCGATGTCTTTCAGACGGAGGATTCCCCGTGCTTGTTCTTCAGTCACCCCACAAGGTGTGCGAGTCCAGAAGGATGGCAGATGGCACATTTTGCTGTCACAACCTCCAGCTTAGGAAAGGTCCTCCCGCCATCGGTGAGGGAGACCTACTTTTAGCTCTACAGTAGCAGATATTAATTTGTTTCTATCAGGTAGGACGTCAACATTGTAATTCAACCTAAGATATGGCACCTATTTTCTTTTACTATATGATCTAGAGTACCTTGGGGTTTTCTTTATCATTCAGAGAAGTTAAGCTTTGGTTTTGAAATTATTCCAGTGTTGTGAGTTTTCTCATACTCGAAAGATGAGAACAGCTCCTTGAGCTAACTCAAGGCAATGGATTTCCCAGGTCAGCCCCAGGAGGACCACAAGGCAGGATCAGCTGTGGCAAGTCAAAGGTACCTTTCGCTGTGCAACTCACGGGGGTTAGCCCATCCTAGGCTTTTGATCCTGAACCTGCGGAAGTTGTGGTGGGAGGTGTCTGTTCCTCCAAAGTCCTTTTGCTGAGCCATTGGCAAATTATGCGACGGGTCCCCTTGGTGTTTTGGGGGGGGGGGGGTAGCTCTGATTCAGCTGAAAAAACCTCTGTCAGCCCCAAAGGCTTCTCTCATTGTTCTTCTCTTTCCAGTGTAGAAAGATAAGGGATCGAACTCTTTTGGGGTTTTTCCAGTAAAGCAAGGAGCACATGAATTCCTTTGTACAAAATTGAAGCAGCTTCAGCCACATGAAGGTATTTAATTAAAACTGGAGTAGTTTTCAGAAGTGCTAGGGAATAAATAGACTCAGTGGGTGCTCAGTCCCTCTGTAATTCACGACCCCTTCATGTAGATGCCAATGTTTTGACTTGGCTGACTATCTTTAATATTTGGGTTTAAAACTTTTGGCCCATGTGTTCTGTTTCCTCAGGGCCCTCTAATCTTTAACTTTTACCATAGAAAAATCTTAATGTTTTCAAGGTTCCACCTTGCTAGCAATATGGTTTGAATCAGATACACTGCACAGAGACTATTTTGATTTTTAAAAAGAACAACCTTCTGGTTTTATTTCTGCAGGTATGAATAAAAATCGGAGAGACCCTGTGTTTAGAGCTTGCCTTCTCTTGATAGCAGACAGCATGAGCACTGTGATATGGATCAGTGATACAACATGTTTTCCTTCATTAGAAACACAACCTAGACATTAAAAACAGCCTGCTGAAGAATCATATTCATTTAGTAATCATGTAATTTCACAATCAAGGGGTTACTATCCCTCCCCCCGCCCTGTCCCCCCTTTAGGACTGCCCATTTATGGGGAACATCTGATACCAATAAGCTTATGATACCTATTTCTAAAACCAATGCCTGCATTTCAAATGTGGCTTTAGCAGTGGGGTTATCAGATCCAGCGCTGACTGCAGATGGGATTTATCTTTGCCGACTTTAGCCATATAGTGGTTAATGTGTAGGCCAAGTCTGGGCTCCCTCTGTATTCAATGGAGAAAGACGGAGGGCGATTCATGCCAGCTGACTTAGGCACCTATTAAAGGGAGGGATGAGTCACCTTTTGAAGTTGCCTGCATTGCTCAGTCCATTATAGCAAGAAGCCAGACAGCTAGCTTAGTTACAGCGTACCTGACCAGATGGCTGAAGTTAGGGTAGATGGATCCTGTCCTACCTCTCTGTAGGCAACGCAGACAAGGACGAACTGCATTCAGCACTGTCTCAGACTCAGGACTAGTCGAGAGGAGCTGTTATTACTGAGCGTGAACGCGTTTTGCCCATAACAACATCTCTTGGACAGGCTCACTTTTAAAAAAGGGGCCTGACTTATACTATAGCCAGTGGCAAAATGCTCAGGAAACACAACCCCAGCTCATTTTGCAGCTCATTTGATCAATTTACAGTCATGCCGACTGAAATACTTTGGCACTCCTTTATTTGCCATCCAGGCTGTGGTGCTTCTCCAAGACATGAGGTCTTCTAGTTTTTCTTCATGACAGGGTGAGTTGGACTCTCCCTTTTGTTCAAATATTTTCTGCATAACCATATGAGTCTAGGAGCCAGGCATTAAAAGAAATGCCAAGCAGCATGAGACTGGTCATAAAAACAAAACAAAGACCTCCAAAACCCCAAACGAAAACGCGGCAGAAATGAATATAGGAATACTTCCTCATGTGGTTGCGCTGGGGTGAAATCCACCCATTTACCGAGCACTGGCACACACAGCTTGTACAGAGTTAGATTTACACAAAACTAAACTCAAACTTCTCTCTCTCTACCCAGTTAGTGAGACCCCATGAACTGGGAGGTATGAAGGCAAGGGAGCTGTTCTGCTGGGACATGTTGGAAGAGACATACATACCCCAAAACGTTTTTTTTGCGTGTTTCGCTCCAACGGTTCGTGTGCCAGCTGGAGCTGGGCGATGGGGGGATCAATCACACCTAGCTGGGGAGGTCAGCAGCCGGAGACAGCCTGCAGCACTGGGCTGGAAACAAGCACGTTGCCAGAGCCATGGTGCAAGACGGGGGCCAGAGAGGTGAGTCTCAAGAGTAGAATATGACACAGGGAATGGCCGGTTAACAGTGGCAGAAGCAGAAGAATAACCAAGCACCTTTCTTCAGAAGAATGTATCTCAGGGGACTCTGTCACCTTTATTGAAAATTTCACTCCAAGGACCTCTCTGGAGAAGCGGCAGAAGCAGATGGACCTCGTGGACAGAGGAGAAAATACCCACCTGCTCAGCTATAAGAAGTCCGTACATATTATCCCAGTGAAGCCAATGGGTAATTTCCTACAATCTCCTGCAAGAGGAAGCCTAAGCCCTTAGCTCTGCAAGTAGGTTTAGCTTCAAACTGGCAAACAGCAGCACTGCATACATATGAGATGGTAATAAACACGTCCTAGGCCACTTTGTTTTCACTTTTGATGTTTGGCTGGCAGGCAGGTAGTGAATGGGGCTTGTTCTCTACATAGGACATAGCCAGCCTGAATATTTCAGATGGTAAAGTTCAGCTGAGTAGTCAGACAAGTCTGAGAAAAATGTTTTAAATTTTACATGAAAATCCACGTTCTTCCTCTTTCACCATTCAAGCTGCTGAATATTGCTCAAACTTGAAATTAAAAGTTTTTTGCAAGATTTGGGTCTTTCTGTTTCAGTTCGCGTTTGGCAAACTAGCAAAAGTTTAGAATTGAGAAGCAGCTAAAGATTTATCAAACACTGAAGGAGACCTGCGGTCTTCTCGCATCACACAAATCTCTCCTTTTAATCTCTCCCTCAGATATTCAGCCACAGTTAGGCCCACGGGACTAGAAGAGGCTTCTTGGACCAGCAAGACCTCCTCTTATCACAAACACATAGATTTGCTTTCAACGATGTGTCAGGTTCAGTCTTAAATGCCATTAGATTCTTGATGCTCACTCTCCCCCACAGCAAAACTGATGACTCTAACGGCTAGGGAATATTTTCTGATTTTGCTGATTTCTTGTGGCTAGCTTGTACCTTCTCAGACCTCCTGGTTTGTTTTTGGGTTTTTTTTGTTGTTTTTTTGGTTTTGTTTTTTTTTCCCCAGCTTAACAAGCGGAGTTATTCAGGCCTCTTCTTGTTTCCTCTGGGTCAAGTTAGCTGTGTTTCTGCACAGTGCTTCCAGCTGGAATCAAGCTTTCCTGCCCAAGGGTGCTCAAAGCTGCACAGAAGGTCTCATCAGGTTTTGTGCTAAAGGATTAACACTTTCCGATCTCTCTCTCACTGGATTTTAGTTGCCTGTTTTGAAGGCTGGGTCATACTGTAGTACAAGAGTCACCTTGGATAGTGTGGCCAGGTATTTCTGCTCACGTATAAGCTTGGATCAACCAGGGGAAATTGTATTGTTAGTCCTAACTTTGCATTTAATTTTTTTTTTTTAATCTTTACCTGTTTTCAGAGTCTTGATATGCTTTTCATTGCATTATGACACCTCTCAGTGTTGCATCATCAAAAATTTAAAAGTCTGTACTTATGTCAGGATCATTTATGAAGATCTTACAGGAGATTGGTCCCAACACTTAGTTCGAAGAGCTCTCCTAATTGCTTCTCTCCAGCCTTGTAATGCTGTTTTTTTCAGTGGTGTCTGTGTGCTGTAAGGCAGATCCTTTTTACACATACAGTTTTTCTGCAGAGCTCCAGCTAACAAATAACGCCTTCTGTGCTACTGTGTCAAATGCTGTAGTGAAATGCAAATAGACAGTATTTACCCTGTTCTCTCTGTGTAGGATATCATCTTGTCCAAGAAAGCTTAGGAGGACTTTGATGTGATCTTTCCTGTCACGTTTTAGCCCATTCCCTGTTTAGCACTTGGTTTTTCTTTTAAAAGACGTAAGCCAATGTACTAGTGCCTCTCTTGAAGTGGTTATAGAACCAGGTTTTCTCTTTTGCCTGTTACGCAGATTCCCGAAACTTTTAGTCGCTCAGACCTGTAGAAGCTCCAGGCCTCTTTCACGTTTTAATGCCAGGACTCTGCAATCCATCTGACTTTACTAATCAATTCCATGAGTTTACCAAACTTTGCCCTTTTGAAATGCAAACCCTTATTAATAGACTCATTTATCTGTTCCATTTAATTAGGAAGTGTCAGTCCCTGACCACTTGAGCCGAGGTCATTTTTTGCTGCAGTCATCAGTTACCAAAACCAAGTCTCAATCAGCATCACTTTTTACTGGTTCTGTGAGAATTTTATTAAGAAATTTGCTGACTACTACATACAGAAGCATCTGGATTCTGTCATCATTAGTGGCATTTGTTCTTTGATCCGTATTCGGGAAGGTAAAAATTTCCCTGCATGACACAAACCCAACAGAACTTGTCTCTCTAATGGCATCACTGCTGATTTTACCCATAACCAGAGCCAAATCAGGGGGCTCACACTTTCCAAGTACTCTCTTTTACCAGCTTTCCCCAAAGTGATTTTGACTGGAAGAAATTCTGCTTTTTGCATGCTATCCCTTCTGCACATCCTTCTTTGCAGTGTTTCGTATCATTAATGCGCAGTTCTCTGCCACCACCTTCACCTTTATCTCTGCCTTTCTGAATAATGCATCTGCTTCGAGACCAGTGTTCCAGCCGTGATTGCTATTCTGTTGTGTTACCAGTGTATACCTGTCCTGCCTAATGCCCTGCCAGCTTAGTTCACGCTCTTCCCTTTTCTGGTACATATATCGTTGTTAAGTATTTCTGTACCCCATACAGCAGCTTTGTTAAGACCTGCTCCTGACACTCACTGTATTGCTGACTTGGAAGCAGTTCTCCTCACAGTTTGCACTTTCTTTCTTCTTATTCCCCGCCATTCTGATCGCTGGAATTTCTTTATCCTTTGGCATACCCTTGTGTACCTAGGCTTTCTCCTCTGGTGTTCTACGGGCATGTGGAGATTATTCAAGTCTTTCACTCTGTACCCTTCATTTCTCAGTTCAAAGTTCTGCTTATCAGTTCTGCCAGACTTGCTTCCAGAAGGCTATTTCCACAGTTGCTCAGATGGAGTCTGTCCTTCAAAAAGGGTCTTCTTTCAGTAAATACATCCCAATGGTCAAACACTGCCAGTCCTTTGGCTATCTGCTGATCTTCCTCAAAAGCACCTTTTTTTTGGCCTAGTTTTTATTTCCTATAGCATCAGGAAATGCTAGACCCTAGTGCTCTTTATAAATAAGCAAAATTAAAAAATAATAATAATGACATTTGCCCCAAATCTCCAGTAATACAGTTCTAAAAAGAAACTCCCTCATGCAAGCAGCCAGCCCAGAGAGACAACTGAGAGGCAACTGGAACCACCAGTGAATATTCTGTTCCCCCCCCTCAGGATTTCTTGTCTACGCAGAGTTTTGCCATCCTTGCTGTGTCAGTCAGAAGCATGAAAACGATTGCCTGAGGTAGACAGAACAATATCAGGGAAAAAAAAAGGGGGGGGGGTGTTGCTGGTTTATTATTTTGTTCATCAAAACAGTTCCACTGCGGTGGCTCTGTTGGTATTATATTAGTGCAGCTTTGCTGGCAAGCCCTTTCACGTGTAGTGAACAAGGTCTAATGGAATAGCAGAGAGCAGGGACTACACCATGTCCATTCTGCTTTGGAGGCTGATTCAGTGCAGGTGGCTTTAGGACCACAACAATTTGGGGTAGAAATGAATGCAACGTGAGAAAGGGCAGGAACAGCCCCTGCGGAATTAAAAAAGGCTACAGTGGATGCCCTCATGAATGTCCTCTGCTCACAGAACTTCCTCAGGACTCAGTGTTTCTGAGCTGTAGGCTCAACACAAGCTCAGCAGACACTTCTGGCAAACTAACGTTTTGATCATGTTAAAGTATAAAAAACTACCTAGAATACAAGTGACTTCATAACAATGGCAAATATATAAGAAAACAACTGACTTAATTGTAAGTGAACCTGAAGAAGTAAGGTAGTCGCTTGACTTGGGCAGACAAAATGCATTCCAGGTTTGCTTCCCCTTTTCTTTCCTCCCTCCCTTCCTTCCCTTCCACACTTTCCTTTTCTCCCTTCCTCCTTTCTTCCTTCCTCCTTTCTCCCTTCCTCCTTTCTCCCTTTCTTTCTCCCTTTCTTTCTCCCTTTCCTTCTCCCTTTGTCTTCTCTTCTCTTCTCTCTTCTCTTCTCTTCTCTTCTTTTATCTTCTCTCTTCTCTCTTCTCTCTTCCCTCTCCTCCCCTCTCCTCTCCTCTCCTCTCCTCTCCTCTCCTCTCCTCTCCTCTCCTCTCCTCTTTTCTTCTCTCCTCTCCCCTCTCCTCTCCTCTCCTCTCCTCTCCTCTCCTCTCCTCTCCTCTCCTCTCTCCTCTTCTCTTCTCTTCTCTTCTCTTCTCTTCTCTTCTCTTCTCTTCTCTTCTCTTCTCTTCTCCTCTTCTCTCCTCTCCTCTCCTCTCCTCTCCTCTCCTCTCCTCTCCTCTCCTCTCCTCTCCTCCTTAAAAGGCTCACATTTCTGTGGAATGTGAGATGACATGGCTGATCTAAACTCACAGTAAAATTTGATTGAATGAAGTGGAAAAATGTATTGGCACTACAAACAAAAACCCCATGGTATTTCTGGAAATGCCAGCCCATTTTTTTAATGCAACAATTCTTGTTAGTTAAAGTATCACTTGTGGAGTCAAAACAATGTAATTTTGTAGAGGATCACCATCGTAAGCACATACTATAAATATTGAATAAAGTTCTGTGAGGAAATAGCCCCCTTGGTATATATATGTCTGTGGATTACACCTCTAGATGTAACAGTAAATTAGGTGAAAGTAAGTGCTGGCTAGCCATTGAAAACAGAGAATTAGGAGTGTGTAGTTTCTACATCTGGTTCAGTTCCCAAATCACTCTGTGGACTTCAGGCAAGTGATTTCAACTCTTTGTCTCATTTTCAGTATCTGTAAAATCGGAAATATGCTAATATTTATCTGTCCTTCTGGACCTGTGGAGGGTTCCTTAACAAATCCACAACACACTGACATAGGTGTAAAGCACAGTTGTTGAATAACTATGATCAGCGTAGGAACGGACCTGGAAAGACTTGAAAAAGCTGGCCATTAACCACATTTCTGTCAACTATCTATATGTACTCAGAGACCACCCTGCTTAAAGGTATCTGAGGAGCATGTTTCAGCCAGGGCATTGGCTCCCAGGGCTGCAGCTGGTGGGCTGTATGGTCAGCCAGGTGATGGACTGGTCTTCTCTTCTCCTGCCCGTTTGGAGGGAGGCTCTGGGCAGCTGCTTCCACCCTGTTTCCCCCCCCGCCCCCCCTGCTTTCTGCTGCCCAACAACTGGACGGTTAGCTGAAGAGTGAAGACCAAAAGTTCAAATCGAAGGCTGAGTCTCTCTTTCTTGAATGTAGGGTTAGGCATGCCCCTGAAGCTTGATGGAGCCCATTTCCTAGGGGTGACTCCGAAAGTTTCCAGCTGTAGGATTTCCCACTTCAGCATTTTTCCCTAGAAGAAACATAAGCTCTTCATTATTTCTACCTTTAAAGGCTGAGGGAGAGAATCCCAGAAGAAAAAAATCCATCTAGCCATATTAAATACAAAGATACCACCTCTGGCTCAGCTTGTTCTCTAGCTGCTAATCACTAGAAGCTAGGAGGGTGTATTGGAGAACAACGGCTGCATTTTTTGGCTTTGTATTTTTCCCTAAACATCTGCTATTAGTCACCATCAGAGGCAAGAGTCTAGAGGGACGTTGGTATGATCCAATATGACCATTCTTACATTTTGATATTGCGTTCTGATAATTTGGCCTTACACAGCCTCAGGAAGCCAAGACATGGTAACGTCTGGGCAAAAGGGCACGGATCAAACATTGCTATCAAAGCCCATTCACTAATATTTTTGAATAAGCACATAATAAAAATGATGAAGAATCCACCCTTCAGCTTGGCTGTTTGCAGCAAATATTATAAGGGTATTAAACTAAACAATAGCTTGTACTCATCTGGCTCTCCAGATGTTTTCTATGACTCTTATTTTCTATCAATCAGTTAACCATGGTTTTTGCTTTCCTTAGCAACGTATTTCCAAATCACAATCAAAGAAACTAACGGCAAATAATGAGGGCTAGATTGTATTTGATTGCTGCTAGTTGCTCATGGGAAAGGAAACTGCAAGAAGCACTGCCAATCCTTCACACTGGCAGACCGGCCAGGAACGCTTCCAGCTCCCCTGACTGCCCCCCCAGCGCGCTCCACGCCAAAGGGGCTCTGCAGCAGTCGCGTCTGACGGGGAGACCCTATGGCTAGGGATGGAGGGAGTCATGCGACTGACTGCTACGCGGGACGGGAGATATGGAATAATTTATTCCTCTTTCCATTCAGTCCTTTATTACAGCCTCCCCAACTCACTCATCGACGCAGCAGGCTGCAGTCATTTAGAGTTTAGCAGTGGGTGTTTTTAGCCTGGCTCCATAAGGAAGCACAGCTCAAATAATTGCAGTGTGTGCGCGCTTATGCACATGGTTGTCTAATAACTTTTGAACCCATTGGCCAATTGTAGCTAAACCTGGCAGAAAGGGAGAGGTTTCAGAGATAAACAAGTTCATAAGTTTTTGCGAAAATAGAAAGCTGAAGAGTTTTCCTACTGACGGAAAGGCTGCAGCCCACGCTCAGTTCTTGTTTGACACGGAGTGAATCCACCTGGGAGAGAGTCTGGATGTATGTGAAGGAAAGCTTCAGTCAGAGCTTATACCTTATTAGATATAAGGGAATCCACTCCGCAGCCAAGGCTTCTCTCCCCTATGGATTCTCCGGTGTCTGATAAGGGCAGAATTCACATCGCAGCAATAGTATAATTCATTTAAAATGTCAGTCAGCCATGAAACACTAACTCCATTGGAAACTAGGCTTCAGGAATAATTCCGGTATTCATGGAAATACTTGTTCCCTCATACACTGCAAAGCTCCAGGAGGAATTATGGGTGTTTCTCCATTGCTTCCAGTCTCCAGGCTAGCGCTTTCGGAGCTATCTCTGCCCAGCAGTACACTGGGTCTTTCTAGCACCCGCTGCCTCTAGAGGTTTCAGAGAGGAAAGTTGTATTTCACTTCTTTCCTCAGAGCCAGGCTCATCAGGCATAACTCGTCTGAAGAACCTGATTCACAAAAGAGCTCCCCGTTCCCTTTTAGGCACTGAAGAGAAAAAAAAAGGCCAGCTTTCTCAATGGCTTCCTGGCCAGAAAGAATTGCTGGCTGCTGAGCACTTGTGGAAAAATGCTCTATTGAGAAGTGTAAATGAGAATGGAATCCTTCTGAAAATCTGGATCCAACTGGGGACTATCGGCACTTGAAAATTTGGCCCTCATTGCTTTTGAAATACTTAGCTCTTAAATGAGCAAAATCAGAAGTGACTTTTCAAAAGCCTCCTGCCTTCATTCGCCCTTATTCCCAGGTAGCACTGAAAATACTTGTGGTATTGATGTCAAGCATTATGCTCAAACCAGGAAAAAAAAGAAAAGGACACATTTCAGTTGGCTGAACGCTCAGATTTCCTCTAGATACTGTTTTAATAACAGACTCATTAGGAAATTCCCCAATTATTTGTATTGTCTTCCCATGTTAAAAGACAGAATGTTATTTCTTAATTTCAGTATTATTATTGAATAGGGATAGCTATTCCCTGCAGAATGAACAGATTATTCCGGTCCACTCAGGGATCAGCATTATTTCTGGCTGCTACATTTCCCTGGGAATGAATGCTAATATCATGACAGGTATTTGACAGCGGTATTAAAAAAAAAAAAAAAAAAAGGAGAGAGACATATCAAGTCATTCGATTAGTGATAAAGAGGGAGCGAGAGATCAGCACATGGAGACACATGCAAGTTCTCCCATCAGAGACAATCCCGTCTAAAACGGAACAATTCTGATGCCTGATCTTGGCGGAATTTAAGTCGGTGCCAATTTGCCACAGTTCTGAATGGGAGCAGGGCCCAGTGACAAAGAAAGCAAAATTTATTTCCCATATAGCTATGCAGCGTTGTTTGATTTCAATAGGTGTTGCAAATACATGCTGGGAGTTAGACTCCGGCTCTGTTAAAAGTCAGGGTTGCAGGAGATTGCGCTGAGATTGTAGGCAGGACAGATCAGATATTACATGAGCAAGAAGGAAATACAAACCTCACAGAATTAACATATATTGTCACATTCTATTAAGGTTTTCTGTAGGGCTAGATCAGATTAAATGCATTGAATCCTAGTCATCTTACAGCATATGAAAATATTGTCATGGATAGAATTTTTCATTAGTGAATAAAATGCAGAATAATGAACAGTAGACAAAAAAGAGAGAAGATGTAAAGCCAATCAAAGGAAGGGCAGATGTTTAAAAAGTCTTTTGCTATTCAGGATTGTGATCCAACAAAAGCAATTATGTTTCTGCTTTCTCAATTTCAAAACAGCAGAAAAGAGCTTTGAGGTTTTTCCAGTGCTTATGGCCTATCTCCACACCGTTAACTGAACAGAAGGTAACATAATACCAAACATAGCCAAAGGCAACTGATTCCATGCAAAGCTTATAATTTGGGACATCCAGTGAGTTAAAGGGGATCGTAATCAAGAAGGAGAAATATATATATATATTCAAAAATTGCCAAAGAAGAAATCTATAAGAAGCCTAATTAAATTCTCTTATAAATCTGGAAGAGGAATCGTAAAAACAAAACTGAATCAGTGCCTACAGGTGGAAATTACACTTGGTAACTGCCCTCTGAACCCATGAAAAAAGATAATGTGTGGAATTTTGTTGAGGAACAGCTGGCATGTGGCTGCAGAAAAACAATGGTGTCTCTTGGCAAAGTGCTGAATATTATTTTTGCTCAAAAATTGTGTTACTTTTGAATGGAAAAATATCAGAGATGTAATTATAAATACAGCCCACCACATTCCTCCCCCAGTATCCCTAGCCATGCACCTAAACAAAAGTCAGTGAGGCTGAATATGGGAATATTCAGTGAATTCAGCATATGTATGGCCTCAAATGCAATAGAATAGAGAGGAATGTGACAGAACAGAGAGGGAAAAGATTCAATGCCAGCCATTCTACATTGTGAGAGAAACACTTTCTTAATAATACAATACTCTTCCTGTATTACCTGACGCACAAGGCCTGATGTAAAGAGATGCTGCTGGCTACTCAGAGTGCAGCTACTGCTCCATAATAAAAATGGGGATGGTCGCACTCTGCCCTTTGTAGCAGTCACACAACTTATTAACACTGTGCCATTGAAAGGGGTCTGCGGTCAGTCACAAGGACACGCAGCCATAGAATAGAAAGCTGTTGAAATTGGTGGAATTTTTGCCAAGGACTTCAGTGGGCCTGAGATTTTGCCCACACAGTTTGCCTTCTCTTTCTGTGGCTCTTCTTCTGCTGTCCTATTCGGACAACACAGGATGTTTCCTGCTTCCTCAGCTCCCCCACCGAGGGAGTAGGAAGCATAAAGTCTCATTTTTGCAGGTAAGCAGGCAGAATTTCTTCAAGGGTCTATGAGATGAACCTTCCTTAGGTGCCTGGTACAGTCCTACTGTATGTGTCCAGCCATTCCTGCCCACAGCCGGCTCAAGCAAAAAGGAGCATAGCCTTCCTGCAGGGAGAGGAGCTGGGGCTTGTTTTCCCCTGCAGCAGAAAGTGCTAAGGTACAGTGAAGGCTAGGACTGTAGAGCCTGGGGCAGGACAGGAGAGTTCAGGAGAACAAGGCTCTCGGTCCTGCCGGGAAATAAAGCAGCAGAGGCACCAATTACTGCCCCAAAACGCAGACTGCTGCCTCATTTTCCTGGGCTCTGTCTGAAGCAAAGTGGTGCTATTGCTTTTTGTTTATTTGGTTTGGTTTGGGTTTGGGGTTTTTTTGCAACAAGAGGCCGAAAAAGCAACAGCCTGCTTGTCTTACATCTCGAACTGGCCCTGCTGCAGGGCTACATAGCTGAACTATTCCTATTTCCTTTCACAAGCTGGGCCCTCCCTGCCTCATACCCTGTCAGGTCAGAACCATCGAGGTTTGTCCCAAAGGTGCGCAGGACCAGAATGTAGGACTGCTCTGGCTTTTGACAGCAATCGAGAGCCCCCCTGCTTGTTTTCGGGGGCACACGGTGCTAACTAGAAGCTTTGGAACATGAAGCTGTGTAGTTGCATTAGCTCAGGATCAGCTTACAGGAAAGCAGTTCCCCAGCTGGCTTGCAAAAAGGACAAAACAGGCTCACCTCCGTTTGCAAAACACCATGTCAGCATAGTCTCATACGCTCTTGGTTTCAGTGTTCTCAGGCAGTTCCTTTCAAACGCGACAACTGTCTACCTTTTGTGCAATTGCCTGGCAGCTGGAACACTTTGGGAAATAAAAGTTTTCAGTTCTCTTTAGCCTAAGGTGTGGGTTTGAAGGTCTCTTAAGGAGACTCTCATTGAGAGAGAAGAGGTAGCAGGGGACAGGACCACGTCATACTTCACACTGAAGTAAGCCACAGTGCAGCCGAGAAGTCAGGAGTTGCAGAGCTAGAGCAAAGGCGAGGTACTGCTTTTGCATTGTGTGTAGACAGGCACAGACTGAAAACCAGGGTTCAGAGCTTCCTATTCTCAGTGGGAATACTCATTACCTGTGCCACTCGCGGCACTCCTTTCTACTCCCTCTGGATCTACGAGCTGGGCCTTCTGGGCTGCACAGTGACCCATCGAATACAGAGAAAACAGAAGCACTCTCTCATCACTATTCCCACTCTCACCTAAATCCTTCTGATGAGACCCCCCTTCTCTACCTTATTGTAGAGTCTGCTGAGGTAGGGCTGGAGTCCTGCTTCTGGGGCACATATTCAACAGGCTACTAGCTAAAAGCGGTATCATCACCAGCCCCGTCCCAAAGGAGAACAGAGATGAGCCACTTGTGTCCAAATGTGTGACTAAGGTAGCTAAACACAGGACAGCCCAGTCGAGAAGCTGGCATTCAAAGACACACTTAACTGCAGCTCTGATGGGGAGCAAAACTCCCCTCACTTGGATCTCCTCCTGGCTTCAGTGGCACACTTAGCTTGCTGTGCCCTTTCTTAGGGTATGTTTACGTAAGTAGGTATGGACAGACACGTCTGGTCCATCCGTGGTGCAGGCCAAATGGATATACGGCATTCTGGTCCAGGAGATAAGGCTTGTGAGCTCAGCGCTGTTGTTGTATGGGTACACAGCTGTGAGACCGGAGCTGGATCACCATCCATGACAGGAGCAGGCGTATGTCGCACTGTACCCATCTACACATGGTTACTTGGCAAGTGCTAGCTTTCCTCAGTCGATGTCAAGGGAATTTAAGCTTTATCTACATTCACGTTGCCTATACCTTAGCCCAAGCTTGTGACCTAACTCAGGAATTTACTCACTGCTGATCTCTAAAGCCAGAATGCGCACATTCTCTAGCCTGGATCTTCAAACTGCCGGCTCCGTGGAGAGGCAGTCTGTGTGGACACATTTGAGCTCTATCGAGGGCCAGCTGTTAGCACAAGCAAAGTGAAAGCGGTGGCTTAGACTGACCTTTGCCCGGGTTATAATGGGCTATTACAATAGCCATTTAACCGGTGTCCTGCATCCTTGAAAGCCAGGCTGTCTGATGACGCGAAGTGAGAGGTCAGAGTATGCATCAGGGAACCCGCTGCTCCTCCCAGGATCAGCAGTCATTCCCCCAGTTACCCAGTGACAGCAGTGTCCAAGTATGGCTCTCTGACACATTTCACTGCTTCCCCTCCCCTCTTATAGCTGGGGCAGCCCTCGGGACCTGCTCTGCTTTCTCTCCCGTGGGGCAACAAAGCGAGATTGTGGGACGCTGCGAGGCACCTCTCGCTCTGTCCCATGCACAGTGCGGTACGCTGTCACACTCCGAGTGTGCCAGTCGCACAGAAGCTCGGGCTGAAAGACAGAAGCAAATATCTGAACGGTGGTGTTAAAAAAAACAATACAAAACCCCAACATGTCAAGGCTCTCCCTCAGCACGTAGCAGCCACCTCATTGCTGAGATAGGTTGACTGTGTGGACTCTGTCCCTGCTTTACTCCAGGGGAGCGTGCACCCCAATTCCCCGCCAGCCTGCCTGACCATGGCTGAGAAGGAGGGGACGTGCTCCTACTGTCAGGTGGCAATGTAACAAGCGGCACCAGTTGAGAAGTGGTTTAAAAAGCCATCCCTTACTACCTCTCAGCTAATAGTTGGTGCTTTTGAGCAGAGATCCCTGCCAGAGTACGTGCCATTTTGATCACAGCGCCAGGGGGGTCACAAAGCTCATCAGGACAAATCCATAGGCAAACATCCAGTGTACACAGAGCTTTAAGGTGTCTTGCTCAGCACTGTGAATTTTGATTCAAGAGCTAAGCACCCCCTTCCAGGTATCACACACTAGCGTGACAGCACTGAGGGCTGCTATTAGACGAGCTCTTCTGAATTCTGCTGATCAGGGTTAAGATGTGGATGCACTCAGCCATGTCCAGAAGTTTGTCCCCTTTCCCCCTTTCCCCAGAGGTTACTGCTCAATCAGTTTTGCAATTTAACTCTTTGTCTGATTGCTCCTTGACAATGACTTCCATAAAGTGATTCAAGTTAAGAGAGAAGAGCCTTTGGAGCCGACCTTGTCTGCACAGCTTCTTGGAGTATCCCAGCCAATTTGTAAAAGCAGCAGTGGGCGCAGCTCAGAGGGACGTGAAGAGTTGCAAGGGAGCCCGTTGTAGCTTTCTGTTTCGGGGATTCATGCTGCACTTTAACAGGCTATTGCCCCCATGAGGGTCTTGGAAAGGAAAAGGGAAAATGCAGAAATACCTCAACTGCACCCCTTCTCTGCCCCCACTAGGCTCCTCTAAACGGGTTCTGCGGGAACAGATGGCATAGGAATCGGCTCTGTCAGCTTTGTACGAGCTAGGAACTCCCTCGTGCCAAGGGAATCCTCGAATGGGGAGATTCGGCAGCTCTCCAACTCTTCCGAAGTGGGTCAAAATGATTTAAGAATCTGGCCCGTTGCGGCCTCACTTCCCCTGTAAATCGGCTCAAACGCCGGGGATGATGGAGTGGTGAGAAGGTAGAGAGTAAAATTTCAAAGAGGATCAAAATATGCCATTTTAGCTTTTGTATGTATAAACATGCATAATATGACATTTTGTTTAGACAGTTATTTAAAAAGAAACTTACAATCTTTTTAATTAAAATGAATGCAAAGGAATAGGCTATAAATATGAACACAGGAAGGTAGGAGTTGACAGCACACAGCCTTCCAGACAATCTTTTTTCAGTTGTTATGGAGTATAATAAAATTTTGTTTTCCTTTGCAATTTTTCCATAATGTTTATGTTTGTTTTAGGTAACAGATTAACTGTAGGTGACATTTTTTTTTTTTTCATATATCATGTCATGTGTCAGAAGCCCTCATTTTATGGCTAGCGTGGGAACAGTGAATGAGATTATAGGAGGAAAGAGAAAGAGAGAGCGAGGTGGCCATGCGGGAAGACCATGCCCGAATCGTGGATGTGATACCGTCTACACTTACACTGCCGTTATTATTAAAACATCACCGGCTCCAAGTCTCATTACCTTACACCTTACCTCTGCCATTCCCCTGCTGCCTACTTCGCCTTACCTCTGCTGCCTGTCCACCTAACTGGTGAAATGCTAAACAAGTTTTGATATTTACCTGTTTATGATTAAATTGCAAAATGATCCGCTTAGTTCTGTTCTAAATTAAGGTCTGCGTTAAATGTCATAGCATTTATCTTTCATAAAACGAGACAGCAAGGACACTAATTTCCCAGGTACTCAATCACTGCCCCGTGCCACTGGAGAGCGGCCCGGGGAGGAGCGCGCCCGCCGTTCACAGCTCGCTGACAGCGCTGAGGCGGAATCATAAAAGTCAATTAATCATTAAAAGCTGTTACCAGCCCGTATTGAACTGCTCTGGCGCAAAATGTTAATCAGCCCCGCATCGATACCATAAATTCCTGCAAATTGGAGCGGTCGATAGCGCCGAGGCCCAGCCGGATCGATGGGAGGGCGCGAGGCCTCTCCGCCAACATGGCCGCCGGGCGACCGCCACGCCTTTCCCGGCAGGCCCCGCGCCCCGCCGTTGCCACGGCGACCGCGGGTCACCCTCCATTATCCCCCCAATAGGGCCCGGCCCGCTGGGGCTGAGGCGGGTGCCGATGCCTCAGCGCCTTTGATGGGTCCGTCAATAACACTTAGCAGGGGAAGGGGGGCGGTTTAATGGCTCGAGGCGCCGTGTGCCGCCGCATACGCGCGGGGCTAAGCGAGGGCCGGGGGGCGGCCGCCGCCCCGGGGACGGGCTGTGGCGCCGTGTTGCCATTAAACCGGGCGCTGCTGCGGGAGGAGTAACCCCCCAGCTCCGCGGGCGAGGAGAGTGTTCTCTGTAATACGTTACTCATGAACGGCTGACGAGTTGTTCATTAATCCCCGCCGGGGCCCCGGGGACGGCGTTTTCCTGCGGCCCCCCCCGGGGTGCGCCGGTGCTGGGCAGCCATAAAATGGCGCCGGCGCGCCTGGAGGTGTGGGGAGAGGGGATGGCGGCTTCTGCTTTGGCACCCGCCTGGCGCCTTTTCCTACGTAACCGTGGCCGCCCTGAGAGATGGAGGGGTACAAGCGAGCCCCCCCTCACCCACGAGGCGCTTTCGGCCGTTCTTTCTCAAAGCGTCCACGCGCGTTCGGGCATCGCTCGTGGTGAGCCCTCGGGTCGCGTCCTTGCCACTCTGGTTCCCGGGGCGCGCTCCCAGCCTTCCCACCCAGACGTCCGGGCCGGATCGGGATGAGCGGACGAGCCTGCGGCGGAGGAGTGAGCGCCACGGGAAGGACCCCGCGTCCCGAGTGGGAAGAAGGACTCGGTCCCCCGAGGCCGTCCCTGCGGTGCCTCCGCTGCCTTCTGCCGCCGCTTTTCCCCGGAGGGCAGAGATCCCTGCCTCCCATCCACAGGGCTGCCGAAGGCTCAGCTGAGCCCAATCCATTTATCTCCTGTTACTGTTATTAAATCTGACCCGCAGTGGGGGAAAAATAGCGTTTTTAGGATTGCGGGATATTAAGAAGCCTCTTTAGAGATGAAAGAAATGCTGGATACCGTTACTCTAGGGAAGGATTGTGTTCCACCAGTTTCATTGTCATTTAACGTAGAACATAAAGGTTAATGCTGAATAAAATAATACCCATGTTGATTATTTTAATAGTCTCAAAGTATAACTTTTTCCCTGGACTGCAGTTATCTAATCCATGTGCTGTACATGCACCGGCAGTATTTTGTACTTTTCCACAGCGCTGAGATGATGGTTCCATTAAGTTCAGTGCTGAGAAGCTATTGTGTGTATCTCTCATACAATCGTTCCATACTCTATGGAAAATGGAAAATATATGGATCCACAGACATGCTAATTCCCGAGATTTGTACATTTTTAAAGATTAATAAAAAAGTCCATCTTATTATTATCTGAGTTATAGGAAACATCAAAATAAATTAGGAATCTTACTGCAAAGAAATCTCCCATTCAACATATTGAGACAGGATGATGTTATGAGTGTTCAGACAAAGGTAATACAGTGCCTCTATTTAATTGCCCTGACACCTTGCTCAGTTCCTCCAGCTATACTCTGAGAGCTAAAAAAACCCCTCTCATTGTTATTAATTGTATTCCTTTTTAAATGTAATGTCATATCGCTGCGGGCTGAGCTAATGAAACATACCCATATTACCAAAATAGGCATATTTCTTTTTGTACAACACATTCTATCAAAACTGTCTGCTAAAGACATTGTGTTAAAGACCTTTCATAGAGCAATATAAAGAATATCTCAGCTACTCCAACATTTCTATTACATGATTATTAAAATGCCCAGGAGGACTAAACAATATAGTGTGGATCCAGTTATCATATAAGACTTTAGAAATATTGTTAATTCCTGCCACTGATTTATGTTAATACTAATGCTAGATTACATGCTATGGCTACTAAACAGCCACTGCATACCAATTCACACAAAGAGAGTCTCCCTCCTCTCTATGGGAGCTGCACTCTTCTGTTATAATGAGAATCTGAATTATTTATCTCTCTTTATCCTACAGTAGTTCACTTGACCACAATCACTTTTTTTCCCCCCCTGTTTCTACTGCACATCAATGCATGTAAACATGACACAATAACAACTACTGTCTTTACCTATTTCAGCCACTTTAAATCACGTGAGATCAGTCAGAGGATGGAAGCAAAAGTATTGCGCAGTGCTGAGGAGGAGAGGGGATGAGGTTGCCTAGATGCTGAAATGACAACTGCACCCCGAGTTTTCTTCAGTATATTTAAATACAGGTCCAGTGTAAATCACAAACTGAGCAATACAGAAGACTTCCTTGCTGATGGTTTCCACTGATGGCAGCTTGTCCTAGGTGCCCGCTGCTTTTCACAGCTCTAGCTGGGTGCGAACAGCTCCTCGGCAGCACGTGCACAGACTCTGCTACGTCTGAATGGGACTCCAGGCAAAACCAGCAGCGTGGGTAGGATCAACTACTGGTCTAGTTTGGATGTTCATGTCAGAAAGCAGCGTTCAGTTCCATCTTCTTCCTAATCAAGAGCAGGGATGTGGCCAAAGCTCTTCTACGTGAGAGGTGAGTACAGGGCGGTCTGTGGCATGTCTGTGAAAGTATTTTTAACCTGTCTATAACACCTGTTCCGCAGTCATTAGTGCTGGGTTTATGCATTATTTGTCAGAATGCATTTTGCCTCCTTCATACGTGGCACACGTATGTTTTAGCTGAATGCCCCACGTGATATTTGTATGCTGAGCCCTACTGCCTGCTGTCTCACTCTGCACTTTAGCTGGTCTTGGCTCATCAGGAGGGTAGGAATCCAACCCTGCTGAATTAGTTCTGAGGGTCCTTCTGGAGAGCTCCTTGGGGAGGGTTGGTTCTCCTATTTTCAAAATAAAGAAGCTCACACTATATCTATTTCAGCAGTAGGATACCAGCGCGTCTCACCGCTGCTTCCACGCCTTTTGCAAGCAGCTGTGAAAAGTAGGATGTTCTTGGTCATGGTCCTACAAGTGTCAATGTGAGGCATGAAGGTTCACACTGTGTACTGCTCTGTGACCCAGGCTCCGAGCAGGGTTAGAATTTGCAACGGCACATGTTGCTTGCCATAAGGAGTTGCAGACTGCCATTTTACCTGGTGGCAGGACAGGTACGGACCTGATCTGGGCTGCTAAATGACAGCAACAGAGGAGCAGGCTGTAAATGAAGAGTGATCAGCTATGGAAAGAAGGAAAAAGACAGCGTTTGTGGAAATTTGAGCCACACCTCAACTGATCATCTCAACTGATGAGGAAGGTGACTATCATAATTCTCAGGAAATGCTGAGGAAGGGGTTGTAGTGGTTATTTGGAAACTGACAACCCAAATTACATTTGCTAGGCAATTTGATGAAAAACAGAGAGACTGCTCACAAGGTGGCATGTGCCAAAAGCTTGAACTCTGTCAGGGCCATCAGAAGACCTGTATCTCCCTTTTCTGTATTCTTGACCTCTCAGTTACACATCAGTTGAGAGGCATATTTTTGCACTGTGCTTTTAGCTGTTGCTGTTCACTGCACTGTTTCACTGCCATTGCCCCCAGCTAACAGGACATACCATGGCAGGTTTTTCCAGAGCCCTTGCTTGTCCAAGGCTCTGTAGTTATCTCAGTTTGTCCTGTCAGCTAAACCTATCAAGGCCAACAGAACCATCATGTTATCCACTATCCATCTTATCTCAGTGACCCTTCGCTGCCAATTTCAGCCACTATCTAGAGCACTTAAGTTTTCACCAGAAAAAAACTGTGGAGTGGAAATAGAAGGGTGGGGTTTTTTTTAATTCTAACTGCCGCCCCCATTTTTCTAATAGCAGGATGGCGGACTTTCCCTGTCATGCTTGAGACCGTATTCTGTACAATGCCAGCAAGACCAAGGGGGAATAGATGGGAGAAGTTTGGAGGAGGAGACTGAGGTGGAGTCACACACTGTGAAATCACATTTATTTACCCAGCAGAGCCAAATGAGTCAAATTGCAATGGATGTTCTGCCCACATGTTCTCTGCAGATGCCCTGACCACAGCTGGAGATGCTGTGGTGCTGTATGCTTGTTGCTTTGAAAGTTATAAACCCTCATTGTATGCAAGTCTTGATCCCAGTGTCTACTTCAGCTTGTCCTTGCCCTTGCTGGCTCCCCATCACCTGCACCTGCAATGAGCAGCCATCACTACGCCATTATCCTGGAAAGGCAATGGGAGAAGAAATGCTGAAGAGTGAAGAGTGGGGCTTTGTTGTGATAAGTGACTAGTGAAAAAAGAGAAAGAGAAAGAGAAAGGGAAGGGAAGGGGAGGGAAGGGAAGGGAAGGCAGGAATCAATTTAAAGGGATTGATTAGGCAGAATCGTTTGTGAGTAAGTGTGACTGTGTGGAGGTTTGAAACCATGGAGGTGGGTATATGTGTGTTATTAAAAGCCACGGTCATTGTAAGGACTTGAATCTCAACAGGGGGGACCTCAGAAGTGATGCTGACCATCTACTCTGACCACTTCTGGTCTCAAGAGGCGATCACATTGAATGGTGTGACACTGACCCCCTCACACCTGGCCAACAAAACCTCTCTTTCTTTCGATCAAGGAAGCATAGCCCTGCACTATTCAGTGATGTTATTGATATGGTGCCTCACAGGTGGACATTCTGATTTCCAGTCAGTTGTAATAATTAGTCAAGCTCAGTAAAATACCCCAAAGATGGTATTTTAATTCAGGAAAACAGAAGGTCAGATTTTATGTGGTATAAATTAGCCTAACTCCAAACCCTTCAGTGTTGCTGTATTAATTTCTATTATCTGACATACTGGTTTTGGTTACACCAATTACTATGGCAAACCATTTTTCTTTAGGGGAGTAGAAGTCTAAAGACAGACTTTAACCTTCATTATGGCAGACTAAACCTCGAGTAATTCTACTGAGTTTGAAGGAGTTACACCAGATTTACAGTGTAAGAAATGAGGTCAGAATCGAGTCGTAAAGCAAGATGCCATTTAGCATCTATCAGAGTTGATGAGGGCTTACCTTGTAATATTTAAAAGCACTGGTATTTTAGTCAGATAGGGAAATGCACTCTCACAGTTCAATTTAACAAAGTCTACTTTCAAAAAGTGAAGTCCAATTCTCCTATTCTGAGTGACTTTAGATACGTATGGGAATATCAAAACATGATTGCCCTGAAACTCAATCTTCTTCTTTTTAATTAAAGAAAGAATCCTATCTTAGTCACCTGAGAATCTGAAAGATACTCTAAGTATTTGACACTCAGAAGAACTTTTAAAAGATAAATTATGAGGACAAGAGACAAAAGCCACCATCGATAGTAAAAGAAAATTTAAAATAAAACTAAAGATGCTCTAGTAATTCTGAAAAAAAAACCCCAATCCTGATCTGCAAATACTTCCTTCAAGCCAAAAATAAACCTATTGCAGGAATTAAGTTATAAAAAGTCGTGGCTAGATCTTCAACTGATGTAAATCGGCAAAGCTCCACTGATTTCAGTGGAGCTCTACTAAGACAGGTTAGATGAGAATCTGACCCTCAATTGCTTGGTAATTTTTTTCCCCAATCAACAAACAAAATATCATTTTTAAGTTAACATAGAATCATAGAATGGTTTGGGTTGGAAGGGACCTTTAAAGGTCATCTAGTCCAACCCCCCTGCAACGAGCAGGGATGTCTTCAACTCCATCAGGTTGCTCAGAGCCCCGTCCAGCCTGACCTTGAATGTTTCCTGGGATGGGGCATCGACCACCTCTCTGGGCAACCTGGGCCAGGGTTTCACCGCCCTCATTGTAAAAAATCTCTTCCTTATATCTAGTCTGAACCTACCCTCTTTTAGTTTAAAACCATTACCTCTTGTCCTATCACAACAGGCCCTATTAAAAAGCTTGTCCCCATCTTTCTTATGAGTCCTCTTTAAGTAGTGAAAGGCTGCAATAAGGTCTCCCTGGAGCTTTTCTCTTCTCCAGGCTGAACAACCCCAACTCTCTCAGCCTTTTTCCATAGGGGAGGTGCTCCATCCCTCTGATTGCTTTTGTGTCCGTCCTCTGGACCTGCTCCAACAGGTCCATGTCTCTCCTGTGCTGAGGACCCTAGAGCTGGACGCAGAACTGCAGGTGGGGTCTCACCAGAGCAGAGCAGAGGGGCAGAATCCCCTCCCTCGACCTGCTGGCCACGCTGCTGGTGATGCAGCCCAGGGTACGGTTGGCTTTCTGGGCTGCGAGGGCACGTTGCCGGCTCATGTCCAGCTTTTCATCCACCAAACATCTGTCTTAAGCCCTTACCATTTCTCAGTCATAACCTGATGTTTCTTTTGTAACAGATCTCCCAGTTTCTCTGTTTTGACAATTTTAGGAGTAAGACAAATCTTTAAGAAATTATTTTTTTTAATCAAGTTGTGCAGCCTTGATAAAGTATATGTCTTATACTATACACAGCACCACCTTCTCCTGACTTTGAAGGAAGAACTGGACAATGCTAAAGGATTAATCTCCTAGCATAATTTCTCTGGTGTCATTCAGGCTAACACATAGGATTGCACATATAGTCACATGCCCTATATTGCTCGACAGGCTTTTGCTGGGAAAGTTTTACTGGGCACATCCTCGTTTTCCATTTTTAAGGTGTGCTTGCTCCCAAGAATGTTGTAGGGAAAAAGTAGAAGTGGAATACAACTGAGCTTAAATAGATCACACTGATATTAAAACTCCTCCAATCCCTGCAGGCAAAAGCTGAAAAAGCAGTGCAAACTCCGGGCTGATGCTGTGAGCGCTCTGCAGAGACTCGTGCTTCCACGGGCTGAGGACTGGTGCAGACCAGTCCAAACACGCTGAACAGTGAACAAGGTGGGGGAAGCAAGATCTGCTTTTCCCACCAGATCAATTCCTTGAGCTGCTGTACTTCATGGCCTCATAAACACCTGGCTAAGCAAAGCATTGCAGTGACGTGGAGCTGGAAATGAGTAGCCGAGGGGCTGGAGGGTCAAAAGCCACCTAAGGCCATCTAAATAACACCAAATTTGTCACCAAATACGAAGCCACACAATCTGCTACACAATCTGCCACGCCATACCACACTAAACTTTCAAGAGCAGTTCTACAGCCTGAATTACAGACCAGAAGCAAACAGGAAGCGTAGACAAATGGTGGAGCTCTGGTATCCTATGCCAAACCAATTAAGCAGTCAGGCCCATCGGTAAAATTGTCTGGAAAGAAAACAGCTTTGTGCCCTTCCTGAGTACAGCACAAAGAGAACTGGGAATACTGCGGGGCTGGAAGGAGACCCAAGCCAACCAGCAAATTGCAGTGTGCTGGCTACACTGATTTCTGTCCCCTTGGTCCCCTTGGTTTTACAGCTGTAGAGGTCCCCGAATCGCTTCCTAATAACTTTCTACTGAATGCTGTGAAAATGAAACCCATGTAGTTTTTCTCTTGTTGACAGTGAAGCTTTTAAAACTGAGGCATCCAGCAATACAGTTCTATTTTGTGCTGTATTCTTTTCTGCTTGCAAGTGTGGTTTATGGTCATAACAATGGTAGAAGAAGGATTGAACGTCCCTTATCTATTAACCATCAGGCTGCCATTATGAACATTAAATGGCTTCCCGACTGCTTCAAAAATAAAAAGCACCAGCAAATATTTAATGCTATACAATAATTAGAAAAGTCTGGAATTGTCTCTCATTCGTTAACTTTAATCATATCAACCTGTTCACATACATTAGCGTATCAAATGCCAAAAGCCTGCTGGGAACCCATCCCTTTGCCAGCTGGTATGTACTGTATTCGACCAGGACTCCTTTTTGTATGGGAAGCAATGGAAGAGCATCCACAGTGGTTTGACAAAAAACATGGAAACCAGCAAACACATCTGGAAGTTTCTGAGAACAAGCACACACACTGTGTGTTCATTTATTTTCCCACAAACAGGGAGACAGACAAGAGGATGTAGCTTGTGAAAGGACAATATCATTGGGGCATCATATTATATTACTGCAGAGAAAGCACATGTACTTCCAGTTTTCACCAGGGATTGTGGCTAACTGTTAGTCTGAATACATGGAGTGAGCCACATAGATTGACAAGGAATTTTGTTACCGAATGTTCATCACCCCTTGAAGAAGTTATGTGCTTTGCTGCACAGTGGTAACTTTTTTTTTTTTTTTCCCCCCACAGAAACTGGAAAGAAATTCAGTATAGTGGGGGAGCAGACCAGCAAGCAAGAGGCCCAGAGTTGTGCCCACAGATGGCCTCTGCAGCCCCCGAGGTGGGAGAGGGAAAGGGGGCATGTTATCGCTGCCTGGCTCCATACACATGCTCCGAGCCACACAGGTGCAGTCAGTCACCCTGTTGCACGCCTTTCCTTCCCGCAGCTGAATAATTTTGTGGCTGAAAATGGAGTAAATTCTACATTAGAAACTTTCTCATAAGATACAACGTTGGCAAAAAACAAGTGGGATGCCACATAATATTATTAGTGCATTTTAGTCTAAGGTTAAATTTAAACACATGTCCTTAAATTCTTGATTTCTCTTATTCTTACCCTTCTGGTCTTGCCTCTTTCAGCCTTGCCCGCTGGTTTTGCTCTTGACTAATATGCCAGCAGCTATTTCCCTTCTATTGCTGCTTTTTCCCCGGGTAGGTGAAGTGAGGTCTTTCTTAGCGCTGAATTCCGCACTAAATAAAACTCTATCTTTTCAATAATGAATCCTTCACATTGTCCCAGGGGCCACGCACACAATTAAGAACAATATGAAATTTAATTAACACAGGATAATAATAAGGGTATGAATGTCACAGTGAACTCTGAGTGAATACAGACCCCCACAGTAAATGGTCTGGGAACTGGAGTGAAAGCCAGCTGCTAACACTGAGGTCCCAGACACCCAAGTGGCATTTCAACACCTGACCTCAAGTATCAAGGTACTGGAAGGGAAGAAAAGATGACTGCCAAGCAATTACGACCCAAAGGCTACAGATCTTTATAGGGTAATGCTAAACCAGGGAGTTATATCCGTAGGTGGTGATGGAGGGAGCGGAGTCTGGGCGCTGAGTGCTCTGAATGCCTGCAGCCTGCCCGAGGCATCACCCGTGGGCGCACCACAGGTCACATCCAAGGGACGTTGCTCAAAGGGTGCTCCCGTGCTAGTCACTATGACGGTCACAGGCATGTTCTTTAAACTGCAAAACTCACTTCTGGTCACATAAGGTGGTGTCTGTCTTGCCAGTCTATCCTACGTATGTCTATGGCCAGAGTGTTCCTGCAGTTCTAAAGCACTCCCAGACATTGTTTGGGAACCCTAAAGAGTACACATTAACTAGCATCGCAAGTACAACTTGCATTATCAAAACAAAAAGGCTGCTACAAAATAAGAAAGTAGTGGAGCACAGAAAGAAAAGAAATGACTGACTGCAGCCCGTGTTTCCATTAGGGGAAAGCACTCGCTAAGATTTAGATAAATCTTCGTTACAAAATCTAAGTACAAAGGTAGACATCTGAAGTGTGGTTAAAGTGTTTCCATCCCCTTGCTTCTCGTGCCTTTTCCCCTCTCCCCAAGGAGCCAACAACAGCTCTGGCAGTTCACACTGGCTGAGAAATGGGCTTCTCTTCCTTAGACTGCAGTCATGTGCGTGTGCCTTCTCATTTAAGCTCTTCCATTCTGTTTCTCTCAGAGGTGGAGAAATCTGCTTTTGGGGAGAAAAAAAAAAAAGAAGAAGTGGGGAAGCTCATTAGCAGTTTGTTTAGAATTTGAATGTCACCGTAGTCACTTATGTCTAAGTGACTGAAAAATGTATGCGAGTCCTCTGACTTTCAGCAAGAGATCCAGTGTTCTAACATCAGAATGAACAATATAATTACTGTGTGTATGAAGACATATTGGTCTCTGTATAATGAGGTATTCAAATCTGCTCTACTTGAATCAGATCACAGAGATATATTAAACACACATGGCGAAAGAATTCAGTGTAAGGGTAACCATGTGTTCTGCCAAGTCTTTCTATGCATGAATGGGCTGCCAGGGCACCATAGGCTACAGACAAAGTACAGGAGAGCTGTGTTCAGAGGTAGGGAAATGAGGTTGCGAAGGTATTTCCTCTTCATTCCCTCGAACATGCGAGTGTCTCCCATTTCTCTTCCTCTTTCACAGGCTGGTGCACCTCAAAAGCAATTCCACCAGAATTTACTGTAACATTACTGTATCATGGTTTCTTGGTACGGTTTATTACTGTGTATTTATAGCACCCAAGAGTGAGCTGGCTGCCTGAGAAGGGGTAGCGATTGCGAAGGCTATTCTCAGTTTCAGTTGCAGAATTGTTTTCACAAGTTCGCAACATTCTGGAAAACATGCCTCCTTTTCCAGTGTCGCTGCAGCTATTTTCAAGCGGAGGTGCTTGAACTTGCTGGCTAGCGGCAGCGTGTGTGTGTGCCTGATAGGTGCTGAGCATTGATTGACACGTCGGAGAGCCGAGGCTTGGGCCCCTCGCTGTGCCTGAGATCATGTATTACTGTGTACGATCAGGAGCAACCATTGTCAAAGCAGAAGATGTCAATTTTTTGGCAGTGTTATTTCAACATCCAGATACTATGAAAAACATAGTAAGATGAAAACAGTAGCTGTTTTGCTTACTCGTAGAATTGTCTAAGCGTGGATACCATAGCAGATTGAGTTACGCCCAGCTGCCAAAACAGACACGGAGAATGTTTCTGTGGGTCACAAAAAAGTCTGTGCGCCAACGCATGCCGTTCCTTGGGTGGCTGAGCTGCTGCAGAGACCTCGGTGTGACAGATCAGAAAAACACAGACGACTCAAGGCCATGATTTCAGTCTTTACCACTCACAAGTGAGTGCGTGGTTATGTGGAAAAGTTTCTCTGCTGAGAGTGCTGACTGATTTTAAAGGGAATTTTGTCTTGCTTTTTGTTCCCGGGGCATGTGTGGTATATATGATGCATTAAACATGCTTTTCTCGGGGTACAGCTGCTCATATGCCTGTTGGGTACACGGGCATTTTCAGAGGATGCTTCTCTTTTCCATGTGTTGATGGAGCCAGAATTTCAGGGCGGCAGGAGCAAGCTGGGAAGGCAGGAGGAGTCCAGTCCTTGCTCCTCTCTTGGCAGCCACCGTGGCTGCGTTCTGCAGAGAACTTACCACGATGAGGATGGCAATTCACACAGGAGATAGGTTCTGGGGAAAAACACCACTTCATGTGGCTGCCAGTGATACCAACCTGGGAAGAGATTGATCAGAAGAAGCCTGGCCATTTTTAGGAAGTGAGAACTCACTGTTTCGAAGCAGAAAAGAGAGTGAGACCTATCTGTCTCTTCAGGGAACCACAGCTGCCAGAAGGAAAGGTGTCAGATAGATGTGGTTACCAAACCCAATTTTTTAGAGGCTTCGGTGGTAACTAGGGAAGGGGAGAAGGGGCGGAAAAGATTTAATGGGAATTGCATACGCACAACATCTCTTAGAATAAAGCTCAGGCTTTGTATTTTATTTCACTTAGAGATGGACTGTAGAGTTTATTTTCGCAGAATCAGTGAGGTAAAGCTGCAGTTTTAGAAAAACCAAACCGTGGATGGTTCCTATCCTCTTTTGTTTCATACAACTCTTTCAAGTCTATGTGAGGTTTCAAATACTAGGCCAGGATTCAGATGCCAAGCTCAGTTTTTAATTCGCGTTTAAATTAATCGCTCAAACATGTAGAGCTACACTACTGCAAGAACCTTTTCTCACAGCAATATTCTAATATTGACATCAGCTATAACCCTATACTGCAACTTCAACGCAAGGAAAACCTACACTGTGTTTTAGTCTGAAAAAAGACATGTTCTGGCTTTTCAAAAGCAAATGTAGTAACATTTAGTTAGCACAATGGTAGATTTCTTCTTTGAGGGCATGAAGTTGCCTTTTAGGTTCACCAAATCTATCTTTGAAGGGTGTGGAAAATCAAAAAGAAACAAATAAGCAGATAGTTAAGCTGGATAGATATATTGACTTCATCAGACAATGTCTGGCTGGCTAAAAACTCTCTTTCATCATTATGAGAGTCAGTTCATATCCTCACCCTGTGGAAGTGGTTAGCTTTTAATTCATTCAAGAGATGCTATCAAAAAAGAGGGAAGTATTTTTTACAATCCCAAACCCAAAGTTATACTGCTAAACAATACATAATTCATATCTCTTCAGAATTCTGTATGTGGTCAGAAATAAATAGCAACACAGGCATTTAAGAGCTATTCTCATTGAAAAATGTAATTAATTGGTGTTATCCACAAAATATTTCTTTGAGGGGGGGAGCAGTGTTGCTTTAATTACAAGTAATTGTTCTCAAAATCACGCAGCTCATAAGTTTTGCAGGCTAGACAGTGATTATGCGTCAATACACTAATCTATCACCTTCATTATTTTAGTCATCTGGGTGTGATCATCAAACTTTGGAGTGTAACCCAGACAAGAAACCAGACATATCTCATGCTTCTATTCTTTCCAAATCGGTTTGTTATAAAAGAAAGAATTTGCACTGGTGATACAAATTTCAGTGCTTTTGTTTCAGATGGAGTCTGTAAATTAAATTAAATTCCCCTTTGTACGTTATTAGATGATGAAAATGGAAAGGATGTTCTTGTGACTGCACGATAGCCTGGGCGGCTCAGGACACTCCAATATTTCTGCATTCTGCCACAGACTGTCTTTGGGGACAGGAGATTTCACTTTTTGCAGTTTGTTCGGACTGCCTAGTGAGCTTACTGGGAATCAGCTGCTGGAGACCAAGCAGGCTGACTGGCTCATTGCTCTCTTCATCTTAGACACCGTAGTGGTGTGATGCTCACACTGGCCGTCCTTAGGTGCTGTGCCACCACAGAAGAATGACCAAACCTCCTACCAGCTTGGGAATGCAGGGAGCCTTAAACCATTAGTGTTTCTACAGCTTAATACTTGATCTATTGAAATGAAAGTAGCTACCTAACTGGAATTTATTGTCATTACTATTATTGTTATTATTATTACTAGATGAATGCAGAGCTGAGTTTGTTATTAACAGAGGCACTGCTCATCCCAGTCTTTAGTCATCCCTACCCGAGATACCACATAAGCACCCATGTAAATCAAAGTTAAGCAGAGGATTAAGTGCTGTCCTGCATAAAGATGGCTTAAGTACATGTTTCCTGAATCAGGGCATAAGCTGTTATTTTACTACTGTCTCTGCAGTACTGCTTTTTCTACCTCATTAGAATGAGAGAATGCTTGCATAAATTCCTCATATTGACACACAAGACTATGCCTGTCTCCCTGAGAATTTGGAGATTTCTTTCCTTTTCCCCCAAATTAATAAGTGCTGTCACCTGCATCGCTAAACACCAATTTGCTGCTTACCACTAACAAGACCTCCACGTAACGTAGCTAACAGTAGTATTTCAAAAATAAAGCTCTCCTGTTCCCAGCATGTCTGACAAGAATACATTAGAGGCACCTGTCCCTGGTACCAATATTTTGTTTTCTCTTCTTTTACATGGGAAGGAAGAAATCTAAGCACTGAAATTTTCCTTGAAATCAAAGCAAATGCGAACACAGAAATCTCTTTTCCCATCCTGCATCCCCTCTTTCAGTCCTCTCCAGCCGTAAGGAAATTTTCAAAAGTAAGTAAACATTAGAAACATATCCATTTGGGTAAAACCCTAAAATTATCTCCTTCTTAATAATTTTCATTTAAGAACCATCAGGTAGCAGGAATTTTTTTAATTATGTTTGAAACTATGAGACTGGCTCTGTGCTCACCAAGCCAAAGACATAAATACTGCAATATACCACAAATATACTGCAAATATCAACAATCTTAAAACAAGTCCATCATACCCATTATCTGTCCGGGTCAAGACCAGTAACAATGGTACAATAGAAACCCGGGACCTGTAAAATCTAGATGTTCCCCACCTCAAAGGATGTGAAGTGGCGCAATACGCTTCCGTATCCTTTGTTTGAATTGCAACAGTAGTTCTGTAGACTTTGGTATGGGCTCCTCCAGTCCTTAGCTTCAGACATTTCTCCTGTATACATTGACACCTGAGGCAGATTCTCTGGATCCCTTCAACGTCAACAGAGGAAAATAGGTGTTTTGAAGACTCAAATCATCTGGTCAGATGCAGATGTCAGCCCTAGGAGATGATGAATAGGTACCTCCTAGAAATGCCTATTTCTCTGTATTGACTTCAAAAGGAGCCTTAAGCGATGTAAACATCTTGGCTGGAAGCATCTGTGTTTAGTTAGATGAATCCCAGAATGCTGGGTGCTCAGATGCATCCTCAGACTTCACACATCCGCTCAGCTTCTTCAGCTAGGCTCTACCTTTGTCCGTTGGCATTAGTTTTGTTTGGTTGTCTTCTATTAGAAAACAACTGACTTGTGCTTTTACCCCTGTGACAATTATAGTATAAACTGACAAAGTAATTTCATGCTACAAATGTCTCTCCTGTTTAGGGTGGTTTGTGAATTCTTTTCAGTTTTCCCTAGCTCTTGAGCAGCAGATTTGAATAATCTCAGACATGGATTTAATGCTAGATCAGACTCAGTGCAGTTCCCTTTAAAAATATCTAAAAAATGTCCATTGACCAACAAGGAAACTGGGTTGAGTCTCTTAAGTGTGCTGTCATGAAGCCAGCCGAGGCAGCGCTGTAAATCAGTAATACTAATTTCAATGAAACCCATTGACAGTAGTTGAGAATATAGATGTAAAATTGTTTCCTTTCTTATTCACCTGAGAAATTAAACATGCCATAGGAAAGAAGGGAATAACCAAACAGCACATTTTTTGGTTTTTTTTCCCTGTAATTTTTTGGTGTTGCTGTCATGTGAAGAAAAAGATAATATTGCCTCATTCTGCTTACAGTTTATAGGGGATTTCAAGTAGGAACTCTTGTCTTTTTCCATGTTCGATCTCAGCCCAACCATATCTTCAAATAATGATGGACAATTTATAAAAAGAAGGAGAAAATATACTGAATAATCAAACCTCCCCAAAAGATTGTTTAACACTTGCTGCAATTGCTTACCCAGGTTTGATTCTACTTCTTTATACATGTCTCTGCTCAGCTTTTTAGTAGGATTTCCATATACCTGGCTTTCAAGCACCTGGTAGTCCTAAGACACTGCACAAACCTCACAGAAGTAGCTCAGATAAATCTTTATAAGGTAAATGTGTAACAGAATGACCTCAGTCTGAAGTTTCCTTCTTGCCTGTTTTCTTGAGTAAGAATCTAAATGTTGCTTGAAAAAGCTGCTCCTTTTTAATGAGGAGTTCACTTTATAAATAAAAGGTTGTATCCATTTTCTTTTACCAAGTTAGTCATCTTTTGACTATTTCATCTGCTTCTAGATCATGTAGGAATAAGGAATAAAGGCACTTTATGGACCTGATTTTCCAAACACTTACCTCACTGTACACCAGAAGTAACTCCCCTGTAGTCGTTAGGTCTGATTTCTCTCATACTTCATTCTTGCCTGGCTTCCAAAAAATGGGGGCGTGGGGAGGGGGGGACCTGGGCTGGGCAGCTCTGCCGCCCCTCTCCTTCTCAGGCTGCTTTAAGCTGGGGCTTACAACAGTGTTGCCATTCTCTGGGATCACACTGATGGAAAACAGCACCAAGCATAAGGAGCCCCAAGCCTTGGAGAGTCCCTTTTTTCACTTATGTACATGTTTTACCATTATATTAAGTCTCATCATGAATAAAAAAAAAAACCTCTGCACATTGAAATTGGCACTAGTTCGGTCTATAATCTTTTGTGTTCACAGTTGTTAAAGAAAGCAGGTTGAGTCTTCACAAAAATGTTAGTTTGCTGGGAAAAAAAAGGCACAGTGAAGTGACACTTTGATTATAATTAAAAACTTTTCAGTTGATTTAACAGTTCACTTTAGGCATTTTTTGAGCTGTGGAAATAGCAGTGCTTTTAAGATAATGAACATTGTATGATTGCTAATGAAATCCACATATGCATACATACATATACACATGCATATATATATATATATATATGCGGTCTTTATGCTATGCATTTATCCATCTACATACATATATGCTCCTCTTAGGTTTACTTAAAAAGAAATCAAATGGGAGGGAAAGCACATTTTTCAAATGTGGCTCTAATTGTCTTTTGTGCATGTTCTATAGATCATTACTGACTGTTTACAAACCCTGCTTGGAATGGCTTTACGGCAATAGAGAGGGTAACATATCTTCATTGTTTATAAAATGACAGCTCCTAATGGACCATATTAGCTTTAACACAAACTATTAAATCCTTTTCATTAAATTATTCTGCGCTCTATTTTGGAATCTTGTTAGCTCTGGGAAGTAGGTGCAAACTCCTAAGGAAACATGAGCACACATTGAGACTATTATAGATAATGTTTATTAAATAAGCCTCTGAGGATGTTTTTCTTGGGTTGCTCTCAAGCATTTTGAAGGAGTCATGTTCCATGTTTGAGGTCCCATGTTTCTTCCTCTTAAACTATGAGCAGCTGTAGCACATGACCTACTTCTGTAGAACCCTGTAATGATTTCCTTCCTTCAGTGGCTTCAGGAGTCCCTCTTCTGCCCTGTGAAAAAAGGGACAAATATTTTAATCCAAGCAAAATGCTAAAGCAGGTTTTGTTGGTTTCAGGGAAGAAACTCAATACAGCTACATCACCGAGCGTAGGCCTCAAATTGGAACCATCTGGCCTGCAGAAGCACCATGAGATCTTTGGGGAAGGCATGGATATTTTTGCCTTGGGCTGTAACTCATACACCTGCAGAATGGGTAGACATGTTGGCAGACAAGCTGGGCGCGTATAGCAATACAAGCCTTCTCTCACAGCGCTGTGGCAGTGCTGGAGTTTGGAAATTACCCTGACGTGTTTAATAAATGCAATCACTGTACTGCATGCTCTCTGGATAGCAAATATTCAGCTGTACTTGCTGTTAAGTTAATTCAGACAGGTCTGCACTCCAAGGCCCATGTCTTTTTGCCCTTCTCACACAGGCAGCCCCCTTGAAGGCAAAATAAGGACAAGGGAAGGAAGATGGTAAGCACAAAAACATGCATTACATCTTAAGGCTGCCTCTTGCAGGAGGTAGCCTCATGTGATATTCATGTGAACTGGATTAGATTGAGAAGCGATTCTTGTTGGTAAATATTACAGCTCTTTGGGAACACAGAAAGGTAAAAGAACGCAGGTGTCAGTGCAATCTAAAATAATCCGTCCCTCTCGGTGGGAGGTTTGTAAAATCTCTAGGCTGGATGCAGAAAGAAGGAGAAGCCACATGCAGACTCTGAAGGTCGTGACTTGAGAAACTGTCAGAAAGAGGCGGTGTCCGAGCCCAGCCAGAAAATGAAAATGCACACCACAGAAGCAGGAGGACATACATCCTTTGACTGGAATGTTATTAAACAATTAGGATCACAGGTTTTCCCGGAGCTCTGCGCAGCACCCGGCTTTCTGCCTGCAGCCTGGCGGATGGCAGAGCAAAAAACCAGAACATGACATTTGCACCTTTGTGATCTGTAGTTGCAAATGCTATTTTGCACCTGCAAATTTGTGCCCTGACCCTACGGGCGCTTTTCAGACAAAACTCCCAGCGGTCCCTCGGGGCTAAAAGGTTAAGGCCCACATAGTTGGACATCAATACCGTGTTATTCTCCTTTCAGCGATGTAACGTACACGGCATCCTAGGCAGAATTTCTGATGCCAGGTTAGAAAGTGTGGCTGCTTGCATCATGCCGCAGATACGCTGGAGGGGAACAGGTTTTCCCCAGCCTTCTGCCTCCGCCTAGAAATCACACTGACTGTATCAGTCTTTCCATTGGGAAAGTTTACATCCTGAATCTCAAACTGTACTTTCCCGTACTCCCAAAGAAGTCCAAAGAGAACATTTTGGCCCAACTCTGCTTTCAGTTTACTCTATATTGCTAGCATCTGGAGTCACGTATGTGGGCTATCCCAACCCTGAGCCAGGGAATAAAATAGACAGAATGTGCGCAAGATCGCAGTCTAGTCCTGTGAGACGCAGTATCCTCAGCACTGCTGGCTCCTGTTGTCTTCTCTTTAGGAGGTGTTTTCAGAGCCAGATCCTCAAGACAACTTTCTAATTGTTTCACGGAGAGCTAGACTGGGGTAGGCATAAAGGAAGACTACGTACAGTGTATAAAAAATCAGATGCAAAGTCTCTCTTGCACCCCTCTGTAAATGAGAAGCAGCTCTACAGAAGCCAGGGTAAAACAGATGATGGAGAAAGCAAAAGCAAAATTTTTTTTCTGAGGTCTATAGAGACATTATGGAGATTTTGTGGACAGTCAATTAAATATAACAGGAATAAAGGTGGAGCTATCTCAATGGATAGCTCTCTGAAATGGTCTCCTTAGTTCCCAACTCAGTCCTGTCTGATTTTGGAAAGGAAACCTGACTTTAGGTACTGACACATAGGAACGATGGGATACAGTATGTGTTGCCGGAGACAAACTTCCTTCTGCAATCCTATTTGATTTGCTTTTGCTTTTCACCACACCATGGTTCACCTCACCTCGCAGCAGCTCCTCACTGCTGTCCACACAGCCAAGGTAGCTTTGCCTAATACACAGCTCCAACAGTTTCCAGCACTGTTTCAGCAACAAGATGAGAGTTAATGAGGCTCAACACACTTCCTACCAAACTTTATGGGGAAAACCCCTTGAGTGAGAGCAGGAAATCCATCTTGTAGGAATTACAATGTGGTCTCAGTTCCTCAACTAGAAACTGAAGAGAATATTGATATTTTTCAAAATATCAAATACTAAATGTGGGGGTTCCCCAGCCAAATTTCCCTTTGGTTCAACAGGACAATTTTTCATTTCAGCGTCATTTAGATTTCTGAAATAATTTATTATATACTTCAAGAATATTGAAAATTTCCTGAAGCCAGATTCTGCTACCTCTATTTACACAGGCTATGCCTAGGCAATCCTGCTGCTGCTAGGGAAAAAAGTGCTATTTGCTATGAAGGAGGGTGGGCAGAATCTGACCCTTCCTAAAAGCCTTCTGAAAGAGGGGAAACGCAAAAGGGCCCAGGTTTCAACAAGTGCATTTTGACAAATAACTAAACTGCCTTGTGATCCCAACCAGCAAACCAGGGAGGCTTGCCACAGCCTTGCCGAATGCCTTTAACAAACAGAAATTCCTCCATCGCATTCTGGGAATAACAGCAAAAAAAGAAGGAAACCTTTATGAGGGGAAAGCAAATGCAGCTGTGAACCTGGGAGGCCAGGTAAAAGGATATGCAAGCACATAAAGAGAAAAGTACTTTCCCTTAGCAAGTTTTTTCAGTCTTCTGGCTCTTCCCACTCTCCCCACCCCAGTCCCGAGGGTGATGGTCCTTGCAGCACACTTTTCCAGACACACACCAAACCTGACGCATGGGATGCAGCCACAAGCCAAATGTTTGCTTCCAGATGTGCCTGACAGCCCCAGTGGAGCTGCTCCCCCATCCCACAGCCTGCGACCCCAGGCTGGCAGCTAAACTTTCCTGGGGTACCCAGCAAATAAGTGATTGCCCAAATCCTGATCCTTCCTTAGCTCTGCCCCTGCTCTGGTTTCTAACAAACACCGGAGAGATGTTCCCTGCCTCCATCATGTTTCACAGCGCCGACTGTCCCCTCCCTGTCCAGACACGGGTGGTTTTTTCCGTGGAAACCATGGTACGGGACAGGAGAAGGAGGATCCATTTTAGACACAGGTCCCATCCCTGCACAGGGCCAGGATGTGGCCAGAAGGTGCATCCGAATCCAGAAGCCAGTGAGCACACTGGGGCCCCATGATTTAGATGTCATTCAAGTGCTGCTAGAGGAGTCATGCGTATGCAGTTTACAGAAACGGAGCTTTTTTATGAGATACTTTTCCCTTTCCATCAGTAAAGGCAATAGAGAGCTCTTTCTCCTCCGGAGCTTCAGGCCGTGGAGTTCATTTTGAAATGCGCACAGTCTTTCAAGATTGACGGAGTTCCAGCTATTGATTTTCTTGACTTGTTCATAAGTTAATATTTACCATAAACATCTTGATGAGAAAATTAAAAAAAAAAAAAAAAGAAGACATTTTCAAAGCAGCAGAAGCTGGGGAGATAATGAACCAGACACAACTTTAAACAAGGTATTTTAAAAAGCATTAAACCTCCCTTCCCTTTTTTTAATTAGTGAAAAAGAAAATATGAAAAAAAACCAAAACCAAAAACCAGAAGGGTGATAAGCAGCGTTTATTGTTGAGTTCATTACTGTGATTATTTTGGGAGAGAAGACATTTTTCTCTTAATTCATGAGCCAGAAATGAGCTCTTTGGAGGCTGTAGTAAAAAGATCTCCTTAAAAATGACTGCGAAAAGATGACTTTGCTAGAAAATTCCAGCTGGTTCAGCCATATCCAGATGCCTGAGAAGCTTGATTATGGCTCGACTAACTCTCGGCTGCCCTCATCAAAGCACTGCCAAGATCGAGATCTCCCAGGAGCTAGCATCCCACCCGCAGTGGCACAGCTAGAGGAGGATGCGACGGGCTGGAGCACCATAAGCAAAGGCAGGGGTTTCGGCTGTGATGAAGGGCTGTGTCGCAGCAGCCCAACCGGTTGTTAACGTGGGGGGGGGACCGGATCGCTCCCCCCCAGCCCGCGGAAACCAGGGCAGAGCTTGCAGCCCCAGCGCAGGTTTGGCTAGTCTGCTGGCCGGGGGTCCCGTGCTCATTTGTCACCACGCTGTCCTGAAAATGGCAGCGAATGTAACTCTCCCCCTTCCCCTCTCCCCAGCCCCGTGCTGGGGAGAGCTGCCGACAAGCTCACCGACAGCGAGGGCAACGCATGAAAGAAAACACACAGCCGACAGAAAAACGAAACGCACATGGCGGGGAATAATATTTCATTTGTGCGGTAGCGGCCCTGCGCGAGCAGTGTAAATAAAGCAGGTTACTGAGACGTGAATATACCACTGTTTATAAATACTAGCCCTTCTGCCCGGAGACGTGCGTGAGGAGAGCTGGACACTCGTGAGGTCACCCCGCCACATTTTATGATTTACATAAATCATGTCAACACCACTAGCAGGAGCGGCGGGCGAATGGGGCCGCATGAAGCGAGCCATTCAGCCTCCTGTCACAGGTCTTAAAACAGGTAGAAGCTGTTAACGGGCCCACCAAATCTCTTAAAATGCAGAGGGGATGAGGGATAATCCAGCTGGGGAAGCAAGGCATGCACCCACCCTGCGAGCCTCAGCCGACAGAGGCCTTCCCGGGCTCTGAGGAGCAGAAAGCCAGCCAAAAAGCGGGCGCTGGTGGAGCCCAGGAGCTAAACTTGTTATTAATGTTCACCTTCACAGAGGGTAGTGTGTCCCACTAAGCAACCACTTTTATGAAGAAAATGCCTGAGCCGCCTGGTGAAGGTGAAGAAAATGCCCCATGGCTGCTGCGTGCAGGACCCTTCCTCCCCTTATTTACCAAGCGCATGGAAAATTTCATTTTTTTTCCAGAGGAATCAATATTCTGGGACTAAACGGAAGCCCCTCGGTAGGTTTGCCTTGCATTCAAGAGCCTGTGGTTTGGGGGCCGGAGAGGAAGGCAGAGCGGGGACAGACGCAGGAGACCGGTGCGCAGCTTCCCACGAATTTCCTTACGACTCCCTGGGAGCTCCATGTCTAACCAGGATCACACAATACAAGGTCAAAGCTGCAGCTAAGGATAAAAGTGGCAGAGAGAAACAGTTTTCCTTTTCCTTGCCACTTTGCAGTCATGTATCACTATGGGGTTGTCCTAATTTCGGAGGACAGTAGTCCCTTTTGGTCTAATTTACCCAGCTCCGGAGACAGATGATGCCATCAGGGTGGGTGCCTGAAACATTGAGGATCTGGCTCGCAGTCTTTAACTCTGCCCAAATTTCAGCTCTAATAACATATAATTATGTAAAATAATTGTAAAAATTACAATTACACATGAATCGTGTATAATTATGCAAAAGAAATGTAAAAAATATAAAAGCAGTACAAAATCTTTATGATACATTGCTGGTATATGGACATGTACTATTCACTACTCTTAAATGCAAGTTGATTTAGAAATATTACTTTGACCATAAATCAACCGTGTTCTGTGTGATTCCTGTTGATCTACAGCTGTGACATGTTCTCAGAGAAGAACAGATGTAAATATTAGAGAAAATTGGGAAGTGTTCTGGGAAATGTTTTTTGCTGGAAAATGTAGATTTGTCAAAATCAAAGCCTTAGGGAGGAGAGGGGTTTTTTTAATGAATATGCCATATTCAAATACAATTGGAAAATGTTTTTAAAAATGATCAAAATATCCTCTTGCTATACTTTGAAAAGAAAGGATGTAATTTTTAGACTGAAAGTAAGCTTCCGTTTTGAAATCTAAGTAAATTTACACCAAAAACATCAGAAAAAAAATCCCTTAAGTCAAAACACTTCAAAGCTTACCAAAGACCAACATTTCAGAACTAACTTCTTTTTGATCTGAACTAAATTTTTGTATTTTATTCTTTATATTCTTTTTTATTTTTTTTTTCAAGATTTGCAGTTTTGGGGCCAACCTGAAACAGGAAAAGTTCTTGCAGTTATGCAAAATATGATAAGAGCAGGAAACCATTTTCTTTTACCTCTGCTGCTCTGTAAAAATGTGTTTTCAGCAGACCACCGACAGATCACGCAAGCTTTAGTATCTTCTCCAGAGAAGCTTCACCAAGTCGGAAGGGGGGGGGATCTCAGTCCTTCAGCCCCAGACCTCTCCACCCCAGGGGCCAGCAGATAATCCCTGCTCTGCTTCCCCAGCCTCATTTTGGACCCCAGGGAAAGCTTTTTTCCCAAAGGAGAAATGTGGAGGTGCCCTGCAGCTGGTGCTTTGCCCCTCTACGTAGAGGTGGCACCGTCGTGGGATCCCTCCCTTGCACGGGGGGTGACCTCTGCGTCCCAGTCTGGTCAAGGTCACAGCTTGGAGAAGCAGGTACCTGCTACTTGAAATGAAGCCCTGATTAAAAAACAAAGGATTTGTTTCTTGATACTGTGCCTTCCTGACGGTGACTTCTTTTCAGGGGCAATTAAATGCTAAGCATCGGTCTGTTAAATTTAGTGGCAATTTCAGTTGTAGGCGGCATCAAGTCAAGGACAATTTCAATTTCAGGGCAGCTTTTATTTCATGTTTTGAAACTGAGAGTGCTTTCTATTTAAGAGCAGCTTTTGTTTGAAATAATATAGCCTAGCCTGTTTCTCTGTGGCCCTGATCCCGCACCTCAGAAAGGACCTCACTCACAGCCAGAATCCTACTGAAAATCAGGTGTTTTCAGCAGGGAGACTGAAGTGCCCTAAGCACAGGCTGGGATTGCCTGTGCATGCCTGTCTCAGTGTGGGAAGGGTTATTAGGAGCCAGGGTTTTCTCCCTCAAAGCCCCCCAGCCCAAAGCCATTGGTGAAACCCTTCCGGAGAAGAGTCATCTGCAGGGTTCGACTTCGGATGCAGACCTAGATCAGAGCTCTGGCAGTTTGCAAAGGCATTTTTTTTCAGGCATGTCATTTGCTTCCCTGTGGGAGTGGGTGTCTGTACGTGCCTGTACAGCCGTACTTCATCTCTCTACGGGCAAGAGCTTCCCTGAGCTGCCTTCCTTAAGACTCAGGTTTTATATTACCAGGTAAATTTCCTTTCAGCTTTATTTGCATGGAGCAAGAGTGACATTCTGTGGCCAGTTAGATTTATGGCACCGTTCTCTCGCTTTCTTTTTTCCCCTCCCATAAATACCTCAGGGTATAAGCTATCCTCTGATAGTCTTTTGTTTTGTTTCTGGCTTCTATCACGCTTTGTGAGAAATAAAAATAGAGGAATTCTCAAACACATTTCTGTGGCATAAAATCCTTAGGGACTGCTTTACCACGAATTCCTGACAAATTCAGATGTCTATGTACTGATTATTATTTTATGAGAGCAATGCCTGATCGTAATGTAAGTAACCAGAAGCATGAAGAGACTATGACACGTTCCTCAGGCTCTGCTCTAGCTGGCTCAGCTCGTTGCACTTGGAAGGGACGAGGAAGCCATGTTCCAAAACCCCATAAAAAAATAAAGTGGAGTGCTGTTTAAAACAAAGCAGTGGGCTTTTTAGGCACTTATGTGCTCCAGATAATACACCAATGACACTAAATTGAACTCATTTAGCTGTAAACATGATATTACATTTGACAGTTTCCAGTGGTAAAACACCAGACAGTCCATGCTGAGGAGAAAAGAAACAATACACAAGGAGCAAAGCTCGTCACAAGAGTAGCCACAAAAGGGCCAACAGGGGAAAAAAATACCCAACAAAATCCCTGCATTTTTCAGTGGTTTGGAGTCATAACTCAGCTTAGACACACATGGTACCAAAAGCAACCTGCCCAGTTTAAACAGCGGAGAGCAGGCGCTGGAGTTTATGTTGTTCCCCTGTTTATTAAAAACGGATGGGAGCACTTGACAGAAAAATCAAACTTCTGGTCATGGCTCATTAATCTCTGTTGTATCTGTCAGATATGTGTGTCTAGAGTTTCAACAAGGCTCTAGAATCGAGATTACTGCTGAGCTCTGTTGTTTTCTCTAATTTTGAATGAGGGGAAATGCTGCCAATCACCCTAGGCGAGAGGGGAGCACGGGGCCATTGCCATAGCCCTTTGCAGCGGGCATCTCCCTGCCCCGTGGTTTGGATCTGATTTCAGAGGCAGTGACACCTCTTTCCCTTTCTCACCACAACCTGAGTTTTGGCTGGCTGCCTCCCCTCTCTCTCCCCTGAAAACCGGACTCATCGCTCGCCACCAAAGCGCATGCCCTTCAGTGTTAAGGTGATGACGAGGGCGGTGGATGCTCCTTCATCCCTGGATTCTGCTCTCGCACACAAAAGTGTTAATCGCATTAATCCGCTGAAGACAGTGGAGCTCCTCCAGTGTAAAACCAGGGTAAGTGATGGGCTCAGCAGGCCTAGAGTGGGCTCAGCAGGACTGAGACGAATATGGTATGAAACAATTAGCTGCAGATGGTATAGGAATCTCGTTTTCTGGAAATACAGATTTTGCCTGGAGATCTTTCTATATATATTGGATTTGTCAAACTGATAATGACTCGAACATTTGGAGAGAGAGGATAACCCACCACAGAGCCAGATGCAGCTGTGATGGGGAGGATGGAGGACGTATATTAGCCCCGAAACGTGGCTGTCTCCCCATCACATTGCCACGTCAATCCATGGTGCTGGGAGGATGGATGAGGCCCTGAGCAGAGCAGGGCAGGGGAGCTCGCCCGCTGCCTCCCCTTATGCCATTACTTTCCTTACTTGCTTTGGACATTGCTCATTTCATTCGCTCATTCTTTTCTTCCCTCCATTCTTCCTTTTTTAATTATCAGTGATGCTGTTTCCAGAGCTAGCAAAACTGCCAGGCACTTTGAGGATGAGGCACAACATTTAGCTGCTGCTTCACTTGAGTGCAAAACAGAGGCAGTTGTGAGTAGAGGTTTCCAGCTCCGTCAGCCGGAGGACAGACTGGGGACTCCTTTCAATCCTGATACTGCTAGCAAGGGTTCTTCTTCAGGCACAAACAGTGGATTCACGCAGCACAAATATAGACACAGACAGGAAAATAACAAAGAAGATCTGATGTTTTACAACTGCAGGTACACCACAGGCAGGCAATCTGACCCTCAGTGCTCACAAACTGTAAATGGCAATGGCGGGATCATGTAAAAGGCGCGTTTGCCAGCTCCCTTCTCAATGAAACACACGGAGTTTCCCTCGAGGGGATGTCTCTCCTGCCTGCCAAAGTCTGTCCTCGAGATCAGCCTTGCCCGCTGCGCCAACTGTAGGCTTGCAGGCATGGCTGCTGCGTGGTGCTTCAGATCATATGGAAAGCCATATTCCTGGGGATGCCCGGGTGTGCCGGAGAGCCTGCCTGCGCGGCAGTCAGCTGGACCGTGAGCAGGCAGCAGGCAAATGGCAAAAGGCAGAGCTTCCCCTTCTCTGTGCCGCAGCTCGCCGTTTCCGAGAAGCGCAGGCATAGCCCTGCATTTCAACCGCAGCAGAGCTTGCCCACACAGAACACTTCCCAAGACCATTTTGAAGACCAGATTTATAAAGTTTGACCTATTAAGAAACAGTATGTCCTATTAGATCTTAATGGACAGGGCCCGCTAATCTACCTGCAATGTGGTGGACTCTTCTAATCCAAAGAGTAAATTCCCATTGTCATAATGTTAGCTCCTATCGCTTAGAATATTTTTGCAGTGCGGTTTTAGGAATCTGGATTATTGGGCCTCTTGATCTGTTCATTCTTACAGACATGTGAGAGCTATACTAGCAGGTATAATTTGCTGTTGCTCAGAGAAGCCTGGGCAGCTATATATATATTTGCAGCATTTCTGAAGCTTCTCTGTATTTAACACTTAATTTTTTTCAATAAAGCGTAAGTGACGTAGGAGCCATTTTCAACAGTCACATCAGCACTTAAGCCCAGATCCTTTAAGCTATTCAAGTGCTTAGATATATATACCTCAGTGGAGGTGCTTCAGACACATCGGCGGGTTAGATGAGTAGCTTCCACTGAAATCTGCCCCCAGTTCCAGCTTCCCCTCAGTTGCTTAAGTTGTTCCTTTGGGATTTAGATACTGAGATGACAGGTACCTAAGATACACAATAGCTGGATGACATGCATAACGTAAAGATGGGTGTTTGAACACTGTGAGATGCAGGATCATCCTTAGCTGAGTGACAGCTCAGGAAAAGGCCATGTGGCCCTCCTAAGCATCTCCTGGCCACCGATAGCCCTGGAGTAAAATTGTCAGGCGGTAAGTGCTGACAGGGGCCCTTGAGGGTGTGAAATTTCTTATGCTGATACAGAAGGCATGGCACAGGGAAAACCTCCACACTAGTCAGCTTTTTGGGAGCCGAGCCGTAGCAGTGAGTCTCTCAACAGAGAGCACTGCCAGTCAGCTTGGACATAACTGGGAGCGGAGAAGGGACCCACACGCCAACCTGACAGAAATACAGGTTTGTTTCATTGAAATAGAGTGGGGGCATTTTTAATGGTGTGGTTTAACCCCAGCCAGCAACTAAGCACCACGCAGCCGGTTGCTCACTCCCCCCATAGCCAGTGGGATGGAAGAGAGAACTGGGAAAAAAGTAAAACTCGTGGGCTGAGATAAAGACAGTTTAATAGGACAGAAAGAAAGAAAATAATAATAATGATAATGGCAATAACAATAATAGTAATAATATTATAATAATAAAACAATAATGACAATAATAATAGTAAAAGAACTGGAATATACAAAACAAGTGATCCACAAAGCAATTGCTCACCACTCACTGACCAATGCCCAGCTAGTCCCCAAGCAGCGATCTGCACCCCCGCTCCCGACCAACCCCACCCAGTTTATATACTGGGCATGATGACACATGGTGTGGAATACCCCTTTGGCCAGTTTGGGTCAGCTGTCCTGGCTGTGTCCCCTCCCAACTTCTTGTGCCCCTCCAGCCTTCTTGCTGGCTTAGTATAAACACTACGTAGCAACAACTAAAAACATCAGTGTGTTATCAACATTCTTCTCATACTAAATCCAAAACATAACACTATACCAGCTACTAGAAAGAAAATTAACTTTAGCCCAGCCTAAACCAGGACAAACGGCAACCTGTGAGGGAGCTGGACTCTATCCTCCAAAAAGCTGATGCAACTGCTGCCAGGCAGGCATTAGCTGAGCAGACTCATTAGGCTGTATCACCTCCTAACTCTGCGCATCGGTCAAACAAAGCCACAAACTATGAACCCAGGATTTGCTGTCTTCTTCCATCCTTTTGGGTCCTAGTTTTTTTGCAGGAGACACAGAGAAACCTGAGGTTACAGACCTGCTCTAACTCTACTCCTATCTCCAGGACACAGAAGATAGAGGAGACTTTGGTGTCCCTTACTGCATGCTGTGGCAGCAGCACTTCTTTTCTTCTCGAAAAGACTTTGTGTCTCCCTGGAGAGAATCACAGAATCATAGAATGGTTTGGGTTGGAATGGTCCCTTAAAGGTCATCTACTCCAACCCCCTTGCAATGAGAAGCCAGGAAGTTCCCTTGGGTGATGCCATTTGGTGCTGCTGTGTACCACGAATACCATTTTTAAGCAGCCACCATGTCCTTTGCCTTCATGGTTTCCTTTCTGCTCTCTATTGCTAGTAATTTTTTTGCATGCATCTGTTACTTGAACAAAATAAAATGTTGTTTTCAAGTGTGTAAATACACAAAAAAAAGTTACTGGTAGTTTGCTGGGCAGGTTACTGGAAAGCAATTACAAATGTTTTTATGCTTAGCAAAATATGGCTGAAGATGTTATCTGCTTTGAACTGCAAAACCAGAAAGTACTACAAACCCTTTTGTTATATGAGACAATGCGTCACTGAATAAAGAATCTTTTTATGAAGGGAAAGCTAAAAAAACCCAGTGATATTATATTCAGTTACAATGAAACTGCAGCCTTTCCCTCTGCATCTCTGCTTCTACCATCAGCCATACAAAGCCCTTCTTCTTACCACAGAATATATCAACTGCAGGTCTCCAGTTAACTCATGTGTGAAATGTGCTTGATACCAAATGAATGGATGATCATAAAAACAGCGTTCCTTTTTCCTGGAAACAAAAACCAGTGGTGATACGTATTGCTTCTGTTTTCAGCCAAAGACTATAGTACCAGATGGCTAACACAACCGTAACAGCTAGCTGCATCTGGATTAAAAAGTTTGGATGGTGTGAGCTAATCTTTAAAAAATGCCAGATAACTTTTATCCCTTTAAATCATGTTACTGCTCAGTGTATTTCCTGCTCACAAGATCCTAGGACTGTTCAAACATGCTTTAGACATGTTCATTAAGCATCACTGAACTGAACAAAAGTCTAGTAACTATCTTTGTCAAGTCAGAGGTCAGCTTTTGGGATATGATCCAAGATCCACTGAAGGCAAGGAAAGATGTCTCACTGATGTCTGTGGCCTTTGAACTAGGAGCCTAGTGGTTATTTCCCCTTGTCTGCATCTATTATGGCTGCAAATGAAACTTATACTGGTTAAGGAAAAGAACAGAGAAGACAACTTGTCTCTTTGGATAAAATGACTTGGCTTTTCATACTTAAATGTACTTTTTCCCATGAAAGCAAAGATGTTTGGGTAACAATGTTTGGCTAGCTATGTAACCTGAATACTGAACAGACGGAGAAGAAAGACATCTTTTTGCTCTATATGACTATGAGATACCTGAAACAATAATTTGTAGGGAGGCCCTGGGCTTAGCTACAGTTGCTTGCACTGCAACAGTCAGATGTCATTTCAAATGACTTTTAATTCAATGTCTTTCAGAATCAGCTAGAATTTAAATTCATACACTGTTGGATGGGGGAGTTGTTGGCAAGGGCTTTGGGGAAGAAAGCATTTTGATTTTGTGAACAGCAAGACCAAAATTTGTGGGTGATGGACTAGGTACAGAGGACACTGTTATCTCTCCAGAGACTGTGCCAGGCTACCAAACAAGATTCTGAGTGCTAGCTCTTGGGTTGGCTTTGCTTTTATTTCCCCTCCCATTTTCTTTCCTGTAATGGTAGCTGCGTAGCTTAAAAATTCCCCGATTTCCCACACTAATCTTTGCCACAATGCCTCAGACACTCGATGGGAAGAGTCTCACAATTATTCAGTGTTTCACGGTGTTAAAATATCACAAGTATTCAAGTATTTCTGATGCGGGAACATCTACAAAACTGCATGACTCAACCAGGACAGAAAATAGAACAGCCTTGCAACGCCTTATGCTGTTTCTTGAACGTTGGCTATCTTAATGGGGTCAGCGGTGACATTTGTCTTGAAAGCCATCCAGTAAGGAGGGAAGTTCTCACACAGTCTTCCTCACAGATGGTGAGACCTGCCAGCAGTTTTACAGCTCGGCAGTGAATGGCTCTGCAGCTGTACGGGCATACCTGCTGGAAGGCTGCCCGAGTGATACAGCCAACACGTGCGTCAAAAAACCCCGGCGCCGGCGGTGGGTTCCTTTGTTTAATCTTCCTCCAGCAAACAAAAAGTGACTTGGCTTCAAAACAATGGGAGGGAAGAAGAAGAATAAGGGGAGAGGGTGATACTGAAAGATTTAGTTAAAGTCTATTCTTCTCTGGTATTTTTCAGAGTAGGGGTCAATGGTTTAAGTACAACAGGCTTGATTCACTGCCTAGATGAAGCAGATGGGGCAGATCGCCAGGCAGCAGCTTCCAAATAAAGGCTGTGGAGGGCAGCTTTAACTTTTCTTGCAAACCAAAGGGCCATTATAATAGCGAGAAAGTGGGACCTGACCCTACTCAGCCTTCACTTCCATCTGCTCCAGAGAATTCTTTGTGCAGCAGTTTGGGTCAGAAGGGCCACCTGAACTAGCCCTCTCCTCCTCCGCCAGCGGCCTGGAGATCCAGTACAGGAATCGGCAGACAGTCCTCCTGCACAGAGGAGTACAGCGATTGCCTAAGATCATCCAGCCCTGGTGTGTTGTCATATACTCTCACCCGGAGCCCACATTATACTGCGAGGTGAGCTGCTGCACCAGCAAATCACAAAAGATGCTCTTGCCTAAAAGAGGAGACAGTTTAAGCATGAAACTAGAGACATCAGTGGGAACACGGACATTGATAGGGAAACACAAAGAAAGAGCGAGCTGACGTTTTTCAGCATTGTGGTCAGGAGCCAGTTGCCTGATTACTGTTATGTGTGTCGCAGGCATCATGATGATTTCAAAGTGGGGAATGAGGTAAGTTTACAGACATCTGCTGAGAGTTCCTCCCAAGAGAAGGCTTGAGCAAAAGGGTGAAAGTGCTTATTTGGAAGTGTGGTAAGTGGGCAGTAACTGTGGTTTCATGGGACAATTAGATGCAGTGCTCATAGGTCAAGTAGGAATGGACAGTGAAGATCCAGGAAAATGGAAACAAGCACTTTGTATCAGTTGCAATACAGGAATCAAGACAGGAACCAGAAGAGAGCAGCAAAAAGATACAGTCAAACTGCAGTCTGAAAGAATTATTTTTTCAGTAGAAGTCAAAATATGTTTCAGTGGCACTCAGCTTTCCCTGATCTGTGATGCATGCACAACTATTGTCCAAGACTCCTTTCCCTTCTCAAACCTGGAACAGACCCCAAGAAATCCCTCAGTGACCTAATAGAGGAGTACCTGGAATTAACACACACAGACAGCTACTTCTTATTGAAGTTTTTAGCATCACTGGTCTCTGAGCATCACTGTTAGTCTACAGAGGAGTCTATGTTATGTACCTTTCTAGATTTTTAGAAACCCTGACTTGGAGCTACTAGTACCCACGTTGTTTCCCAAGCTTTTCCAAAGCTTGAGTTATAAGTATGCATAACCATAACAACACGCAGATCTGATGAAAGGCTATTGTACGGATTTCTATCCCATGTATGGAAATGTGTGAATACATTTTTTTCATGTCTCATTGGGCACATGTATTATTAGACAGATACAATGACAGACAAATAGATAAAAATAAATCATTCCACATATTGTATATCCAGAATATTCCACTGTCAGTAAAGTTATCTGTATTCCCATAATACCATTTATTTTTTTATTCAGATTCATAACTTTTTCAGTTTTTTCACACCAAAATCTGCTTGTTTCTCGAGTCTCTGAATGTGCACTGCATAACTGCCTTTCATATATCCAACATGTACCATTGCCTTTGCTTTCAGCCATGAAGTTTCCTAGACACCAGAACAAAGCATTCTTCTGCACCTGCTCGAGAGCTTTGCTCGAGAGCTCATACATCACAAGCTAGGCAGTTAGTTCCCACATAGTTCAGTGCTCTACTAATCCAGAAGAAAACTACACTTGCCCAAGTCCAGAGGGATTCTAATTTGGGACTCCTTTTTTCCAATGGAGTTATGTATGGACCAGACTATAGATATTCAGCCACAACGTACAAAAAAGTGCAACCAACATATACAGGGCCAGGAAAACAGAACAATGATGGAGGGGTCTGATTCTGGGGTCCAGGGACAACAGGAATCCCATGACTGGGTAAAGTCATCATTTCTCTCTTCTGCCCTGACACTGCACCTTATCATCAGTGTGTAATTCTTCAATTATTCCTGGATTGCTGTGATGAAACCTTGACTATTTTGACTTCAATTGACTTTGAAGAACTGGGTCAGAATGCATGTGTGACAGGTAATAAGCTGTAACTATAAAAGCAGTAAAAACCGCAGAAGGCGCTAGTGCAATATAGTCCCATTAACATATCACACCAGAAATCTTAATTTTGGAATTTCCTAAGGGTTTTTTTAACCTTTTAAATTTTTAACCATACAGTCTTCACACTATACTAAAAGTCCTCTTTGTATAACACCCAGGGTGGGGTCAGCAAGTGTAGCAGGAACTGAAACATGGGCTTCTGGTCTCAGCGACTGTAACCTCTGCTGCCTGACCTTAAAGATGCCAGTCAGGAGAGACACGGAGTGCCAGCGTGGGTTACGGTAGCATATTCTTTCATTGTTTGCTACTCACACCCTTATTTTCACAGAAGAAAAGGAAGATCAACAGGCCTGAAGGAAACTGGATGTAAGTGTTTCTGGAATCAGAAAGACTTATTTTGAGTATTAAGACACGTATGCATACACAGGGGCTGGGAGTGAGGAAAAGAAAAAATACTCAGCATGGGTGTTAAGGAGAGAAAAACAGTGTCTGCTGTGATGGTTAGTATTTGGTGCCCTCTTCTGCGCCCATCCATATTTTTAAAGTTCTTTAGAATCAGGAGAAGAGCATCTGTCTGTTGTCCATTTCTACGTAGCAGTGCTTTGCTGCTAGGGGCAAGGGGTCACCCTAGCAGATGTCAGCCATCGTGGTGATGGGAAAAGTAGAATCTTTTTTTTAGGTGAGAGGAATGAGTTTGTTAATAGAGTGTAAAAGGCTGTGAATAGAAATTAAAAAATATTTAGCTGAGATTTCATTTATGACATCTAAATTATTATATTAATAAAAGTAGATTGTATTTTGATTGTGACTGAATAAGAAACATACCATGTATATAAGGTATATAATCAGTTTAATCACATGCTGATCCCAGGACAATCTCATCCCAACATTTTATGAAATTACAAATAACATATAGCGCACACAATACTTCATAGTAATTTAAATGTCACTTTGCTAAATGAACTTGAAGACAGATTTGCACTTCTTGAATGCGGAATCATTCCAATATTAATTTCTATTTTTTCCATTACTGAAAGATAATTTTATGCTAGAATTTCAAATACTTAAATCCAAAAGGTTCACTAATTCAGCTCTCAGCTTTTGAGTTTCAGCAGTACCAAATTCAATTGGAAAGCTTGCTAACTACCTTTATCTTTCTACCTTGAACTTCGCTTTATCTGCAGATGCACAAAGCACTGCAAACATCTTACAGCAGTTCTCTACTAGTCTGCCACAGCCCGGGCAGCTCTTGTTTCCTGCAGGATTATTCATTTATTTTGAAGAGGGATGATATAGAGGTTATATCATTGTGCCAGCTCACAGCTCCTCCACTGAGAACTGAAGAGAGCAATATCTAAATCATAGATGTTGTTATGAACATGACAAGCTTCAGGTTCCTGTATGGCAGTCCACCTGAGCCCCTGACCCCAGGCAGGGTTGCTCAGAAACATCATCTGGTTTTACCCTTCCAGGTATGTCTCTGTTCCTGTTTATTGCTGGTTGACTTCATGAGAAGAAATCCATTTGACATTTTAAGATTTACTTTCTTGGATACATAGGTTTGAGCAGCTGCTGCTAACCTCCCCTACAGTTTTGAAGCCAGTTTGTTTTCAGTCAAGCTAAACCTTAGAGCCAAAACTGTCAAACTTGGGTGACTACATTGCACATAGAGACATGGAAGCAATTGGCCAGACTTTTGAGGATGAAAAACATTCAGAGTTTGCATCAACTCAGCACCTTCAAAACACAGACCATTCATTTAAGTGAGCAAATATGTATTTAGATTCCCAAAGATAGACTCCTATTTGGAAAGGCTGGCTAGTATTTTCAATTTCCTTCAACGATGAACTGCCATGCTTACTAACCTGTCCTGCAAACTGTTACCTTCTTTCCTTTTTTTTTTAACTTTGGGGGAGGGAAGATACATCTTTAATGTAATTGCTAAGTTTTATACATATGTCAGGGGATAGGTAGAATGGGTTATATCACAGAACAAGGCTAAGGAAAATATGCAGACTGCCACTCTGAGCAGACACCCGACCTCAAAAGCACGCGCAGACACAGTGCACCCAGGCAAGCTCATCCCGAATCTGACATATTATTGTCACTAAGCAGATCTGAGCAATGCAAGAAGTCTTGCTATACTAGAAGATCTGCATCTTATTGTGCAGGAGTGCAAATCCCAAATGCAGGAGCATCTCTGCAAAGCTAACTTTAGCTTAAATGTTGCCCAAGCTTAACTCATACATAGGATCCTAACTTCAGTGTGGTGAAGCCTGTAGCGCTAACTGGCTGGCCCACTAATGGATTCAGTCAAACAATTGATCTCCCTGTAGCAGGGACATATGTTTGCTCCATGGGAAAACTTCAAGGATATACAGTCCTTCAGTGCCTTCTGCTCATCTAAAGAGGTCAGCCTTTTCTTACAAGCAATTAACTGGGGATGTTTTGTTTTGTTTTGTTTTGTTTTGCAGCTTGCTCCAGTAAAGAAATCCATAGGATGCCCATCCACAACTCTTAGTATTACATACAAGCATAGCGTGGACAAAACAAACTCAAGTGTTATTTCACAGTGTGGTTGCTTTCATGCAAACAGAGCTAATACAAACAGAGTAATTCAAGCACGGATAATTCATGTTAACTCTTCACTGAAGACACATCCATCAGTGGTGCATAGGAAGTGATTTTACCCTTGCTTTGTTTTCACTTAGGTCACTAATTAAAAGAAGTTAATCTAAACAAGTTTGAACTGGATTCAAAGTGTCAGCCTCAGGGATTTTCTTCTAGTTTATGTAGATGACATAAATTAATTGATGTAAACTTTTGAAACTTTTCTGGTGAGGACAAGATCAAGTGCAGTAGCAAATATGAGCACAGACTGCAAAAAACAGATTCCAGAGCTTATAGCACCTTGTTTTGTGATGTCTTATACTTTTATAACATATGACCATCTGCAGCTAAGTGGAGCTGGCCATCCCACAAAGGGACCAGTCAGGTCACTGAAATATGGAGTTGCCCTTTGCTTGTATTTGGATAACTCTGATGGATAAAACATTCTTCAACATTATTCAGGAATGACATCAAACAGTTTGCCTCCGTACACAAAAAATTGCAGTCTAGACTGAGAGGAGGCTTTCAGCATCCTTGTTTTCTACTCAGTTTTGCAAAAAATTCTCTTTGAATTCATTATTAAATGAAGGCATTTAAAAATACTAAACCAAAGCTGCACTTTAAAATCAAACAAGGATGAAGTACCAGTGGAAAGAGGAAGGACATTTTCCTTCTTTTACCACCGTACCTACTGGTTTTGAAGGTGATTAACTGTTGTGTGCTCTAATATTAAAAGGATTTTTAAAAGGCATTTTATTGGGAGGATTCCTGATTTAAAGAGGTGCTTGAGGAAGTAATCAGCTGTTTTACTATCCTGTTGAGATAGCTATCTCTCTGCCACTGTAAGCTCAAGTAATATTCATATCAGTATAAGCAATGTTATGGCATACAATCTTAGAATAAACTGTGTGGAAAGTGGCTTCTAACATTGCATCATCTACGTAGTAAAAATATATGCCATTAATAGAATGTACTTACAAAGACAACAAACAAATATCATGGGTAGGCTGCCTAGGAGAAACAGGCTTTATCACTATGCCATCATCATATTCCTTCAACCTAATATAACGAAAATAACTTTGATGAGTCAGTTAAGAACATGATTTCAGAATAAAGCCACTTGGGTCTTCTTTTTCAGTGTCAGTCTATGAACATCGGATCAGCTGCCTCAGCCTTTAAACTGCTTGCCTCGTGTCACACTGCATAAACTGAAATAAGCAGAGGGATTTGTGCTAGAAGTCTCTTCTTTAAAAAGGAGGAGTCTGGCAGGGGGTGAATTTCAGAGGAGTCTCCCTGAGTTTGGAAAGCATTCCCTGTACCAATTGGTTTATCCAGGCTTTTTTGTTTGAGTCTGTCCTTACAGATTTCAGAAATTAGTTGTTCTGCCAGGCCTGACAAGGCTCTGAAAAAGTCCCTTTTTAACTGTAAACATCACCTAATAAATCCATAACCTTAAAAGTCTAGCAATGTCCTCAGTCCAAAGGTCATGAGGAAATCACTCTGACCTGCTACCTAATGTGGCTCAGCACTGATCAAAACACCATCAGTTCCTGAGGAGAAACAGATTAATTAATCTAATTCTAAATCTATAGTATGCTACTTAAATATACTGATGAAAGGATTGAGCCCAAGAGCCCAAGTGTCTAGTAGCTGTATCCTGAGAAAATAACTCAGATCTTGTCTGAATAGAATGCACTCTGGAAGTGTGTGCTGCCACCCAGCTCCCCACGGATCAGGGCAAATGTCACCTCACCTAGCGTTAACCACCTCTGCACCTCAAAGGAGACAGTCATCCCCTTCTAAGCCCAGGCCACCCAGCCTGCAACATCTCCCAGCAGAGGCAGTATCTGTGCACAGGGACCTCAGTGTCACCACGAAAGAGAATCTTAAAGTCAGTAGAGGTTTTCTCCTAAATATGCCTGAAGCCAGGGCATAGATCACACTCCTTGGCCTATGTCTACTTCAGCAGAGGGCAGGAGAGAAGCAAGCAGAAGGCAAGACAGGTCTGGACTGGGATGGAGAAGAAAGGAAAGAAGAGTGCCTGAGGGAACTAGAGAAGGTAGCACCACTCTTCGCCATGCAGACCACAGGACCGCACTTGGTGGGTTTGGTTGTGCCAGTACTCATCCTCTAGCAGAGCAGCAGGCACCTTAAACCTCAGCCGCACCTTGGGGCTGAAGAAATGTCAGGTTATGCCACAGTGCCTTGCTACACTGCGTGCAGTCCTGACAGAAGGGTTCACCCGAGACCTGCCACGCTGTTCTGGAAGCTGCTACTGGTTTCAGTGATGCAAGGGATTCTTGGGACTCTCTTATTGAGCCAGTGTCTAGGGCTATATACTAATAAATTAAACAGTGTCAGGGAAAGTTCCTGGACAGGGGAAGTCCATCAGCTATACTGTAAAATTACACTGTTAGAATAGTTCCAGGCACAGCTTTGGTCTGTGCCGAATAGGACTTTGCCAAGCATAGTTCAAGGATTAGTACAGCCCTGGCACCACTTCCAGCAGGTGGTTTGGATGTGGCTGCCCTTTGCTGAAGGATAAAGAGCTTTATTAATATAGTTGCAAGTCACTTTGTGACAGTTGGCCTCAGTGCTGGAACAGGGCCCCAGGATGCTTTGCCTACCACCAAGCATAGCCTAAGCGCCTGCCAACTGAAGACACACTTGGCCTCCGCAGAAATTCAGGACCAGATGTGGGACGTTGTTCCCCAAAGGTCTGGAGACACTGAGAGGGTGGATGATAAGCCAGACCACTTCACTCACCCTCAGAACTCCAGGGCACTCTCTGACATGCCTCTGGAGAGCAATACCTCATCTGCGTGTTCTGCTGTTAGTCTGAGTTACATTTGTTGATGAAAGTGCTGATTGCTTTTGGTGGCTACCAGGAATGGAAATGGAACCACCGTGGAGCATGCGACTGCTGATGTTATAGGCAATATGAAAATGAAAAGGATTATACATCTTCCCACTTAGGTGTTCATTTCCACAGTTGTAATTTTCAAATGAGAGGGTATGTCCTGCTGCAGTCTTAACTTCCAGTAAACACAGATATGGTTGTTAATAAATATATACTGTGGCCCATAGAAAGTACAAATCATGTGCCTTACTACTATGCAATAAACCTCCTGGATTCCTTTTATTTAATTAATCAATGCATAGGGAGATTTTTATTTTAACATCAAGTCACTCCTTAACTGTTAGAGCTCACTCCCTGGAGAGAAATATCTCCAATTATCATAATTATCATATAGTTCAGCTTCTGCAAATTTTCTATTATGCATTTAACTTTTGGCATCATAAAATGTGAAGTGCAAAGTACACATGATGTGCCTTCCTGCACAACTTAACAGTAGCATTACCTACTTCATAGCTTTGCACACTCTTTGTACTTCTGACACGGAATTATGCAAACACTAGCCATTCTTTGGTACCAAAGTAAGAGAAAGCATTTCTTTGCTTCAAAAACACTTGCTATAAACCATTCCTCCATTACAGTAACCATTCAAAACCTGTGTACTCAATTTTTAGAAAAATTCCCAATGAAATTCCTGAAATCGTCATAACAGGTTAGTTTGTGAACTTTTCCTTCAGGGCTGACATGTATAAAAACTTTGCAAACAAAAGCCTTCTCTCTGTAGATACATTCATTCAACTTGTCCGACTTTATTCTCATTTATTTTTAAGAGGTAGGAGCTAGCTCTGTTACAATGACACTGACATACCAGGACTGCTCCCAGCAATAGTAACGTATTAGATGCTTTCCAAGAAAGAATGGTTTCTCTGCAGCTTCTAAGGGGTAGCTTACTTGGCAAATGAGTTATTCAAGAAACTCACTTTCTGAATATACATATTCTCCTGGGTTTTCTTCAGAAGTTTTTCTAGATATTTACTTGAGAAAAGATCAGAATAGATCATTGTTGGAAATTTTAAGATAATCTTGCCACTTGAAACATTGGATTGCTTTTTTTAATTAAATATAATTAATCTGTATTTTGTACTTTTGATATTAGATGCTTTGAAGCTCTGGTTAAGCAACCTAAGGATGTATTTAAGAAATTGTTTCTGTGCATTTATGAATAAAAGCTTTTATTCTCAGTCTTGTTCATTTAGATGTTTTGGACACACACTATAGCTTCCTTTCTGCCATAGGCTTCTGTCCCACCATCATCTGTTTATTTTTACTCCTAAATGCACATTTGGAATTGTCACTTAAGGGAAAGCCTATTTTGTCAACGTCCTTCTCTGTTCTACTTCACTCAGTACTGTTTTTTTATGTCCATATCTTCACCTTCATGTCTTTAAATATTGACTTAAATATTCTTTAAATCTTAACTAAGAAAAAAGATAGACATCTTTATTGGTTTCTGTTAGAATTACTCATAATGTACTTTATATGCCATTGCAATAAAATAAATTTAAAAAAACAGATTTTGATCTAAATCAAGAAAATCTACCACAAATAGGACCATAACAGCTTGTTAGCAGAGAGTGAGAATATTGCTGTGGCACAAGGGTTTCTAGATTTTTCCAAAGACAAGTAAAACAATGAGATAGTAGTCTTAAAAGGAAGAATCTTCAGATATGGAATATGGAGGAACACTCAAGAATGTGGATTCACTTGGAGCTACTCAAAATATTATCATATTCCAACAGTAATGTTTTTATAGATTAAAATCATAAGTATAACTGGCAGTCTAAGGAGAAGTTATTTAGAGAAGATGAACCATCTTCTTATAAAATTGGTTTTGATTCTTTGAAAACATTTGGCTTCCATCTGCTACAAATTGTAAAGCAAGCACAGAATAGGTACAAAAGAGAGAATATTAATTACTCTCTTTATTCTTGTCTTTGATTTATGAATATGATCTTACTTTTGTTAGTATAAATGAACAGTATATATATTGGTGTAATGAGCATATTTTTAAGTAGAAAGAAGATACTTCCCTGCCCATGCCCTTTTACAGCTCCTCTTTTGGGTCAGCTTGTTCAGACATCTTTAGTAGGGTTCAAAGAGGCTACAAGCTGCATATATGTAACTTCAAAGTTTAAATCCACTATTTATTGGCCAGCACCCACAAAAGGTAGCTGGGACTTAACATTTAAGTGTTGGTATGCTCGCCACCCTGACAAGGCACCTGATGACTCTCTGCTAGCCAGGCAGGCATCAGTCGTGGGTGGAAAGGCTGATCTCCAGGGCTCCTGAGGATGGTCCCTCAGTGTGGCAGAGCTGCCATCTTCTACCATAAGCTGAAAGTCTCTGGCCTGAAAAAATTCCATGAATTGATCCTGGAAATGCTTAGGACCTGGTTTTGAAATCCCTTCTTGGGGTGAATGGCATTGAATAGTGTGCCATTAACGTCAACAGCTTTGTTCACCAGGGAAGAAGCTCTTTAAAGAAATATGGCAGCAGAATCCTGGCCGTGGCTCAGTTCTAAAATGAACTTCAAGAGAACAGAATCACCCCATTTTTGCAAATATGTTCAGTTAATTATTCTCTGCCTTCATTGACAGTATCTGTTTTTCCCAGAGGAGATAACCGTTCTTCAGTTTCTGTTCACAGTTCGGACGCTTCAGGCACAAAAAATGCAGTGCTATGTACGTTCAATTTTGTTACAATCTTCCACTCTACATTTACGTTAATTTGCTTCACTGACCTTAAACTTAACTTCTGAAGATTCCTAAATTTTATATTTTTCTGAAACTTAACTTCTGAAGATTCCTAAATTTTATATTTTTCTGAATACCATATTCACTACCAGTAACAGCAGGGCCATTACTCAGTGATAGTGACAAGCTGTTCTATGGATTCTAACAGCTAAAACACATACATTACCATCATCTAGAACTAAAGCTTAGCTGAGAGATTTACCAAATATTGCAAAGAAGGTTTGAGAATTCATGCGGGTCCTCTCATGTTTGAAAGGAGAAGACTCACTCAGATATGTTGACTCATTTTGTCAGATTTGTTCTACTACTGGAGTGAAGCAGCAAAATATTTATCATCTAATTTTCAGCGTGAACATGAGAAGACGAAAATTTGCTTTCTCTTAAGAATTTCAAACAACTCCAATTTTGTACATCAAATATTTGCATTAATCTGAGAAAAAATCTGAAGACCAATGTGTGTTTGTGAACATTCTCAAAATAATTAGAAGGTGCTTGACTATCATACGCTGGCAGAGTGTGAAAACCTCTTTCAATAAACCTAAATAAACAATTTAAAGCAACAATTAAACTACATATCATTTGCAGAAAATTTAAAACAGAAAAAGGCAAAACAAATTTTGTTTCCCCAAGCCTGGTCTTCATTGCGAGCCCAACTGTTTGCAGGCTCCAATGAGGTGTTTAAAAAGTGACCTGAGTGCTATCCTGCGCATACTTTATCAAATAATTCCTCATTTAATTTCATGTTCTTCAGTGTATTGTCCATTGGATGAAATGGCACTGAGACAAACCCCTCACCAGAAAGGTTTCTTGTTTATAAGTACACGTGTATTTCTTAAAACACTCTATCAGCTTGAGTAAGAGATATCATTATCAGGTCAAGATGAAGGAATTGCCTTGACATGATCAGAGGGAAAATGTCCATATTAAGACAAGAATAATAGCCCTATCAAGAAAAGTGGTGGGAAAAGGATAGATCCAGGCATGTAAGGAATATCTCTGCCAGCTGTATCTCTCAATCCTTTACTTACTCAGATGTCAAGAGCAAGTACTTCTAGTGCAGGAACAATAACCAAATGCCTAACCATGAAAGAACTCTTTAAATATTATTCACAGGAGTAAAGTTACTCATTTGTTTGAGCATTTTCAGAATCAGAGCTTTTATGACAAATGCATCTAAAAGCAACATTTTTCCCCTGAAGAGCAACAACACTGGCTGTTTGTCAGGAAAGCATTTTTAAAAACCAAACCTTTCATAATCATTCTACTGTTTAGTCCTCACACATGCAACAACATTTGCCTGTAGTGGGATTGAAGTCCTGCTCTTAATGGTTGCTGATCCCAGAATAGCTAAACACACAGTCATCTTTTGTTCTCCTATTTTAGCAGAATGAAAATCCAGGGAAAATGAGCATATAAAAGCTATGTGGACAGGATCTGATCCAGCAGCCACAAGATCAGTGTCATACCTTCCATAGACTCAGGCAAATCAGATCAGTAAGGTCAAGCCTGTATAGGCAAGGTCAGTAAGGTATGGAGCTGTCCCTGAAGTATATGAAAGAGCAAAATACCAAATGCTATCACCTATTGTGGACAAGTAAGTTAGACTTACCTTCAAGTTCTGGTTCAGTGCTAGACTTTTTGGAACGTAGAGGAATGAGCGCTGATAGGAGTCACAAAGTACAGAAGAGAGGCAAAGAGAAAAAATGTCTATACTACTGATCCCACAAAAAGTTACATGTAGTTGACTTCTCTCCCCTTTTTAGTGTTTGAAACTGTAGGATTTTGTTTTGAATAGTATCACATTTTCCCTGACAACCCCACTCTAAAAAGATTTTTTCTGAAGGTTCCTTGCATAAAAAAGCGTATTTCTTTCCATATTTGCTCAGAACCTCTAGATTCGAACAGAAACTCTTAATGAAACTCTTGTTTGATTCTCTTTTTTTAATGTATCTGTAAGAGTGGAAAACTAGCAAGCACATCCCAGGGGACAGTGAAATCCTCTCCCAAGAGATATTTAACAAGCCTTTTTGTTTTGCTTTGCTTTTATTTAAGAAAACTGAAATAATTTAATGTGATCTGTTTTAATCATATTGTATATCTAAGTACAGATTGACCTTTCCATGTAACTTTATAAATGACTGAGAAGGCTTGGTCAAAGAGACAAAATGTCTGGCATTCTTTAAAATAAGCTGGAGCCTACTTACCTCCGCAAGGTTCAGGATAATTTGCTGCCAGCCAACCATGTTCAGTTGGATTGTGGCAGCACATTACAAATGACACGACTTGTGTAATCAATAAGTAAGTAAATCAGTCAGTTTGTGACCACACGCACAGAAGTTGCAGATTCCTTCTCTTTTCTCCCCCAAATTTGCAAACTTTCTCTCCCCTGTTTTGCCTCCCATTTTGAAACAGAACTATCATAATCTGAGAAATACAGTTGCTTGCTGCAGATGTTCAGATTTAGGCTGACATGCAGTATTAGCTTCTCACATGTAAGGAGGTGATGATTCAGACAGTTTCTACTGATACTTATAATAATCTTAATTATGCGTGCTATTTCATGAGTTAGCTCCAGACTGCATCATTTGCCCTCTTAAGTGCTTTCTTTGATGGCTGAAGATGGCAGAGCAAGACATGTCAAAACAGAGACTGCCTTTCTACCTGCAGGTCAGATGGTTGAGAAGAGAAAGCGTTCAATAGTGCTTCCTACTCTTCTCCTCAGGATTATTTCCTGCAGTTGGAACTTGGCCCAGAGTGGTCAATGGCTGACAGGTTCTCCAGGCTAGCATAAAACACCTGGAGGCAAAACTATTTTCCAGGTGCCAGCCTAGCTCTGAGAGAGCAGAGTACTACTTGTGCATTCGGGTTAGATCTTGCACTGATGTTTGAATGCTAAAGAAGTTTCCTGTGCTTACCTCCCCCTCCAGCGGTACCCACACAGGATTATTGTGCACTAAGCTATTCTACTTGTGCAGCAGAATGACAGGAAGGGATCTTTTCCAGGTGTTGCGCTGACTGGGTCTTCAGGTACTGGCACCCACAGGGTAGACCGTAGGTAGTGCCTCGTTGCTGCATAAAAAAGAGAAGCCAAAAAGAATGATCAGTCCTTTTATCAGAACATCTGGGGAAGACATCTGTATTATGTTAGATACTTGGTTTTGCTGGACACTTTATAGCATTGACATAGATTCAATACAGGCACATGAATTGCTTGTTTCTGTAAAGAGCTCTACAGCAGAAAACTGCAGATTATTTTATTATTTGAAAATAATGGTCAGAAAGTAACAGCATTACTTGGTGCTTTTTTTTTCTTAATCCAGATCCAATTTGTCACTCTCTTTCCTTGTTATTTCTGTGAAAGATGCATCATATGTATTTCTTTAGACTTTCCGTGAAAGCCCTGATGACTCAGAAACTTCTGCTGCTACGGCTGTTTTAAAACCTGAAATCTTTTAAGACATACTTTCTTGTGCTTCATTACTTCAGAGACTGGTCCAAAGCCTGTTAAAATAAAGTTAAAGCTCCCTTTTCAGCTCTGAATTGGCTGGTATTTTGGTCATAATTTTCATTTTGAGAGGAGAAGAAATTTAATTCTGAATAACTATTTTGTCCTCTCTAGAGCATCTCCAAGAAGCATGGAAAAGTGTTAGGTGCTAGATCTGCCATTTCCTGAGCTCCAAAGACACCGAGAGGACCACTTTTATTCTATAACTTTTCAGCTCCCATCTAGCTTTCAGCAGGTGAACGCAGTCTCCTGACAGATTAGTTTGTGGCCAAGGTGACCACGTCCTCAACAACCTGGTCTCCTCGGCAGGAGTAACTTAGTGTCTGGGACCACAGCACCCTATGGGACAGCGCTTGGTCATTGACGGTCATGTGCCCTGCATGAATTTTAGTCTAGCTGGAAAGACGTGAGGCCACGGGAAGGCACATCCCAGCCTTAAAACCAAAATGGAGCTTGCAGTCTGACAAAGATACAGATGGAGTTCACAACCTCCAGCAGCATCCATAAACTGTACATTGGCAAATCCCTCGCGTTGTCCCAGGAGGGCACGCTCTGAGTTGTATTTTCTGGTTATCTGGTGAGGTAGACAGGACTTACAGTGTCTACTCCCTATCTATAAATGAATCTTGGGAAGCATATACAATTTGAAAAACTACTGTTTTCTTCTATTTATTCTGAATATATGTATGTCTCCAGTACTTAGAAAAATCAATAATGAAGAGTTTATAAATCTGAACAGGTTCAGTAATGGAAATAGCAATAAATTTCCTTCTGTGTGATGAAGAGATAAAACTACTACTGCTCTGTGTCTACGGATGGGGGAGATTATTTGTATTTCTAGTTCTATTTTGGGCTGTTCCAAATGGCTCCACTATACAGGGAAGGTGGTCCTAATCAGTGCTGATGTGACTTGATCAAGGTCACTTAGTCTCTAGGCCAGTCCTTAGGCCTCTTTTATTTAGCAGTATAGGCACAGTTTCTGGATATAATGTCAGCTCTGACTCAAAGTTGCTGCTAGGATCAGTAATGACATTAGTCTAATTATACAGAGACAAAAAAGTCTGATGCAAACCCTAGTCTAAAGAACAGCTCCAAATGATTCTATTATTGAAATACTGAATCAGCAATAGCAACAGTGATAAACATATGGAGGCAAAGCGTATGGTAGACAAATGACAAAGACACATTACATAGTCTAAAAGCACTTGCCAACTAAAAATAGGCCCAGACACTGCATTTGGATCTCTTTGGGCTGACTCTGGCATCCATGTGGAATAAAACTATCTTCAGATGCCTCCAAATTACATCCATACAAGTTCTCTTTCTTTCTGAGAACTGTTTGTAAATTCAATGGGGGCTACTCGAGCACATAAATTATGGCAGAGCTGGAACATAATACTGCAGAAAAGAATGCTCTCCAAAATGCCTTGCAGTGCTCAATGATACCCATAAGCTGTGGGAAAAAAAAACAACTGACAACCCTCGGACTGTGAAGAAAAGATGAAACAGATGCGGGGCTGTGATCCAAAGCGCAGTGAAGATCTGGGTAACACCTTCTTTCACAGAGAAGGAAAGCTGTAGGAACAAAACAGGGGGCACTGCTTTACAAGCAAAGATCTCTGGCTATTTTTGATTCACCTTTACTAATTCTGTGCTCAATCCAAACCACTTTCATTATAAAATGAAATACAATACCTCTGTATTTGGTGTTGTCATGTAAATTTTATTTTTATATTTGATAAATAGTTGGAATAATGATTCTTGAAACCTCTCTCACAGCAGACTTGATTGACAGCCCCCTAAGTGCTATGCCTTTTATAGCGTAACATAATTGACAACCCTTAGGTAGCTAGCATATGCAGTCTACGAAATGGAGTGTGCTCACTCCACATTTGAAGAAAAGTAGGTGCAATTAAATAGTTGTTATTATTAGCTTTTAAAAATATAATTAATGTGTTTGCATTTAAGAAAGCATGACTTTTGGATGTATCAGCCTCAAGCCTTTCAAGAGTGATGAAAAAGATCAATGCAAAACAATTTCCATGCCAAAAAGCACACACATGCCATAAAATATATAGAAATTACTTAACTGGAACTGAGTTAAAATACTGCTGAATTCTTTGCATTTTTAACAAGCATTTTGTTTTTTTCAAACACATACTGCTCAGCTTCTGAAACACAAAGTTTTCTGTTAAGCCACCCTTCTCCAGTGCTCTCCCTAGCCAAAACCTCAATTTTTTTGTTGAACACTGAACCTGAGTGTTCCTAAACTTCTCTGTGTCTAACCAGAATCCAGAAAGTGCCCCTGATTAGGTTCTGAGGAGTGTTCTCTGCTTGCAGATGCTCTGTCTAGCATCCTCAGACTCTGCCACCCAACCACTCAGTCCCTGGACAAGCACTGGTGATTGCTGTCCCTTTTGACACAGGTGACCTAGAACTTCAGCAAAAACACTTATAGCCTAAGAAAGAAAAGCACAGGGGAAAGAGAACAGAAAAAATCATTTATAAGAAGAATAACTTTAGTTCAGAATTCAAAACCAAACTACTCCTTTATTTTTGTTTAGGGAAAAACCTGAAAAACTTTGGCATCTCTTCAGAAGTGGATTTAGATTATGGCATTGTGAGAAGTTTTAACTCTCCTACAACTATTTGGTTTGTCTTCTGCTTCATCAAGTCCCGCCATCTCTGCTGCAGGTTAGCTTGTTCTGTTGCATGGCAGCAGGTCCCGCTACATTCTCCATGAAGTCCTGCCCTCTTCTCCTGCATAAGTTTTTTGTGTGTCTAAGCCTAAGATACTGCCTTCAGCTCACTGCAGGTCAGGAGACTTCATCAGGGAAGTATCTGTATATTTGCCCTGTCTTTCTACTCTTCTGTAAGCATCTATCATTGGCCACTGGTAGAGTGAAGCCGTCAGGCTCAACGGACCTTTGGTCTGAACCAGTACTGCCATCCTTGCCATCTTCTCATCTGCATCTGTGAGGCAGTGAGCTGGAGTTCCATACATCTCCATCACTGCCACTGGGATACCTGTTCCTCAAGCAACTGGTTTTCACACTATCCATACCAGTAACCTGAACTCATGCTATCTACAAATCCCACCTCTGATTACAAAAGGACAGACCAAAATTCACCGCAAGACTGTCTGCATATAGGCTGGTAATGTAAACAATCAGCAAATTTGGACTGAAGCTCAGCCTTAGGTTTGTGCTCAGGAATTTGCATATACTACAGATGTGCCCCTCAGGCTGTCCCCTGACCCATGCATGTGGCAGGCTCAGCCTGGTTTCCTTATTTTGCATTTAGTGATTTTTCATTTCAGAAACCTCAAGGCCCACACAGAAGCACCATTTTCTTAATGTCAGACCATCCCCCAAAGACAGCACTCCAAAGCTTTTATCATCCCAAATTATATGCTTACCCTCGTTACCTAAGTCTCAAAACAAAAGCAGGTAATGCACTGCAGGCAACAGTCTCCAGTTCTGTGATTGCATAGAGCATGATTAGCAAGTTACACAAGTATATCTGTAATCAGATTCACAATTTGAACAAGTCCCCGGAGTTGAACATTGCCCAGCTGGGCTCAAAAAGGACATTCCTGCCACACAAGAGACTAAAGATCCACAGAGGGCTTAGCGAAGCATCAGAGTAGTTTGCATGGATTAGGTAAGCATCTACAGTCTGTCAACTAAATGCAGAGACAGAAAGAGAAGCCCTTTGGAGTTAATCTTGGGATAAGTAGATTAAACATGGTTTTCTTGCATTTCCCTCCACCTCTGTCTTAATACTCTTGACAGAGGAATGGGGATGCAGGGGGTTGAGCATGTAAGTAACTTCTCCTCATTTTTATCTTACCTTGGCTTGTGCTAAAAACTGATTTTGAACTGGCAAACCCAGACTCCTGCCATTCAAGCAGAAGTGGCAATCCTTCCACTAGAAGGAATCTTTCTGGGACACATCAGCCTTGCCCACCATGGAAGTACATTTTCTTCAAAGCATCCCAAACAATAACTACAGGTACTCGCACCAAGCTGTAGTCTACAAACCGTTCACCCAGGCAGTGTCTTACAGGGACAAGTAAGCCCAGGTAAACTCCTTGGCAGCAGCAGGATGGCTGGGAAAAATACCTGAAATTTGTGCAAAAATATTCCACCTTGAAGGGGCAGCCACTACTTTCTAAGGGCTGACCGCTCTAAAGTTCCAAGGGAGACACAGCATGGCCCTTGTCATTAAATGCTGGACTCTGCCTATACCAAGGTCTCCATTCAGCAATTTGTAAGAACAATTTTGTAATCTCAGACTGAAACCATGGACTATATGAACTCTCATGTCATTGCAAACATGCTTCAGACTGCAAAAGCATTTAGGATTTTTTTCACAGCAGGCACAGGGGGTCAAGGGAGATAGATTTAGGGGGTCAAGGGAGTTGGATTTACATCAACAAGTTTCCAAGTATAAGTGGATGATATTTTATAGGTGGCCCTGCTCCTTGAGTTTAATTGACAATTAATTATATGTGGGAAATTAAAACTGTTCACTCCAGCGGCGCTTCATTTCTGTAGAGCTGACAGGGATGAGAGGTAACAATTGTTCAGTGTGGTAAGGACTGAGGAGTTCCTCCGCCACTGAACAAAGCCAAGCCGCAGGGCGACAGATGGCAGATGAGATTCACCATGGGCCTTGAAGAGGCCATACCACCTCTGGCTTTCTCCACCCCTCCAGCCTTACTGGCTGCTCCAGGAGGTGGGTCAGTGGGACTGTGACCCTAACCCAACCCCTTTTTTCTCTTTTGGAGAAGCAGCTGGTAACCAAATGCCACCCCTACGCACTCTGTGAATGAAAGCACGGCTGCAGTTCCCAGTGCTTGGCCAGGTGTGCACAGGAGAGAGACACTCCACCGCTCTCCTTCGGTGCAGCTTTCATTGCATTCGCTTGCATGTCTCCACGTCAATAAAACTACTGACATTTTCATTTTCACAGTCAGTAACCGCAAGAATAAATGCACCTTTACAGGCGGCTTCTCCTTGACCTCCTGACACGGGTGACCACCCTTGCCCACAGTCAGTTTTCTTATACCCCTTTTTATATCCCAGGGAGGAAATAATACTTGCGTCTGCATTGGGGGAAGCAAGAGCCACCCATGAAAAAGTGAAAACCAGAGATTCACTCCCAGAATTTCCTCTTAAAGAATAACTGCTCCTAAAGAGAAGGTCCCCGTAAGTCTAAAGTAGAACTTTTAAAATTATTAATTTCCACTTTTCCTGTGATAGAAAACACTGCTGCCCAAATCCAATCACCTCTAAGGGTATCTACTATGTAACTTGGGGAAACGATGAAAACTCTCAAGGTTCAGCATCCAGATTAACGTCACCTTGGGAGGTAACAGTACTGATACCAACCCCTCCCTCAGCAAGAGGTGACTGCTGCATCTCTGAAAACGGGCATTTTTTTCCATGGAAAAAAAGACCCGAGTGCTAGGGCGAAATACGCTTTTTGCTCCAACTCTCCAGGGTAGTGGTGTTGCACCAGACATGCTGCGATTTCCAAGGCTACCTGCTTCAAGAGGAGTCTTGATTTTAGCCTTTTCCTTCAGAGGTGGGGCTCACCGGAGCAGAACCCACCTGAGGTGACAGCCGCCCGCCCCGGCGACCTCCCGCTGACCTGATCCCCCGTGCGACCATAACGCAAGTTATAAACCATCATTCTAACGATCAGCCTGATTTTTTAATGATGCTGACGTGTTTTACCTCTCAAAACCACCCTCACCCCCCCGCGGCCCGCTCACCCTCCCGAAGGACGGCGGCGGGCAGCGGACGCCACAGCCTGAGGAGACCGGGGTGGGCAGCAACGCGCATGCGCGGCGCCGGCCCCGCCCCCTCCGTCCCCGCCCGCCAATCAGCGCCGCCGGGGCCTGCGGCGGAGAGCCGCCGTTGCCCTCTCCCCGGCGGCCGGGGCGGGGTGACCGCGGGTGATGGCGGCGGCCGTTGGGCGCGTGCTGCGGCTGGGCGGCCGTTGGAGCGCGGCGGGCGGGCCGCGCGCTCAGGTGAGAGCCGGGCCGGGGCCTTTTTCCCGCCGTCCCGCGTGTGGAGGCCGCTTGCTTCGTTCCCCCCCTTCCCTTCCCGGGGCTCTGCGGGAGGACGGGGAAGCCTCCGTGAGAGGCGGCGGAACGGGGGGGGGGGGGGGGGGTGTCCGTGGCGGGGGGGTGACCCCCGCGCTGGTTTCGGAGGCCTCGGCCTACCGGGCAACGGCGGTTCGTGAGCGGGGCTGGCGCCGAGAGGAGGCGGCGCCGGGGCGGGGAGTGCGAGGGCCGGCGCCGCGTTCGCCTCGGCCCTTCCGTGAGCGGAATTTTCTTTTTCCTGAGGTAAAGAAAAAGCGTAGTGAAGCCCCGGGTTATTTTATGTAGCGCTGGAATTAACAGAGTCGCGTACAGACCCAAGCCAACACTAAAGCGAAGTGCTTTAAGGTGGTAGGTTTTTAGGTTGATCAACTTGAGTGGTGGTGTAAGCGGATAGTGAAGTCTCCCAGCTCCTGCAATGGAGAGAGAAATGTGCTCCACAGGTGCGGTAACTTCTGATGAAACAGAATTACCTGTTTGTTCTGAGAGACACCGGTGTTCAGCTGATTGCCGTTTAATTAAAAAGCTTAGCTGCTGTCAGTATTCAGAACAGCCGCTGTGTTTGTGCAGTGGTATTTGATACACCTGTGTATATATATGTATTTAATCGGTGACCAGCAAGTAGATAAAAAGGAATGCTGGTAACACTTTCAAGTTACAGAGTAATTTGGGGTAATAAGGGCTGAAGAACTGTTTGGCGAGTGAACTAAACCAAACCGTGGGGTAACAGAAGGTAGATGCAGTAAGGAAATGACAGGTAATACTGGAAGGAGCAATTCGAATTGTTTATATGGGCTACTTCTAGATTCACTTTACCTCTTAGGGATAAAGACCTGGTGCCCGTGTGAGTAGTTCTTTATGCAGCAGTCAGAAGTACACTTGCTTAAGTTGTGCGAGGAATGAGAAAGAGAATAAGGCTGACAATACTCTTTAACGCTTGATTTTGTTCTCAGTTGGAATAATTTCTGTTGCTTTGGTTACCCTATATCAAAGGTATGATTATGACAGTAACTTAGTTTTTCTGGTCAGGTACCTGCTTGAGTTTGAGCTGAAAATGATTTGTGTTGTAAATGAGGAAATGGTCTCGAAGGAGGAATCACTGCAGAAGGTAGGGCTGGAAGGGGCCTTGAGAGATCATTTGTCTACTCCTCTCGCCCCCAGAGATGGGATCAGTACCTAAGCCTATAGCTATATGCAAATCATCTGTCTGTGAACCTGAGGATATGAAGGGAACTAATGGGAGGCAGGGCCTGGGAAACTTAATAGACTCTCCTTTCCGTTAGGTGTAGTTAACCTGTGGAACTGTTTGATGAGGATGTTTAGGATAGTAAGCATTTATGTGAATACAAAAATCAACCTAAGAAACTTGGAAGAAAATTCCACTGAGGACTGTTAAGAACAAGATATCAGCATGTCTTTGAACCGCAGATTGCTGGAAACTGGGGAAGTGTCCTGGGAAAACTACCACCACTTGTCCTCTCCTTGTGCCTCTGATGCTGGCTGCTGTTGAGGACAGGGTAATAAGTTGACATACCCATGTTCTGACCTGCTATAACCATTCGTACATCAAACACGTATCTGTGCTTACTGTTAGGGAACTCTTTTATGATGCCTGTCCTAAAAAAATCCCTTGCTGGAGTGTAGTTCGTTACTTCTTGTCTATCTTAGTGGGGGAACAGTTTAATTTCTTGGGGTTTGTTTTGTAATTGAAAGTCTCGCATTGGGGGAGGAAACGGGAGAGAAACTTTCAGTTCCCTTAGCTTTAACTGAACAACAGGTTTAGCTTCCTATTCTTCTAAGAAGCAAACCACAGAGATTTTAGCACAATTTCTGAAGAAAAAAAATAATCTTAGTTACTGTCAGTCACTTCTGATGTGATTGAATAGCTGTTCTCAACAGAAGAGTTCAGAGTACCATATGTGCTATTTAATTTGATTGGGTTGGTTACCTTACCTAAATCACTGTGGATGGTACATGTACTGATAGCAGAAAGAGATGATAGCACTTTGGTGACAGTCTGTCAGAACTACATGCTTGGAATGGAGTAGCTTCTTCTGCAGTTGTTAACTAAGCTAGAGTTGAAAAGCCTGTTAGTATTTGGTAACTTGTGCCTCAGAACACCTGGATCTAAATTCTGTTCCCCATTATGTTTATCTGACACTTGCCATGTATCTATACATTTAGAGTTATCATTTATTTCCATAGCATACTGTATAAGCAAAACTTAAAATGTAATTTGGTCAAATATGCACAGGAAGTAGATTTTCTGGGTGGGGGAGATGCAGTTTTACAGTTACCTGTCAAGAGACTTCATTTTGAGAAAAAGTTTCTTCTGATGAGACACTTTGTGAAATCAGGTATAAAAAGTAATATAAAATCACTTATGCATATTTGCTGACACCTTGTGATACCTTCTGATGTGCTTTGCAAAATGCTTCTTAAAACATAAAGCTGATACTGGTTCACATAATTAGTTTGTAGGCCAACTGAAATCTGAGATTATGTAAATATTGTTTAAGTAAATCAATTAAAACACATTTTTGTAAAATAGGACACGAGAAAGCCAAAACTTGCCTATTGATCAAAAAGTAATTTTTTAGAAACTTGGGGTGGGTCTGAGCATTTACATTCTGTATGATTGCTACATCATACATGTTTTTTTCTTGTGCAACAAGTGCTCAGAGGACTGCTGTTGGTATCTTGTATGTCTACTGGGTTCAGTAGCACTAGCTGTGCCAGTAATTGGAGCTATGGACAGAGGGCAGCTTTAGGCCTATCTGCTGATATGGTTATACAGCTACAGCTCTGCATCACCTAGTTAAGTTCTATCCCAAAGATGACTTTTTAGTACAAATTTTTTGTGCACTAAATTGTTTTGGAAAAGGAGATGATTGAAGTCTGCCAGCTTAGAGCATGGAAGCAGCATGAAAATAGTGCAACTGCACGCGTGCTACATCATTTGGTGTTGTCTTCTATCTCTGTAACTATGTCATGTTGTAAAATGGACAATGTTTTCTCTTGAATTCAAGCATCCTGTTTCAGATTCCCCTTTCCTCCCATTCCGAAAGTACAGAAAGCTTGATTCTTCTGTTAGTGATACATGTTGACTTTATATCCATTTAACTCCAGTGAAGCAAAACGAACAGGATGAGCGAACAGGCAGGTACTAGTTATTTCTCTTCTTGGAAAAGATAGGCCACAGAAGTTGAAGTTGTCTGAAAATGTTGGTTTTTTTTTTTCTAAGGCAAACTTTACATAAGCTGATTTTCTGTTAATTTACAGTCTCCCTGGAAGATCAAGATTTGCCAAGCTGTTTTAATGCTAGGTTGCTTGAGAAGAAGTTGGGAGGGGAGGGTTAATACCAAGGAGTTTTGTCCAGAAGTAAAGGCTTTCCCTTCTCCCTTGTCCTGGTGGAAGAGTCTATTATTTCAGGAGCACTGTTAATAACCATTATTATTTAAAAAAATGGTGAGGCTGCTGTCTGCAGTAGTGCTTTATGAAACGTGTAAGAAGTGAATGCAAACCTCTGTGTTTTCCTTTAGAAAGTAGACGAGCATGCTTTCTTGTTTGACTGAAATGCCAGAAGCATTTAGCTGTGCTTTGCAGTTCTTGCCTGTGCCACCCATGAAATAGTACTCTTATCCCAGAAGAGGTACCCAATACAATAGATATTAATTTGCATAAGAGGCTGTTTTCTAATTATGAACAGTTTGTGTGTCCAGGGACTTTTGATTAGTGATGAATTGAAACTAGGGAAGAATATGAATAGCTTGAGGGAACGAGGACAAAAATGAGAAAATTACAATAGAAATTGACAGGAATAAGATGAAAGCAATCTTTTTTAAAGTATTCTGTTTAAAGCATAGCAGAGAGAAAGCAATTTTGGGCTAAGTAATAAGGAATCATATGTTCATTAACAAGAATTACAAATAATTAGTTACTATTAAGACAAGTAAGACAGAAGATGAATTGAATTCTTTCCTGAGGAGTGACTAGGAGAGAAGAATAGGGAATATGCAGAGATACCTCTGCTTTCCTTACTGCTTTCTAAGGAAATCACCAGAGCCTTGCCTGTGGAAAATGTGTACATTTAAAATTTTGATTATTTTTCATTTAATTCTGTATATGTCAGTGTAACCTCATAGAAAATGTGAATATAAAGAAGAAAAAAGAAAAAAAGGAAGGGGCAAACCAGGACTAGCATTGCATATGATACTTATAAGCTGTGGAGAAAACAAAGCAACAACAGGCTCTTTAGCACCAAATTCTGCCTTGGAGCTCTTTTTAAATATTTTCTGGCAGAGGTATTGGTTACTTTTCTGAAGGTATATAGCTTGGGGGACATATCTTTATCTATGTCAGGTTGTAAAAGCATAGAGCGTCAGTTTTTTCCATCTCGTGTGACCTTGTTATTCAAAGATTACTTTACCTTCTATATCAAACCTTACTGAATTCACAGGACCTATCCTGCAGCACAGGCATTTGCTATACATAGGTTTAAGGCAGGGTATTGTAGTCTTTATTCCAAATTGAAATTTTAAGTGGGGTGGTTAGGGTTTTTTTTTTGTATATTGAAGCCTGAGACAGTCATGGACAGGTAAATTGATCATGAATAGCTTTACGTATGTGCAGCAAATGGGATGCATTGGAGCAGTCCATCCTGGGCTGCAAAATGTCCAGAATACCAACTGGGCCTTGTGAAAGTACGAGAAGATCTGTGTTTCATTTCCTGTTCATGTAGGACTTGGCCATGTAATACAGAACACCCAAAGCTTCTACTCACAGGAGTAACCTAACTTGTGTTACTGAGAGAAGGTGGACGTTTGATCTGCTTTTGTGTTTGTCTTGCAAATATACCCATGTAATCTTGTTTTGATGAGACGTGTGTATTTGTATCGTTGTGGTTATAACTGGATTTGAAGATTACTGTTGTATTTGTATTAGTTACAGGACGATAGCAAGTATTTTATTCTGTTCATATTAGCTTAACTCAGAATGGTAAAATCCATCAAAATGGTCAGCATGTCTAAATTGTGATCTGGAAAAGACAGTTCTCGTGACTCAGAGAATACTTAATCATTTCAAATACTAGGTTTATTCTGTTCCTCATAATAAGAACCTTAACTAGTTCACTTTGTTGTGTGTGTTTGGGATTTAATGTTTGACTACAGGTACACTGAGGCTGCAGCTCCAGGAGCGGCAGAGGGAATTTAATTGCTCAAAGGAGTGAAGGTAAAGAGAGAACTCCCCCTCTACTTCCTTGCTTCCAGTTGTGTAGTTCAGCCACCTTCTTGTGTCAGCTTTGGCTCTTCTCAGAGCCTTCTCTGAATCACTGGGACTTAGGTCAGCTAAGAACTGCCTGCTCTTTGGGAAGAAGCAGAAGTTAGTGTTCTGCCACATATAGGGAGCTGAGCTGGCTTGTAAAAGAGTCTGAGTGCCAGAGCTGGCACAGGGCGAGTGAAGGGAGTGGAGGAAAGAACGCTAGCAGGGGTGGACTGTGAGATAGACTCACTCTGCCTTGTGAAACTGCACTGTCTGCTCACAAAGCCAAGCTGTGGCACGTTGAAGGGGCTGGAGAGAAGTGTTTCGGGGTACTATCTGATGAACAGAACTGGGCATTTTTCTGATTCAGAAGTGATTCTTTTTCTGTCTTTGCTTTTGTGTCCCACACACCCTTTTTTATGTGATTCCCTCCCTCCACCCTGCCCACAGAAGACCAGACAAATAATCAGTTCTCATTCAGTTTGTGGAATAATTAAGCTGCAGAGGACTTTAATGCTAATGTTGGAGAGACAAAATAGTGCATAATATTGGCACTAGGCCAGAATTGGGACATTACAGCTCTGTCAGTGAAGCTCCTGTTCATCTGGTGGACAGCTTGATTGAAATTAGTTGTCTTAACTACTGATTGTCTTGATAGAAGAGAAACCAAACCTGTATCCCGCAAAGATCAAAAGATAACTTGTCCCCCGAGTTATGAGTTCTGAGCTGGAACTATGCTCAGTAGTATTTGCTGGTGAGAACTACCCTACTAGTTTTCTAATTGTTTCACCTGAGATGGCGAAATAGCTTAAGAACCATTATGGCACTGTGAACAAGGAGGGAGCACTGCATAGCCTTCCCAGAGCCTTTAGCAGTATTTGTGAAGCCACATGGTTCAGAAAGCCACTAGAGAGCTGCCCTGCAGATTCTTTTCATACTTTGTTATGGGCTGCCTTTAGGTGAAGGCAAAACCTGCTTATTTGCTGATAGATCTTTATTTTCTTTTAAGACTGCATCTTTTGATCAGTGCTGTGTTTTGCTTTTGCTGGATGTTCCTGACGTATGATACAACGTTTCTTTCCATGAGAAAAATCTTCTGAATTAACCATAATGTGTGAAATGTTCAACTTTTAGAATGTGTTTATCTGTTTATGGGCATTGAACAATTGGAAGAAAATGGTTTCATGAGTAATATTGCCTTTTCTAACTTACTACAATAATGTGTTGAATCTTGTTATAGGTATGAATGGCTTGTTATACTATTCATTTTATTTAGAGCTCACTGTGCCAAAAATATAAAATAAATCTCTCACTTTTCTTTTTTCTTTTTTGTTTTTATTAGGCATTAAGGCTAATCTATACCACTACACCAGTGCAGATTAAAAATGTAGGTGCCTCAGGACCTGAAAAGTACACGGAGGAATTTATTAAAAAACAGATTGAAGAGTTCAACCTAGGAAAGAGACATTTAGCCAACATGATGGGAGAAGATCCAGAAACTTTTACCCAAGAGGATATTGATGTAAGTACAGTTGCTCTGTTGGAGAAGTAATTTACTGTAGAGTTTCAGATATTGAAAGCACTTTACTTCAGCATGAGCCCCTCAGCTCTCTGTGAATTTTAATCAAACTGTCAGAATAAGAAAGAATGCTACTATACATTGCAAACATTGCAACTGTGACTGCGAATAGAGATTCTACCCCAGCTACGATGTGAGGTCAGACATCACAATGTAGAGCTGTATACCATATCTTGCTGAAGCACAGTAGGTTCTTTTTAAAAGTACTAATGGATAATCCCCTTGATCAGAGGTTATAAGAGGCACTGTAAAGGTTTATGTAGCACTTCGAAACGTTTACCCACAATTTGACCTGCTGTGTATATTTAGGTCAGGTTTTCTTGTACGATACTGTGGTTGCTGGTAATCCAAATTAAATTTTATAGGATGTTTTACAGCTAACACTCTGGTTTAGCTTAGGGATTTTAATATAGACGTGAATTTAAGCTCATATCAGTAGCTCCAAACATACTATTTTATTGCCATTCCCTCTGACAAATGACAGATGGGTGGCCTCCTCTTTCTCTGTGTCATTTAGGCTCATGTATAGATATGCCCCCTTTCACTCAGAAAAATGTTTTGTTGCATGGATTTTTTTTTTTAATGTCCCACCTGGTCTTCAGTTCTGTCATTTCTGTCTTATTTTATTGCACGTCAGAGGTAGGGAGGAGAGATGTCATTTGGTGACATTCACTCTTAGGTGAAGCTGTGTGAAGTCTCATGGCTGAAGCTTTCTCTGTGCAGCAGCAGCACTATTAATATAGCCATGGCAGCGCAGTATATCAGCAGGGCCCTTAGGGTGGACATAGTAATGTGGTATGTGCCAGAAGAGAGGTGTGTGTGGTTTAGTTTTTTCAGAGTGAGGAGATTGTTTGTGTGGCCCCTGAGTGGCAGAATTCTGTCAGCATAGCTGTGTCCACATAAGAGGTCTTGACAGTGTGCTTATGCCAAGAGAGAACTACATCTGTAGGTGGTGATACAGGCTGATTTCAAACACATTTGGCAGGCTTCAAAACTAAGTTCTGAAAACTTCTCTGAAAATAGACAGCGAAGTAGAGAAGAGACACACAGTTAATGGCCTGCTGAGAAAAAGGCTGAAATGAGACTTGAGTTTTATCAGGTATCAGAAAATCCATAAGGGAAGCTTGACTTCAAGTCATAAATCTGTAGGAAATCAAGCTTTACAAGTACAAAGCTATGCACTGGTACTGTGACTACTTTCTTTCAGAATCGTAGATATCATTTTGCTCTTCTACAGACAAGTGCCAATGCGGAGACCCTTCCAGTCTTAGTGCAGAGTGGATAAGGTCCTGTCAACAGTAAAAGTATTCATCGAGGCATCTGGGCCAGCAGTAATAGCAACCAGTTTCTTTACATTGGCTTTCTTATTTCTGTACAGACTATAGGATTTCCTTTTCCTGTATTTTTCAGATGGTTTTTCTTGCCTGTAATGACCTTTATCTTTTTGAGTTACTTTCTTGTAAAGTATTCATGCACAGACCTGCCACCAGAATACCTCCCATGTTAGTACAGTATGACGATGATGCTAATAGTTCAGTTTGTTTGCCTGAAAGGTTAATGGTAGGAGAGTGCATTAATCTGCAGTCTGGCTTCCTTCCTTGAGAGGGTCTAGGGGGAAGGCTTACAGACAGCAAGACTGCAAGAAATGGAAAATGACCATATCTAAGTAGTGGTTCCTTCTTTATGAATCCACAACACTATGATCATTTGCACAAACTTAACTGAGCTCCATCATTAGTAAAAGCAGATTCATTCTGGTAATTAGCTCTTACAAATACAGTGCAGGTGACGTGTATGGGACTGCTTTGCAGACTGTTTTTGAGAAGGGGGAGAAGTGCAGCCAAAAGAGTAGTGTTTTGTTTAGTGATACCAAGTATCTGTGGTACATGTTTGATTTCTTCATATTCCATCAGGTGTTGGAAAATACTTAGAGTGTGTAATAGTGTCTGCTATGCATAATTAAATTTCTGTTATAAAAATATAAAAGCTGCTTAAGCACTGGCAGGAGAATTATCAAGCTTTACATTTCGAACAGTAATAATTCTTTCTGATGAGTGCTTATATACCACCGTGTCTTCTACTGTTAATCAGTCTGTGCAGTGTATTTCAAAAATAGACATCATAGGATTCTGTCCTTCACTGGAGTTTTAGGTATAGTTTAATAAAAGCTAAACCTTGTGAAGTTTTGAACAGGAAAATAAGTTGACTTACTTGCTAATCCTTCTGGATGTTGTGGAAGCAGAATTGCCTCTTACTGATGCTTTTATTTAGGAATGAAATGTTAAGCTGTGCATTACAACTGTATTTCTGGAGGAGAAAAAAAAAAATCCAGCAAATTGATATATAACTCTGCAGAAGTCTACCAATTGCTTTTTAATTGGTATTATAGACCTCACTCTGTAGCTAGGATGTTTTATTCTCCTATGTGTGAATATGTGCTATGAAGTTTTTCTAATTGATTTGCTTTGCCCATTCCATTTGATGTATCATTTTTCACAATATTTCATAATTTGTGCTCATTTCTAATGAACAGAGTCGTTAGGACAGGCATGTCTAAGTACAACTGACAGCTAACATTAGGTGCCAGATGCAGTTTATAAAGCTATGTAGAACTGCAGAGAACAGTTTAAATAAATTAGCACCTGTACATTAGTCTCACTTGCTAGTAATTTATAAGCGAATCAGTAGAGATGACATTTAGGTAAGTCATTGATCAAGTTAACAGCTGCATACCCACTGCCCAGCTGGGATACCTAATTAATAGAGATTGCAGTCCTGACCTAGTGCTTTTCCCCAGTTGAGTCTGTAATCCTTTTATTTTGTGATTTAACTTTAACTTATGGTTGTAGTAAACAGCCCACCTTCATTTTCCACTGTCAGTTCTGTGATATTCTACTTTAAAGCCCAGAAATCTAAGTAAGATTAATACAAGAAAAGCATCTTAATCTTCATGACCTATTTATATGTCAGTATTTTTATTATTCATTTTTATGCAGTCACTAAATGCTCTCCCAGATATGAGCTCATCATAAAGCAATACTCTTTCCCCATAAGAGTTAGTAAAACTCAAAAACTAGAGAACTATGTTGATTTTCTCTTGTCGTCTGCCTTATGACCTAATAGATTGTTCTCAAGCAGATGGAATAATTTGAATCTAAAATATATGTTTATCTTCACTAGCATATATATTGTTGCAAAAGTACCAGTAACGTTTTTAACTATGAAAAGGTTAAATGTGGATAAACTATACCCTATGAGGAATGAAGTTTGTTTCAATGAATTAAGATGACTTTAATGAAAAATAGGTTGTATTCAGTTGCTTTTAAAAGTGGCTCAGCACATCTGATTTCTAAACATTCAAATTTTAGCAATGCAGAGTGTTAGAAATGAGTGAATATTGGCATATGTGAAATGTCAGAAACATTATTCAGAACAAAATGCATTTCTGAACTTTCTATTGTCTGCGAGAAGAGTGTGTTGTTCAGCATTGTCCTCCCAAGAAATATTGGATTTTGTATTGTTTTTTAAATAGCTGAAGCTAGAATGCTTTTTTCAACTTTTTTTTCCAGTGGAGCCAAACTCTGCATCAGTATTTTCTTACTTTTGCATCAAAGTCCATCTGAGCTGATGACTGCTGTATTTTTTTTTTTACTCTCTTTAATACTGTTCAGTGTTTTGAAAAGCTGAAATGAAGATAGAAATAATGACTGTTTCTTACAACAGGTTTTTGGCTTTTTTTTTTTGCTCTGCAAGCTCTGGACAAGACATGAATTTTTGTTTTGAAAATGATTAGTTAGTATAAAAATAATGTAATATTAAAAGAAGGTGGGTTTTTTTCATATAATGCTAGTGGGTTGTGTTGGGTTTTTTTTTTCCAAGTGATGGGGTTAAAATGTTATATCACTGTGAACTTGAAATTTCTTTCTATCCCAGCTAGAATTCAGCTTTAGATAAACAGCAACAAATGACTGGGGTGGTTTCAATAAATTGTAGTAGTTAGTTGTTAGAGGAGGATTTTGTTTTACAAGGTAAACTTAGGTGTGTCACTGTGATTTTTTTTTAATCTTTTTCATTTTGTTAAATAAAAAAACTATTTCAGAGTTAACATTTCACATCCCATTTTTGGTTCATTCATTCCTGGTTCTGCCCCAAATATTCTGGATTTTGGAAGCTGAAAACTTAAAGAATACTGCTAGTGTTGATTAGAAGCAAAAACAGCTGTTCCAGCAAACATCTCAGTCTGAGAAATGCTGAAGTACAGTGGCTAAATGTGAATCAAGAGGCAAGGTTTAAGAAGGGAAGTGGCTCTCGTGTGATCAAGTTGAGAAGAAGCTGAAACAGCTATCGCTTAAGCATTTCATTAAAACATTACAGCATAAAGTGTCACTTCTAACCTCAGTGTTTTGATGATTAAAATGTCATATATATTTAAAAAGGAATGAGCTGGATTCTTGAGCCCTCTGCCTAAAAGGGTGCTGCTGCAAGGGAATCCAGGGTGGAAGTTTTAAATTTTTTTTTTTTTTTTTGTTTTTCTTTCCTTGTTTTCTACAAAATACCTTTCCTCATGGGATGTTACTTAGATAACTATCTTTGCACGTGATTTGAGCAATGAAAATTAGTGGAATGTTTTGTGTTTGAGCTGTAGATTCAACAAAAGTGTGGGAAGACACTTGGGCAAGATCAATTTGCCCTGCCAAACCTCTCCTACTTATGGCAGGTTATTTAAGGACTGAACTGTTTTCAGTCTCCTTCCCCTATCCCAGTATGATTCAGTGAACTCTTTGAATTAAAGTATTGAATTCTTAATTTCTTAAGACATTTTAAAAAAAATTAACCCTTACTGACCCAGCTGAACTTGTTTGATTCAGAGTTAGTCTCTGACGTTTGAGCAAGTGAGCAAACAAAACTTCTTGGCTTGTAGATAAATATGAAGGGAAGGAGGATCAGAAGTCAGCATGTGCAACATGCACAATGAAGAGGGAAAAATGAAGGTGTGGCAGGTATGCTGAATTGGCACAACATGCCACATGCAGTGCTGGACAGATTATTTAATGAATTGGTTTGCATGTCTGAAAGACTGCCAAATACGATTTTTTTTTTTATAGCGATGGAAGCTTCTTTTCATTATTCCAACTGGCTTGAATTCAAACTTATAGCTGCAAGTGAAAGACATCGTGGTCCTCTGGGCAGTATATTGAATTATTCGGTCCCTCAGCAGGGATGATATAACAGGATTCCTTTTCATTTGTTACAGGAATGTTAAGTTTACCAACACAGTTTAAGAAATGTCTGATGTAAACCATCTTGTTACTAATATGTATTCATTATGATTTGCTATTTTTGAAGGTGTGACTACTGGGTGGGTTTTTTTGCTGTGTGGATCAACAGTAGAGTTTGAAAACAAACACTTTCAAATCCTGAAGGAAATGGCTAAATTTTTTTTTTAGTAACTCATAGCAGAAGCAGCCTGTACCCATTCCACCTTTTTCCAGTAGTGTATATAATAATTTTGGAAACACCACTGTGTTACTAGGGTCCAGGATTTTTAATCATGCTTCTGCTGAAAATAATTATGGATGTTTCTTTTTTAGAAAGTTGGGTTTTGTTTCCAAAGACAATGGCAACAGTGTGATTTAACAAACAGAATTGTGAAATGGCAGCCCAGAACCTGTGGAGGCTACAGTAGGGTGAATGAATCTTGTATAGCTGAAATAATGGCCTGAAGAGAGTAGTTCTTGGTCATATTCAGCACGACAGTTCCTTTCTCATGTAGAGTTCAAGTGAAATTAAGCACTAGAAGAAAGATTGGGCTGTGACCCTTAAGCTAAAAACCACTCCTGGAATGGAAAACTGCAGTTAAATAGAAAAGGTTTCTTGGGAACTTTACTGCTAGCGTTTAAACCTTGATTAAAGTTTCAAGAGGGACTTTCACCTGCTTTTTTGGATGTTCAGGAAAATGCAGAATGTGCAGCTAATTCTCCAGAATTTTGACTCAAGACATGGAGATTCCTGAAAGGAAGCCTGTGTTCCAAATCTGAAGACATTGTCAAAAGATTTCAGGAAAATACTTCATTGTTATTTATGTGTTCCAGCTGCAGTTTGGAGAGACTAATTCTGATGTCATTCCTAAGGTTGATCCACCATCTTATTTTATTGCTAGTACACATAAGTGTTGAGAATCACAGTTTTTCCAAAGTACTCCTTTTCTACATAACTGAAACATTTGCATAGAAAAAATCAGCTTCTATAAATGAAGTTTCTGAGAGGCAGACTGACTTGCTATGTAGTTGCTAAAAGTACAGTCTGAGGACACAGCTATTTAAGAAGAAACTTCTGAATGAAGTTGAACTGGAGTCTGTTGCATCCCAGGATAGTTCCTGACAGGATGTAAAGACAAATACCTCATCCTTGACTGCATTTCCATAAAAAGGGATAAGGTAGGAAGACTCTATTTCTTTCCATTTTGGAACAACAAAAAAGCAAACTTATGAAGTGAACTATTATTATTTGGCTAGTTGTTGTGTGGAGAGCTGAAAGTAGATGTTGGGATTTCTTAATGCAGGCTTTTTTATGCTTTAGTGTGAAAGACATGAGTATACCCTCAAGCAATATAAAGTAAACTTTCTAGAAGTAGGTCTCAGATGGTAGCCGCTCTCTTCATTATAAATGTTAAATTGTTATATTTGGCATTTATTAAGGTGTCATAGTTACAGTAACTGTTTTGACTGAGATTCTGGAAATGCTTGTATAAAGACTGTCTTAAGTACACACACAGCCAGTCTCAGTATCCTGTAATAAATTCTTTTAATATATTATATAAGGTGTTTGTTTAACATCATTTGGCTCACAGCAGATCTCTATTGTCATCATAATTAATCCCCATTTGTTCATAAATAGGTGTTCACCTACTGTGTATATGCATAAAATGCCCATTGACTAACAAATGGGAATACAGTAGTCACTAAGAGAAACAAAATTACCATTTCATAAAATCAAGTTAAGCCTTTTGGTTGCTTCAGAATTCTCAAAATTTCTGTTCAGAATGCCAGTAGGGGATTAATGAAAGTAATAGGTTAGGTCTTTTTACACTCCATGCATATTAAATCAGTTGAAGCACTGACAAACCACTCCATGCCCATGGAAAAAATTATCAGCAAGTAATAGCCCTGAGGTAGCCTAACTAACAAAGAGCTGTTCTTCTTAAGAGAAGATTTTAAACTCTGATTTTATTGTAATTCTACTTTTCCGTACTGTCTAATGGAAATATAAGCAAGAGCGCTGCCAGAGGGGTTTATTTGGTTAGTCCATGTTACTGTACAAGCACAAGAGTTCTGTCTTAAGCTCTGCTACCCACTGTCTGAAGTTGGCTACGCTTGCCAAACCCCTACATCTGGGGGGTTTTGATGGCTACATTTTTCTGTTTTGTTTTTAAAACCAAATGGAAATAAACAGCTCTCATAAATACATATTTTTGTTTTATTAAATTATGTTTCAGTTACATTGAAGAGGGAGAGTAAGATGATGTTGAACAGAAATGCGTGTCATTAGACTTAACCTTGTAAGGTGCTTTGCCTTATATTTTGCCAAATTATTTGGAATATTGGTGTACCTGCTTTATTTGTTGGAGGCAAATAATAACTTCATACATCACATGAATAGTGGTGGATATTAAGTAGGGTAAGTAAAAGCAAATGATGTACCTTGTACTTAGTGAAAACAGTGGGAAACAATGAGTATGTAATGAATGTCACACATTTTTCTAAACTGTTTTAGCAAACCCGTAGGTATCTAAGGAGAAGAAAGATGGCATTTAAGAGTCTTTCTTTTCTAAGCAATTAGTTCAAGTTCAGCGAAGATTGTAGTGACTCACATTTGTTTCCAAATGCAGTGATCAATGAAATGCTTATTTAGGCTATGTAAAATACCTTCTACTGCCACAACAAACATTGCTTTTAGACTTGAGGAAATGTCTGTAGAAACTGGGATTCTAAATGTGTAAGACTTTGCTTTGTCCAGTTGCTTTAAATAAAATTTCCATGTCTGTCAGTAGGCACTGTTAACAAGCACTGATATTTTTCAGAAAGATAAATGTTTCCTCTAGAAGTCGCAGCACTTGAAATTTTAGGGGAAAATCACTGTGTATAAAGGTGGTCTTTGCACTTGAGTAGTTCTACTAAGTTATGATAAATGTATGCCATAAAAACTAAACTTTGCAGAAGAAAGTTCACTCATACTAATATAGTAGAGTATAGCCTTCAGAATGAGGTTTTACTTTCCCTGAGGATTCCTGAGGAAATGATCTGCTTTTCTTCTCAGCACATGTATGCTGCACTCTTTCTTACTGATTTGGTTGCTTGCTGTACAGAAGTTGCACTGTTTTTCTCTACAAGAAAGTACCTAAGACATGATTTGATGATGCTTTTGTGAAAAAGAAATTACATATATTATCTCTCTTTTTGTTTTTAGAGAGCTGTTGCCTATCTCTTTCCTTCTGGCTTATTTGACAAACAAGCCAGGCCCATGATGAAGGTAGGAATTTTTTGTTGCATTTCTGAATAACTGTAGCAGGATATCTTAAGTAACTTTTTCCTTTTGCTGATATTTGTTTGTTTATTTATTTACAGCATCCTACTGAAATTTTTCCAGAGCAGAGGAGTAAGTGTTCATAGATTTTTTTCATTTATTTTTATTATTTCTAAGTATTAGAGTTTTTGCATATGTAGAATTCCTTATTTTCACAGATTTACTTTTTTCCCCATGTTTCTAATAACCGCTAAGACATGAGCAGTAAAAGCTTGATCTGATATTCTAGTGTTTAGGATAAAAAAATACTACTGGATTCTGGAAAACCAGTGGTCTTTTCAGACATCTTGTTAACTGACTATAGATAAATGTTTTTCATTGTTTAAAAATAAACAATAGGTAGGATGACGTGCGGAATCTGTTGAAGTCATGTGAAAACCTTTTGTTGAATTCAGTAGCTTTTTGTCAGAGCTGTCTATCTTGCCCATAAAATATTCATTAATACTATTTAAAACCAAAAGTTTTCCTGGTAACTTCATTGCTCTAAAAGCTTAGAAGTTACAGCTTTGCAATTACCAGTTGACAGAATAGAGAGAGTGGAAACTCTCCCAATCATGTCTCAGTTTTGACCTGAAAGTCCTAACTCTGTGCTTATGTCCATGCTGTCTTTGGTCTTGCTCTTGAGACACCTTATGAAGTCCTGGTTGTCAGTGATATGCCAATATGTTGTCAGCGAGAACTCCACTGAAATTGCCAGATTAATCTTACGTAGAATAAATAAAAGATATGTCAAAACCTGTTGTCCACTTCTGACTCAGGTTTAGTATGAACTAGTAGCATGGGTGTGAAATTCTACATTCGCTGGGCTATCGAGTCCCACATGGACACTTCCGATCATCAGCAAAATCTTATTTTCCGTCCGTCCTTTTCCTGTTCCTGGAATTAATTGATACTTGATTGTGTGTCTTTTAGAAAGCTGCCTAAATTATCTGAAATCTTGGATTTCAGCTTTCAAATGGTATCATACATTATTTTGTACTTCACAGTATTGTAAAGTAGAAAGCGAAAGGGTAGGAGAGAGTTAATCATTATGCAATTTAAAAATCCAAGGGCTGTTTTCTTGCAAAACTAAGCTACTATTCTGTATGCTTTCAGGACTAAAGAAATCTTTGAAATGCTAGCTGTGTCCTGAGGAGTGTAAAAACTAATTAGTATAAACGTGTATCTTTATTTACATCTAAAAATAACACTTTCAATAAGTATCTCTTTTAAAGCAGCTTTGTCTTGTCTATGCATTATGTCTTTGATAACTTTGAAGTACAGAAATGTAAATTTATACTTCAGAATGTTCCCTGAACAGTAATTTCAACAAAATATGCTTTCACAGCTGCATACATGGAAATTCACACATTCATTAGTAGTGTGTGTGGGTAAAAGCCCCCTGTATTCCTTCTGTTCTAGTAAGTTTTGCATCTTTACATTCAACTTCTGCGATATTATGTCTTAATGTTCCAATGCAATATATATCGTGCTTATCAGACAGGTTCTTTGAGTCTTGTCTTTCTCTATAGCTTATAGATAGTTTCGTTTGAACTTCACTGAATAATATAGCTGGGAGTTTCTCTACAGTTTAATTTGTAAAAAGTTCTCAGGTTTTAATTTTTGTCACTTTATTTGGAAAAGATCTTTGTCATGTTATATTTGTTTGATTTTTTTTTCCGAAGTTGAAATTTATTTGTCCTTAAGTAACATCTTTTAATGAATAAAATAAACTGGATGTGCTGAATTATATGGAACATATGTTTTCTTGCTGAACTAATTATAGCATAGGTCTTTTTATTTAAATATTCCAAACGTACCAACCTGAACAAGTCCTAAAATCACCCAAGTTCTGAATACAGTTGTTACGCACAAAAGGCAATTGGTACTTAGTTTAGTTTAGACATATTATATTAATAAAAAATTTGCTCTGGGTTTAATGCACTGTTTTCCAGAGCTGTTAATCTTTCACAATCATTATGTAAATTTCAGTTGTCTCAATTTGTACTTTACCTATTCTAAAACGGATACTTCTATCTGTAATACCAACTGTACAGTCTTTGAAAGTTTATTTAAGATGTACATGAGGGATTCCCTCATGTTAAATGATATTTAGAAATATTATTAAATATTTGGTTATAATTGCAGATGGAGATTGGTTTTTAACACGGTAGTCTAAATCATTAGATTTTCAGACAGGTTGAGCACCCGTAAAATGTCTTTGTTCTCTGATATTTAAAAAGGGAATCAGTATTATGAAAGAGGTTTATAACTGCAATTAAATACAAGGGATTTTGTTTTAGTGAGTGTATATTGCTTTCTTGTCTAATCTTGCTTTTCATTAGAAATCCAGTGGGGAGAAGATGGCCGACCATTTCACTTTCTCTTTTATACTGGCAAGCAGTCATATTATTCATTAATGCATGTAAGTATGTTATAATCTGTAATAAATAATGTTAGCTCCCAGTCAAGTACCTGTTACTGTAGAGATGTGTATCAGGAGCACCTGAGTTTACTCATGTTTTTGCAGTAGGCCATAATATCACCACTGAAGCTAAATGCACTGTATATATTTATGTCACAATATCCATTATTGGGGGCATTTTTATGTCACATTTAAGAGAACAGACTACATAATAGTTCTTGCTTTGATTTTTGGTTTATTTTACAATTTTGGCTATGCACTGGGTTTGACTATTCAAACTGACTATTCATTTGACTGTTCATTGACTATTGAATGCTTTCTTATAGGCTGTATCTGGTTAGTAGTGGAGAATGCATATACAACAAAAATGGCTAGTTCTAGGAAAATTCATTGTAGAATAAAAAATAGTGGTTGTGTGGGTTTTTTTTTCCTTCCCCTTGAAGGGCAAAGCTATAGGAAATGTTATTTGTGCTGACATTTAGTGTGAAGAAAATTTGCATTTAAACTGCTTAATTGATTTTTCGAAGACTGTTCCATTCATGCAAACTTAAGGCTTTTTCTGACTAGTATGGTTCCAGGAGTAAAGGATCTGCATCTCTTTATGAAAAAAGCTGTATCTAACAGAACATCGCTAGACCCTGAGTCTTAACATGGATTATGAACAGACGTTTCATATCTATGACCATCAGTGATGCAAGCATTATCTATGTCTTTAGAAGAGTTTATATAAAGATGTGCATTTTTCTTACATGTACTTAGAGAAGACAAAAGCATTAATAATGTATGCAGAAATATTTAATTGGACAATCATGTCAGATTTTGTTTCCTCATTAAATAGTCTTAAAAAGTTAGTTCTATGGTTAGTCTGTTGTCCAAAAAAAATTTTATGTTATCAAATTCGGTGCACAGCTTTACCGAGCGTAGTGTTTTTATTAGAATTATCTGATATTTATTTGCGTTCTACATACCCAAAGGACAAAATCCCCACTTGTCAGGTACATTTATTTCTTTGGGAGAATAAAAAACACACCCCACACCCCCCCTTTTTTTTTTTGTTGTTGACCTTGGGCAAATGAGCTTCTTGCCCTGGCAGAAATGAAATGAATGATAAATGTAGAGTGTGTCTTTGCTGAGTAATGGAGCTGCAGCATAGGCTTTCCACAGAGGTTTTCTCCTGCACAGCCTGAGGCAGCCCGAGGACCCCTGCTGTTCATTTAAATAGGTATGTCAAATCTGCCTCGAAACGCCGCTGGTTTGATCTGTGGTAATATTTGTGAAGGTTCCATATGGACTTGAGCCCCCTGCAGTGCTAAGAAATAATGTACAACGCTTCATGGTGCAGACGCAAATTTTCTCTGAAAAGGGATGCAATGCTGCGTTTTAGCTGTCGGAGAGGATGATGGAGCTGACGCGCTAGGCCTGTCAACTTGTTACACGGATGGGTTGCACGCAGCGAGGCTGTGGAAAATCTGTGCCTTTTAACTTTTCTACTTAATCACGGTTGTAGCATTGCCTTTAGACTGTATGCTACATTAATTCTCTTCCTGCCTTCTGCCTTTCATCCCAAGTTTCACGGAAAAAAGTAAAGCATGCAGGTCTTGTAGAGGAGCCTTATCAAACAGCTGTCATCTGACAAGCCATTTGCATTTGTTTTGGCTGAAACAGAGCAACCCAAGGGCAAGATGTTTTGTTGCATTCCATCATAATGAAGAAATTACAAATTTTACAAGGAGCATAAGTTTATTTTTAGCTCTTCCTAGCAGTTAGAAACAGTATGCAAGCTTGCCTTGGAAATCTCTAAAAGAATAGCGTGCATCTTGTTTCTAAGTGTGGCAACCACCTTAAAACAAATCGGTTTGACAAATGCATTTTTCATTAGTATAGGATACTTGAGTGTTCTTTGACTGTTTCTGAATATTTTCATTAAGTAGGCTTCTATAAACCTAAATCCGTTAAGTGAGGTTTAACAGGAGATTTTTTTTGTCAGCCAAATGAAAGCTGAAATCTGCATGAAATTCCCAACATTGTTTTAACCTCCTATTAGACTAATGTGTATTTAAGAAAATGTATTTTTAAGTCTCAAAGCTAATTAATTTGGCTAGGGGAAAAAAAAAGGGGTTGTATGTTAATACTGTCTAAGTAATCAATCCCATTTGAGGATGTCCTTTAAATTGCTACATTAAGTCTAATAAATCGGATAAACATAGTATTTAGCTTAAACTTGTATGCCATTAATTACTACATAACTCATGTGGAACTTGAATTTTATTAATTGTTAGTAATATAACTGGTTGCAGCATTATTTGTTTAGTTAATGCTAATAAATAATATTGTCCACTTACTAAAAATAAACTGTATATTTGCATGTATTATAACTGCCAATATATGTGTTGTTATGACTTGAATATTAAATGAACTTTCATAAAGGGTATTTGCTTTATACTCCATTGTTGTCTTTGTTCTGCCTGTTGAATAAAGTTTAGCTGTAGGGAAAGAAACAATTTTTTTTTTCTTCTGATACATGAAAGAATGTTTCTTGCATGAAACACCATTTCACAAACAGTTGATAGTATATTTGATCATCATTTAACTTAAAAGTTTTTCAGAGTAATAGCATATTTTTGTAATGTGCAGAACAAGACAGAATGGTCTCTTCATACCATTCTGTCATGCTTCTTGTACTTTTTTAGAATTATCAGAGGTTGTAGATCAGAGGTAAATGCTCTAACAATAGAACAGTGTAACTCTTAAAAAAACAGAACCTAAAAACCCCCAAAGTATATGCTGAAGTCAAAACCACATAAGCAAAGAGAAATGCAAACTATGATGTAAAATGTGGGCTCTGCAGCCCATTTTAACCAAAACGTTAAAATTAAATTTTTTTTCCCCGTAAAAATCTCTCCTTCTCGGGTTGCATTTGCTAATTTCTTCCCTAAAATTTTTTTATGCAGGGTAAAATAAGAATATAATTTTTTTTTATTTTAGAAGAGAGCATCCTTGTAGAGATGTGAAATTTGATCTCTCTACTAGAAATGGAAGTGTCTCAGTACATTGCCAATCTTGTAAAATCAGCTGTTTTGATTGTGTAATAGCTGAGTTTACAAGACACACAGATGTGTACATTCATGAATTGGACTATTGAATCCTGAAGTGATTAGTAAAACCTTCACCTGCCAGCTTTGAAAAAGCAAGTGTGTCTTCAGAAGCTTGCTTTAGCCGTTGGGGAGTGAAGATTTGTTGGATAAATTATTGGGCATTACATGTGATTCCTGATTTTGCAAAGGCTCACTTTACTTCATATGTGAGTGGTTCTTTTACTCTGTTGACTTAATCTCTCTGCAGAGAGATGATTAAATAGATGCATTAATTTTTTTTAGTACTTCAGACCAAAATTTTGTTTCTGAAGAGACGCAAGTCCACTTTCATTGCCAGAAATACGCAGGAAATTATATTTAGTGTTTCTCTTACACTTGGAAGTATTTTAAAATACCACTTTTTAATGTCGTTTGACTTCATCTCCTGTGTAAAGGGTTCTTTGTATGAATGGACATGATTACTGTAATTTAACCGGAACAGTGTAAAGAGATCATTTGAATTCTTAGAAGTGCACATTCTTAGAACTTAAACAGGCTGTGGAGTGTTGGTGTTCTTTGGGAATACCTAGGGAGGGTCTTTGGGAAAATCTTACTGTTCCAGCTGTTGTAAAGCTTTCTTTGTCATTGTAACAATGAATTTCTGAGGCTAAAAACTAGTGGGTGGCAACCCATATCTCATTTTATTTGCCCGTGTTTATCAGTAGTTTCTGAATATGATGGCAAAATCCTTAAGTCTTCCTTTAACTTGTGTCATGTTACCTGAAAATACTTCAGTTGCTGTTTAGAAGCAATTCTGACCATAGTCAGTCTGTCCTAAGGTGACAACTGTGATTCCCTCCCCCTGCCCTTTTTTTAAGAACTGTGATATAGTTGTGTTTTTGTTGAGCTCCTGGTTCATGTATTTTTTTTTTGCTGACCATTCCAATACCTAAGAGTATATGCCAGAGCGTAGTGAGGATGATGGGTATTCCTGAGGAGGCAGACTGGAGACTGCTTTTGCCAGGTGGGAAGGTGACACTGTGCCTTACAAAGGCGCGAGGTAAGCTGAGAGGCTAGCAGTAAAGCGAAAAGCCTCCTTACACATTTATAAGACCGAGTAACCCAGTACCTCCTCTCATCACCTAACACCAAAATATCTTCTTTGTGTCTGGTTTGACTTTTTCCAAACGTAGAAACTCATGGAGCTCCCAGGAATCTGTAAGCCTGTACCAAATGAGCTTTCCCCAGATGGCGGAGGGGCAGCCGCAGCCCTGCTTCCCCTTCTCTTCCCTCCCTCTACAGCCCAGAGCAGAAGCTTCCATACCGATTCTTTCTCATGTCTAACTACAGATGCCTAAACATTGCTTGGTGTCAGGCACATCTCATGCCCTCTAACACAAACCATGGCTGTACTTTTAATGTATAGTCAATATTTTGTGCAGCCTAATAGTCAGCTCTGAATGGAGCCATTAAGATTATTAGTGATGCAATGTGAATCTTGCCCAAAGTAGTGCTACGATATCTTTTTATCTTAGAGATCTACAGATATATTTGTGAGGTTCGGAAATATTTGAAAATATGATTTGTTGTGCTCTTTTATATGATGCTTCCTGTGTTTGAAAATAAATGGAAAATTTTTCTGAAAAATTTTCCTAGTTCCTATCTGATCTCTATCAAAAATGAAGGATTTCTGAAAGGCATACTAGTATAATGTATGAGTTCTTACGCTGTCTCAGAAAAGCAGACAATTTTGTACTTCAGGATTTTACACTGTGGAGTTACTCCAAAAATACTTCAGTTCCACTGTGCTGTTAAAAATGTCACCAATGACCTGCATCAGAGACTTCAGTGAATTGTCCCGATTTAAATGCTTTGAGCGCAGCTCAGATAACAGTCTGTTCTTAGTTCATACATTTTAAGTACAAATATTTTTAGTATAGGTGTGGATGTGTTTATATTAGTGGATAAATCAGTTTGAACAGTGGGTATTTATAACTAAGCAAGGGGGTTTTGTTTTGGTTTTTTTTTAAATGTGAACTGTTGCTGAAATTTCATTGCATCCTGTTGCAAATTCCAGTATTACGTTAAGAACTAGTATTTCATTGGTTAATTTCTGACAATACAGAGCTGTCTCACATTGCTTCTTTCACTGTTTTTTTGTAAGTAATACAAAGAAAAAAAACTCCAACCATTGTTCCTTGTCCGCACTAATTCTTACACTGTAGTTTCTCTCTAGTATTTGCTAAAACTCATTATATTAATAAGGTATATGAAAGTGATGATAAGCTTGCTATTTTCACTTGTTAATGGAAGTAAATTATTTGGCATATGAGTACTTTGTTGTAATACAACAGTCCTGTTTTGTTTCAATATCATTTATAATTATTCTACAAATACTCCTATTTAATTTGTGATTTGAATCACTGTTGTAATTTAGAATATTAGATGTTATATTTTAGAATCAAATAGTCTCCAAAAGTTCATGAACTGAAAAAAAAACCCAAACCCCAAACCCAAAAATGCTTTATTAAAAGTGTGTTTCTTCTGTAATATGTTCAGTGTGACTTTTTGGAATATTTTTTTCCTTTTGTCTTTCTGAAGTGTTAAATCTCTGTCACAGCATTGTTTGAAAATAATAGCATAGCTAAGAATTTTGAGAAAACTGTTTAAAAAAATACTGAAAATTCAGAGTAAATATATCTAATGTTTGAAAGAACAGAAATTCTGATTATGGTAAATGTACAACTTTATGTGTGTCCCTATAGACGTGCCTGGGTAAGAGGGAGTTCTGACTGATACAGACCACCAATAAAGCTGACACTCTAAACGTACAAAAATCTAACTGAATGAAATTATTTACAATCTTAAGCCTTGTCAGTATTTTGAGGAAGTCAAACTAAAATGTGGCTGCACTGATGAAATTATTGTGAAGTATGTTTTGGAGTTACATCTGTTATACAAATGCAGTTACTTTTCTGTATACAGTTGAGAATTGATTTTTTTTTTACAAGCACATGTAAGAAGGCAACAAACACTGTTGAATAAAAATAGCAGAATTCAAAATTAATTACTTTGAACTGCATGTGAAAATACTGTATATACTGTCCTAAATGTTTGTTGGTTTAGATTTAACTTGCTATATTTTTTTTTTAATTGTCAGAGCTCTGCTTGTTTTCTGACCTTTGTGTTTTAAGTGTTTGGAGAGTAAAACAACATAAGCATGTGTTTTAAATAACAAAATTTAAATATTAAATGGAAAAATGCATTTAAATACTTTTTCCATATACATTTTAGGAAACATATGAAAAATTGCTGAATGTTCAGAAATATCAAGACCAACTGGCAGCTCAAGACCACCGTCCTCAGAAGGAAAAAAAGTAAGCTTCCAGTTAGAGTGAATATTGATACTAGTTTTCTTAAAATGCTTCAATATGTTGTTTTGGCACTTCTTGTAGTTCTCCACCCTACCTGCCTTTTATTCCACAAACACATTTCCAGACTTTTCCCCCACTCCTTGTCTAATATTTGTATGGTGATTTCAGACTGAAAGGTCTTACCTGTAGTATGTACGTTGTAGAGTGCTGACTTCTGACTGCTAAAATAGGGAAACCTCACCTATTTCCCTTCCTCTTTAATCTCTCCCTGCAAGATCTTTTTAATATTCTCTCCTATATAAAAGTTCTGAAGTGTGATTTGAAAATAAGTAGAGAATATCCAGGATTCTGTGTTTCTGTATATGAAGTTTTCTAATTATTTCTTTATTAAAGGTTTTTGAAAAAGGAGGTAAACTCTTTATAAGAGCATAAGGCCTTTTAAAATTCCAAATAAGTTGCTTATCTGTTGGAAAAATCCTAAGGCCTGAAGCTGAGCTCTTTTAATAGTCTTTCATTAATTTTAGTTCCTGAATATTTTTTGCTTACTAATATTTAACTTGAAGAGTATCAAAATACTTATTTCACTCTTCTTCTTCTAATGGCTTTGAACAGCTAAATCATCAAAAACTATAGTGATTTTAGAAAAGTTTATTTGGTTGGATTTGTTTAAATATCACCATTATTAGTAATTGAATTTAGTTTCTCTTCTTTTTCTTCTTTAACGTCTCACAGCAAGCTCTTCAGCTAGTTAGCCACTGGACAGAAAAGATACATGTCAACCAGAATCAGCTATGGGAGATGCTACAGTTGTTAGTTTCTTAGTGCATACAGTCAGCATTTTCTTTGAAATGGCTATTTGCTTCAAGAACTGTTTGTTTCTCTTAGGCTGTATTCTTGATTTGCTATTTTGAGATTTTTTTGCAAGGATTTTATGATCTATTAGAATATTAAATTAAGCAAGTCTTTAAAAGAAATGGATACAGCTAGGAAGTTTTGATTTTGACATTTACTCCTTTTCTGTATAGTTACTTTTTCACTGTCCAAGTTGTTTTTATCTCTGTTCTTGCTGTGTATTTTCTAGCCAGATTTATGTGCTGTTCCAGTTGCACATCATGTTGGTTTGTCATTTCTTAATTTCAGCCATTTGTTGTTTGTTAGGAAGAGAAAGGATTAATTTGCTGAGATTATTTCAATTTCTTAAATAACAGAAGTTCATGTTTCTTCATGATATAAATAGTGTCCTATGACCCACAGAATGTTTTATCTTAGATTCATGTTAACTTCTGAGCAGACGAGAAAAAATGCATTTAGTTTCTTGGTGTATGCTGCTGAAAAATAACCTGACTCCTTACAGAGCTCAGCCAGTGGATTTACTGATGTGAAAAATGACCTAAAGCTAGTCAGAGTTGAAAGGTTTTTTCTATGTTAGGTTTGTAAAAGCTCAGAGAATTTGAAGGATTTCTGAGACTTATTTTCCACACTGGATATGGTACTTCCTATGAGATTAGCCTGGATAATCTACCTCCGAAGTGTAGGTAAAGGGTAAGTGGGAAGAGCTGTTTTGGTTGTTTTTTGGGGGCTGTTCCCCCCCCGAAAATAATCTGTTGTGGATGTATGCTGTAATATTAACTGTAGAGTTAGAACCTGATCTTAAACTACTTTAAGTTTATAGCTTTTCACATGTAAAAAATGTCATTGACTTCACTGGCAGTAGCAATATGTAAATGCAATTATATACTTGAGTCTGTCAGGATTGGAAACTTATTTTAAAATTATTGTGAAAACCAGCATTGTTTCTAAATAAATGTTTCTTATGCCCTGACTCAGAAAAGCATTAAAATACATACTTAAGAAGAAGTATTACTTAAAATCACCTACAGAAGGAGTGCTTTTCTAAATCACAGCTTCCTTAATGCTGCTGAAAACATTCATTAATATTGTTTCTAAATAACCTGAAGAGGTAAGAAGCTAGTTACAGCTTTGCCTTAAATTTACCTGGTAATGTTGGCATGTATGTTTATGGTGGCATTCTGTTTAGTTGGTCACATCATGCATATTTCACAAAGCTTTATTTCAAACATTGGGGGTTTTTTGTGTTAGCATTTCCGTATGAGGCTGTTTTCTTAGAAATTTCTGCTTTTGCTATCACCACTGCAGTTTCTGTGCTGAGCAGGTAAAGATTACACAGTGGATAGAATACAGTGTGTCATTGCTGCATTAGTACTTTGACTATGCTTACTGCTAGTGGAGTTTTTTGCATTGATCAGAAAAGTAAAGACCAGAGGTAAAATTCTGTTACTTTAGAATTTGATTTTAACATTTGATTTTTTTTTTTTCCTTTTGCTGCTTGTAAACCAAATTTTCCCTAGCAGCAGGTTTTTAAAACTAAGTCCTAAGTTGTGGGGAAGATCACTTACTATTACAATATTACTCTAGCTCAATCTCGGACTTCAATAATATGAATAATGTGTAACTGATACTCATAATTTTCATGTGGTTAACTCAGTACATGAAGTTACCATCCCTTTCAAAAGACAGATCTTTTAAAATCAATGTAGGCATTCTCATGTTTACTATAGGAATGTGATTTGTATTCATTTGTAATGGAAAATGTATTTCTGAACGAAGACTGACTGTATGTGTGGTCCTTTGTGATGTAACTCTAATTGCATGGTTAATTAAAGGGAGAATATATGTGATATTTTAAACAGAAACCTGGCTGGCAGCAGATGGCTGACTAAGATTGAATTGGAAGAAATGTTGTTAGAAAAACTGTCAGATGATGATGTAAGTAATTAATCTCTCTAATCTTAAGGAGGGTTGTATCTTAAAAATACGGATTCTGGGTATATTTTTGGATACTGAAAAGGTACTATGTAGAAGCAGGTGCTCTTCAAAAGAATTTTCTTCCTTCTCATGAAGTCTGTATATGCTCACAGCACTGTCACATTCATGTTTTGAAAAGTGACCTGTGTCGCTTTTTTTTATCTAGCACAGTACAGAACTATTAAGGGTTTTCCATTCTTACCAACATAGTTTAGTTTTTCTCCTGGTAACGTTTTGAGGCCTAGAGCCCTTGTTCCTTGTTGTCTAATTATGTAGTCAGGAATGGAGTATAGTAACTCTTTATAATAGAAATAAACAGTCATTTATTCTAGTTACAGGTGGAAACCAGACAGGGCTAGAACCTCTGTTGCTTATTGTAGAGAAGGGGTAAATGTTCAACACGTGAAACACGATGGATTTGTGTAATGGTAAGCCTGCACAGGGTTTCTGATTATTTAATTTTAAGAAGGGCATGATAATGATAGAAAAATCACAGAGAAGGCTGATCAGAAATGAGGAGTCCTTTTTCTTAGTGATTGGTTACAGAATCAATTATCAGAAACAAGATACAAAGCTACGTAGATCTGTGGTCTGATAGAGATATCTCTTGTTATATTCTTCTTGATATCACAGTATGGTGGGAGAGAGGAGGGTTTTGCAGTTTGCCCAGCATCTGAAAACTGTATCCCTGTCTAGATTTGGAGTCCTTCTTTACATGTATTTCTGGGAATAAGACTTCTCATTCTGATAGCTGTATGCTTTTTTCTCACTCAGAGCTTTTTTTTTCTACAGTCCCCTAAATAACATTAGATTTTGTAACAGCAGGTTCAGTCTATGTGGCCAGCTTCACTTTTCTTTTGGAAGTTTAAGCTTGAATATGATAGTACCAGAGAATATAACACTGTTTGTCTGAGCATCCCAAGTATTTTCTCACCTAGAAACCATGTTCTTCAATCTCTTCTGTCCTGTGGACAACATCATTGCAAAAATAGCACAGCAGCAGCAAACATGCCCTTTGCTCACTTGTCATCCAGAACAGTAACATGGGATGGCTTCCTTGTCTATGGGTGATGTGAAAAGGTCTCGAGCAGATTGTGGTCCGTAAGCATAAGTTGGAAATTGCTGTTGTGAATTCTCTATCCTGGTATACCCAAGAGACTTCCTCTATCTTGCTCGCAATAGAAGCAGTTACCACTGAGCAGGACCTCAGTGTTTTCAGTAGCTCCTGCATTTGGAGTGGCTGTTTTTCCTCTCAGGATGCCAGGAACTGGTCTAGTTGTACAACCAAACAGTTTGATGTTCTTCACTGCTTGGTTTTTGTACACTCTACGTGTGTAAAAGTAGACTACAATAAACTAAAAAAAAAAAAACAAAACCAAAAAAACACCACAACAAAAAAACCCCAACAAAACAAACCAAAAAAAAAAAAACCCCCTCCCAAAACCCGAACCCTTTTACGTACTGGCCTCTCACATGTAAAACCACAAAGCGTCAGCCTATAGGAACAAACATTGTTTAAATGTGTTTGAGATGTCTCAGTATGAGCTACCTGTCTTAACTGCTCAAATTCTTACATTTTGCCATTGCAACAAAATTTTCTGTGGTGTTTGCATTATTAAACAAAATGAGAGCTACTGATATTTTTTTCCTTTGCACTCTGCAAGTGAAAACTGTTGGAAGCTTTCTTCATCTATAGCCTCTATAATTTTAAAATTTTTGTATTGTTATATTTCTGCTCTTCAAAGGCTTAGCCACATGTCTGTGTCGTATTGTTAGACAGAAGTGGCTTTCTAAGTGTTGTCAGAATTCCAGGGGCTATTGCTAGGTTACAAGAAAAGTATTGATTTTATGCTGAAGACTCTGGTAACAGGGGGAAGAAAAAACATTTTTAATAACACCTTGTAAGTAAAGAAAACTTCAAAAATAAGGTTATGATATCTGTGTGAAAACTCCATTTTAGATGATAGCATACCTTTACATCTAGTGACCAGCTGTCTAGTGCTCCTGCCAGTAATACTTCATAACAGGACATCCCAGCTTTTAGCACAAATGGGTTAACACAGAGGTGTTTTACTCTTTAATCACATGTTGAAGAACTTTGGAGGGGGGTGTAAGGGGGAAGGAGAACCACACAGTAGCAAAGGATAATTTATTTCAAGAGGTTGCCCTTTAAGTCAAGTATCTCTTGAATTTTTAAATAGCTTGATTGTTCGGTTTTAAAGGAAATCATAAACATTAAAGTAACTCAGCTTGAACAGCCAAAGATAGGTAGATAGGTATTTCCTGTATATATTATGAAACATAATCATTTAAGAGGTTCAGTTTAGTGAAATAAAATTATTTCCAAGTCAATGAACATGCTGACTTACTGAAAATGAGGTGAAAACCTTTTTTCCTTTTGCCATTTTAATAAAACAATAATAAAAGAATGAAGACCCCCCTCAATGTTTTCTTTTAAAAAGTGAGATGAACTTCATTCTAATACAATAATCTTGTATTACAAAGGACTTGGTTATGCTTTGAATTAAAGTTTCATTGTTGCCTGAAGAAAGGACTAGGTATCTTTAGTCACACAGAAAATGATGCATCTGCATGCTGTTCTTAAATCAGCATGTAGGTGCAAAAGTGTCATCTTGTCAGAAATCATCGATAAAAGTGAAGTAGGAAAGATCAATTATATAAAAATAGAAAGTTTTAGCAAATGCAATTACACTTGCATCCTTTAATGAAGTCTTGTTGTCTACAGTATTCAAGATTTATTCAACTCTTAGAAAAATTGATGGCGTTGACATGTGTTGACATGGAGGAGGAGCATATACAAAAGTTTTCCAAAGAAGTTCCTGTGCAGTTAAAAAAGGTAGTTATTGAGCCCTTGAAGTATGATGAGCGAGGAGTGGCCTTCAGCACTGGTGAAGGTAATAATTTCAAGTTGGTTGGTACTGATGCAGAATTTTTTCCTCTTCATACAACTTTCTTTATAGTATGTACAGCACTGCTGCATGTGTCACTACTTAATTTTACATTTTTATGTGTATATTGCATGTATAATTGTTAATTATGTTATGGCATACTAAGTTATGACATGGCCTGGTAACAAAGTGCCAGAGTCTATCAACTGTTAGTTTTTATCTGTATTTCTGTACAGTAGTACCTCTGTAGAGAGGACCCTGTTGTGCTACATATTGTAGGATACAAAAGGACTTTCACTGCTGGCAAGAGCTGATTGTTGAACATACAGGGCGAGGGACTGGGGGAGCACAAACACAGAGAATTGCATGGATGTAACAGTGTCATTGCTTAGTATAGAAGTGGCCTGCTTACACCACTGAGTAACCTTTATCGTTACTTTTGTGGGCTGTCCAGCAAAGGAGAATTTTAAGATGCAAAGACTAAATTGCAAGGCATCTGGATATTTACAAACAGCCTAGGAAAATGCAAAGAGGGAATTCCTAAATTTTTTTAAACAAGTGGATGAACCGCAGCTGGCGTTATGGGACAGAGATGGGAATAGGTCATTGGTACCGAGACAGAGGGGATGTTAGAGAAGAGCCATGAAGGTCTCTATCTTCTAAATACAGACTGCTTACATTTTCAGTGGAGGGACACATAGTGGAAGAATGGTATATGATATAAGTGATTGCCTAGAAAAAGTAATGTAGCAACAACATGTATGGGAAAGTCTGACTTTCTGGACAAAGCATATGCACTCGCACACACTTTATATCTATGCTGTACATTTAAGAGGAATCTTAGTCAGAGATGACGTGTATTCTTAAGCGACAGGCAGCAGATGATAATAAGAACGAAGGTCGCAGAGAATTTGAGGGGTAAAATGGCTAGAGAGTTCTGTTTTAGCTGGGCTGGCTTCAAGATGATGTGACAACAAGGAGATGGGAGAGCTCCAAACTGGGATTTAATTCACACTGGTTTTCAGTAGTGTCTTCAGAACAGTAGTTACTGAAGTTTGATAAACATGCAACCCATGTTATTTAATAAAAGCTATCAGATTTTTAAGTTCAAGAACAGTCTGGTTTGTGTCCCATCACCCCCCTAAATTAAGAAAAATGTCTGATTTGTTTCATAATTCCTTTATCAGAATGATTGCTTCCTTTGTGCTATAGAAGATTGGTCTGAGGCTTTAGCACAGAGTGTTTGTCATGGTTTAACTTGAAGTTAATGCACAGAAAGAGAACCGACTGTAAGTAGTAATTTCTGAGGAAACCATACTAAATGATGCATAGGCATTGCTTATACCAGTATAGTTAAAGCGTTAACCTTTTCCATGTGAATATTCTTAAACTTCTGTACCTTTGTACGATTTTTATAAAGTATTTTAATATTACTAGAAATTTTGCTTATAGTAAATGGTAAGTGTTCAACAAACTGGTTTTTTATATACTTTGACATTGCTGGGTCAAGAAAGTGTCCTGATCTACTGAAGTTATGGGAGCTAGAGTGTTACCTCTCCCTCCTCCCAACACCCCCCCACCTTAATAGACATTGATTAAAATATATTGAAAGCTAGTTGTTCATTGTTTGTATTTATTTCCTTCTCCTAATTTTTTTTTGTTACCTCAGCCTCCAGAAAAAACAGCTGGTGCTGTATGAAAGTGTTGAGATTTGCTTAACTTCTTGGGCACTTGAAGTTCTGTAGAATATTGAAGCCTCATAACAGATTGGTTTTAATTCCTTTAAGGTACAAGAAAAACTGCAAAAGCTACTGTAGTAGTTTATGACAATGGGACTGGAAAAATTACAGTGAATGGAATAGACATTTTACATTACTTCCCAGTGCTGCAGGACAGGTGAGAGCACTATGAAATGCTGTATTCTTACTGTACTTAAACTATTCCAGCAAAAGTCATGACATGCAATTATATTTTGGTGCTGTGTTCCACAGAGTTGATGCTATGGTATTGCTTCTGTATAACTATATCTGTCTTATGAAAATTGGTCTTGCTTTTCCTCCTAGTTTTCAGGAGTCAGTAGTATAAGAACTGATAGGTAAGCCTTGCTCTGTGTTTCTTGTCTCCCTTTCTGAAGGGATGCAAAAACTAAGACTACAGACTATTTAGTTTGAATTTTGGTCCCCTTGGAAAGGGCTTGCAGTTTATTTTAAAAATAAACAAACAGTGTCTTTAAGTGTGTCCTGAGAGATTTGCAAATTGTATGCATGTATAATTACTCTGGCATACAGTAACATAGTGGAAGCAAACAAGGTGAGATGCTTCATGTAAAGCTTCAGATTTTGGGGGATGTGCACAGTCTGATATAGAGAAGACTTCTCATAAGGCTGACATAAGGTTTCTATCCCTTACGTGATTTTTATTTTGTATTGTGATTTCTTCTGAGCTCAAGAATAGAGTTGATGGATCTTGGCATCTATAGATAATTAGTGAAACAAAAGTTAATTGTAAAACCGAACTTAAAATACTTACCACTGGCAGTTTGAATATGCTCCTAGCTGCTAATTTCCCATTGATTTAGTTGTTACCAGTAGGAAATCAGCAATGAATGCCTTTCTGGATCTCTGCCTGAAGTTAACTATGTTTTTGTATATACTATGATAAGAAATGTACATAGCATGTAACTTTATCTACATGTATCTAATTTTTATTATTATGATTATTTTTTTAGAGAACAGTTGTTGTTCCCCTTCCAGTTTCTTGACAGAGTTGGAAAACATGATATGGTTTGCACAGTCTCTGGTGGAGGAAGATCCGCACAGGCTGGAGCAATACGTTTAGCCTCTGCAAAAGCCTTAAGGAGTTTCGTGACAGAAAAGGAGGTGGAATTCATGAGGCAAGGTAGGAATTGAAATTATTTCAATGTTTCTTGATGTGTTTCTGGTAATTAACGGAATTAATACAAGGATAATTTAAGGATCAGATAGCGCAAATTTGAGTAAATAATCCCAGTGAAACCTTGTATATTGTATGAAAGGGATCTGCATTTATTTGTAAACTGTTTTCACTTGTTTCCTAGCATCCTTTTTGTACATTTTGGATGACTTCTTGAGCATTTTTCCATCTGTTCATGACCTCTCTTAGGTCTATTAATCAGCTTATATTGCTTCAAGATAGAATCACAAAACATGAATGTGTATTCATCAACAAATAAATCTGGATCAGGCATTATTGAGCTGTAAGATACTGATTGTATTTCATTTTACTTGGTTAGTTGCAGCTTGTTCATGTTTAAAAAAGTTTTATTCTCGAACATAAACACTAGAGGTTTAGCTTTCAAGGGATGGTAATGACGATAAACATTACTATGTACAGCTAGCCAGACTGGAGGAGCTTCTTTCCTCTCTTGCTTTATTTAGAGTTTACAAGTTACCTAGGATAAGATAGAACTCATTTGGATAACTGCAATATTTGATGCTTCTCAGTGATTAAATGCCATATTGTTTCAGCAAATACAGAATTATGAACAGTGAGCTTTTAACTATGCCCTTCCTGGACTAGTAGGGAGAATACCTGTGTGTATTACTGGCAGAACAGCTATGATTTTTTTTTTCACTCTATTGCCATCCACGGAAGTAAAGCTATCTTCATGCTATTATCTTTGCAACAAGTTTCTTTGATTATAGCTTTCAGTACTGACAAGTATGACTTGCTAGGAATACCCGTGTAAACTGACATTGTAACGAGTTGGGTATCTGTAATGAGATCAGCATAATTCTGAACATGTTTTGGACATTGCCAAATATACTTTGGAAACACTAAGCTTACTTTAAAGCAGTGGTCTCCAAAGTGGGGTGTTGTGCAAGATGATCCATTGGGGTGCAGGAAGAAAATCTTAGAATTTCAGTAGTGTATATAATTTATAAATGAATAAATACACATATATTGGGGGTGCATGCTCAAAAATATTTTACTGATAGGAGTGCATGATCAAAAAAGTTTTGGAGACCACTGTTCTAAAGGCTTAAGCAATATGGATATAAAACAATGTGGGATTATTTTAATGGTTTAGAAAGGAAAATGTGAAGAAGGTTCAGTTATTAAAGAAAAGTTCTGATGAAATTCCTTTCAGTATGTTTTATACTGAACCCTTACCCTTCTAGATGTTACAATTCATATGCAAAGTTTTTGGCTGCCTTAAATCTCCCCCCCCCCCATGTACTATATCTGTAATATTAACTAATAACAGCAAATAAATGGGTGCTTTTCTGTGTTTTGTAGCTGGACTATTAACAGTCGACCCACGTGTGAAGGAACGTAAAAAGCCTGGTCAAGAGGGAGCCAGACGGAAATTCACCTGGAAAAAGCGCTAAGTCTGAGTATTTAAAGAACGACAGAATGCTACCAGAATTTCAAACCATGCTGATTTATGATTTAAAACTGTTATATAAATATATTTAGTAATAAAGACTTTTTCCATTATAACTACTATGTTTTCTCTGTTTAAAGAAAGTTGTTTGTTGCTTTTTAAATTTATTTAAAATTGTGGTGTGATTTGCCAAAATGCTAAATCTAAAATAGTAACTTGAGTGCCAGTTTTGCATCTTGGCTCCACTGAAGTCAGTAACGATTTATGAAACTGTTGGTGGATTATAACTTCCAAAAATCGGTCTATTCGTTTAGTGACTTAACTATCTAAATTCTGGAATTTGGCAGCTCCTAACCAGGTATTTGGACAACTTTGGCATGCCTCCCTTTCTGCCTCACAGGTATCTGATGATGAGCGACAACTTCCCACCTAAGCTATGGTGGAGTTAAACTAGTGAGAATGTTACTGACAGTTGAGGGGATGTTGAGAGAGGAACAGTCACAGAGGATAACCTTTGCCTGTAGAATCAGTTGTCTCCAGGATGCCTCCCTAGGTTAAGGAGGGAGTGATTCAGAGCAAGTACCTAAATTTAGATGCTCTGAATCACCCTCTGGAGGAGTCAGGTTTTCTTCTCTTCCCCCAAATGCAGAAAGAGCTGGAGGGATTAGGCTGAAGTTAATCTTTTTAGAATACTCTTCTCCACCCCTTAAATCTCAAGGGGCCTGCTCAAGGAGGTGTATTCCGAATATGGCTGATGCACAAAGATAGCATTGGACTCTTTGCCAAATACAGTCATAACTTTTCTTTTTTAAAATCAGAAGCAGGAGGTGATGACAGTGCTGCCCACCTCCTGTCTATAATTATAGCCTTCCGAAATAGATTAGTGGCTACAGCACTCACCTAAAAGTGCAAGGTTTTGGTTTATTGCCAACTTCCTTCCTGGGACAGAGGTCAAATACATAGAGCTTCCAAGGAAGAGCATATCCTTCATCTTTCCTGTGGGAACTGGGCTACAGCAAAAAAGAGTATAAGGTTCATCTCACCAGGAGAAAGCAGAAAAAAAAATTTTCAACTCAGTAGCTTTAACAACAGGGCACCTTCCAACTTTCTTTTAATTTAGAAGACTTCAGTACTTGGATCTTTCTCCCCAGTCAGATTTTCTAAGCACTAGAGTATGTGTCCTGCTTCTTACTTGCTGTAGGTTATACCAAAAATATTACACGTCGGAGGTAACAAAAGGTGCTAGCGGGTCACTGCAGGTGATAAACAACTATGAGTGATCTATATGGGTTGTCATTTTCCCGAGCACCATTCAAGAGGGGGCAGCAAGTAAATAGACCTCTTGAACTGAGTAAAACGGAGAAGGTCAGAAACTGGGTATGCATCCTTGACTGATGTGTTTCTGATTCCTTATTCCCCAAAGCCACTCTGTGCTTCTTTTAACTCTCGTTTCATGAGAATACTCAGTAAACTTGGGCAAGATTTCATATTGCTTAGGTAGTTAATCGAAATATGTGACTCTACAGCTACCTGAAGGGAGGTTGTAGTGAGGTGAGTGTTGGTCTCTTCTCCCAAGTAACAAATGATGGGACAAGAGGAGATGGCCTCAAGTTGCACCACTGGAGGTTTAGACTGGATATTAGGAAAAATTTCTTCACTGAAAGGGTTATGAAGCATTGGAACAAGCTGCCTGGGGAAGTGGTAGAGTCACCATCGCTGGAGGTATTTAAAACACACGTAGATGTGGTGCTTAGGGACATGGTTTAGTGGTGGACTTGGCAGTGTTGGGTTTATGGTTGGACTCGATGATCTTAAGGGTCTTTTTCAACCTAAATGATTCTATGATTCTATGACTTAAGTTGAATTCAACAGCTGAGGCAATTTGCCTGACTCTGAAAAACAAATGGGGGTTGCATGAGATGTTTTACACTAAGGCTTCATTAGCATTTCTGCTAATTTAACTCTGAATTGTTTTGTGTGTAGCAAAATAACTCTCATGTTTCAGTAAAAGCTGTGACTTGTAATAAAAGCATTCAGTAAATATCCATGCTGGGACAGGTACCTAAGGATTCTTCTGACATGCTTATGTAACAAAACATATATAAGCACATGGACTTAAATGAAGGTGTTAGCTGAAGAAGATGTAGGGGATTAAATAGTAGAATTTTTATCTGAAGACAAATGAAAATCGATCAGTTTGACCATATTAATTTTCCTACCTCATTATTAGGCAATAAAGCTATGAGTGCAACAGCATATCAGTACTTAAAACATATAAAGTCTTTTATCATGTTTTAAAGGATTTCTTAGCGGTTTACCTTCTAAAAAAAGCATGGACATGGCCTTTGGTGTTTAGACCCAGCAAAAATTTTAGGCAGGGCAAAGTTTTAGAATTTATCACAACTTTTTAGGGAAGTCCCTAGAAATAATAGTTAATGCTGTGCAACCAGGTCACTTGCTTCATAGCTACTTGTTCAGGCTTCCAACTAATTCTGAAACTGAGCCAAAAGAGAGAAGCATTTTGAAAAGAAAAACAGAATTGTATGTACTTTTTGCATTTCTCATTTGTACGAAGTTCCTCTCAATCATGTGCAATACACGTCAACATTTAGGAGTTAGGAGATGAAATAATTGTGTTAAGAAGGACTATTTCTGTAGTGTTAAAGGATTAAAAAGTGAGACTACCATTTTTTTCACTCATTTTTACAGATTCCTCAGAACTGAAGTATTTTATGGGAGAACCAAATAAGGAAATTTCATTGGGGTTGCTAATTTTGGTTTGTGGCAGCAGCACAGTAGTAGAATTGGTTTATCAGTTGGAATAATCTGGTTTAACTTCCCATTCCTCTCATTCCCTTGCATTCCCAAGGTTATTGAAAGAAGCAGTCCTGAACACCTGCCTACTAACTGTGTCCGAGCCAGGCTTCTCGGTTCTCAATTTTGAACCACTTGCAGTGTGGACCAACTTATCTTGTCCACAAGATTTCAGAAATGTGTCCTGCATATGACAGGTGCTCATACTTTAAAATATTTTCTGAATGTGGGCAAAAAGACATAAGCCTTCTATGCTTTCTGGTCAAGGTATGTTGTGATTCATCCAGGCTCTTCCCGCTCCCCCCCTCCCCCCCCCCCCCCTTGATGTTTTGCTTTGAGTTAAGTTGCCAAAATTGTCTCTAAGACAAATGGAACATATCTGCGCCATTGATTTCTGGTAACTGTCAACATTTCACTAGTGTCTCAGTAGGTAAAGCTGTAAGGATATTTCTGTTTTGTATTAATGCTGCTATGTTACCACAAGATGGAGCAGTTTGCAATCTAATGAAACGAGCTATTTTCAGAAAGGTATGTAGATACTTGGGAGAGAAATGATGAATTTTCCTTATAAATAGTGATTTTATAACAACAGATTAATACAAAAATAAATGTCTTTGGTTTCAAAAGGGTAGATTCAGATTGTCTTTCCAGTTTTTTTTTTTTCTCCTGACAAGAGAAACAGATTTTAATGAGAAATAATAAATGTCAGTTAATGCTAGTTTTGGGTGATCTAATTTCAATGTATAAGTAATACCTTCAAATTAATATTATAATGTTATGCTAAGAAATGCCACCTGATCTGTGGAGCTTGGAAATGGTCCAGTAACATTGTGCCAGTCATCACAAAGTTAAAATCACAGAATGGTTTGGGTTGGAATGGACCTTAAAGATAGAGTTTCAGCCCCCCTGCCATGGGCAGGGACACCTTCCACCAGACCAGGTTGCTCCAAGCCCCATCCAACCTGGCCTTGGAACACTGCCAGGGATGGGACATCCACAGCTTCTCTGGGCGAACTGTTCCAATGTCTCACCATCCTCATTGTAAAGAATTTATGCCTTATGTCCAACCTAAACCTACCCTTAGCAATCTCATACTAACCATATACATAACTAATAAATATAATTATTTAGATAAAATGCCTGAAATCAGTTTTGGCTAAGGGGTAGGGGATTTGTTACTGAAACTGCATCTCATCTGTACAATTATAGAAAATCCCTGTCCATACAGAAATTAATTTTCACAGTTTTGTGTGATATTTTATATAGATGAGAATTCATGGGCTGGAATTAGAAGCAAATGTATTTTTCATGCTCTGCTAGCCCCCAGTGGGTATTGGTTGTAGTAGCTTACTAAATGTCCTGCAAAACATGTGAACAGAAATTGCTGCCTGTGTACCTGCCCACATAAACATAGCAGCGTGGGAGAAGAACAAAACACACAAACGAACAGGCAGTAATGGTTTTAGACATCACATTGCGTAGAATCCACCCTCAACCACTATGTCAGCAATCACCTTCACTGTTAGTTTTCAGTATTAAATAACTGAATATTGAAGTCTTTCTGGTAGGCAATTCCAATCCCACCTGCCATTTGTCTCCTAGTTACCAGCCACGTCAGCAGGAATGGGTGCTCCTCTGCTCGGCTGAGAACTTGCTCATTTTGAAGGAAAAAAGCCTTGGGTGCTCCACAGAGGAGGTCTGTTATTTCAACACACTAGATCTTTAAGGTGTTCAAGATGTGTGCTGACCATTTCTTCATTATTTCAGTAAATACAGATGCTGAAAGTACTGACATAGCAATGTAACCAGAGTGGTGGGTGCTTGCCGCAGGTCCTGAGCAGACCAGTGCATCATGGAAGCAATTTCAGACTAACGCATGATTAGCAGGAGCTACATGATGATGCACTAACACTTTCTTCTGAAAGTGCCTATTTGCCTCCGAGCTCAATAAAAGCAAATTCTCCTTTGTTCCAGGACTGCTCCCCAATACCTTCCTGCTTGCCTGCTTACCCTTCCCCTTAGTAACTGCCGTTTCTCATAAGATGCGATGATGTCAAGATAAAGGTGGTACCAGGGCAGCCCTGCAGTGTTTGGGTTGGTGGTGCCTCTAAAACGTTGACCTATACCTTACACCTTGAGCACTGGATCGTATATAGGCAGTGGGAGCTGTAATGCTTTTTAGCTGGTGGAGGTATGCACAGGATTTTTTTGTTTAAACTTGTGGTCATAGTATGTAACAGAGGTTTTAGAGGAAAATATTGTGCAAAGCAAGAGCTGTATAGATTATTTTTGTCAACAATAAAATGATAATAAAATGATAAGAATATTGTTATATGCTGCATAACAGAGGAAGAAGAGGTCATTGCTTTGTAAAGGACCTTGTGACTTAATCTTACATACTGCTTGTCACAGTTGGGCTGAGCACCACATACCCGTCCCTGCAAGTGTGAGTTTAGCCAGCAAAATCCCTCTGAGGGCTCCTACGTGGGAACACCAATGCCTGAGAAGGCTGACATGCATACTGAAAACACCGTGTGAGACACAACCTCTGCTTCGTTCAACTTCATTGCAAAAAGGAGAATGCAAGCACACGGTTACACAATATCCTCCCTGCTCAGCTCACCTATAAAATCATATAGGTTTATAGCAAAAAGCTGCATCGTCGGGATCTTCCGATGTTCTGCTGCGTGCCAACTTTCACGCTCAACCCGCGATGGACATCCCCACCTCGGTAAGCAGCTTTGGGGATAGCTGTGGAAACCCCACCAGCAACCGCTGCGGTGGTGGGTTGCAGTGCCAGACTTGGTGCCGGTGGGTTTGCTGTCGGCGTTTGCTGCAAGAGGGAGGTGAGACTCGGAAAGATCTCGCTGAGGCTGGCAAGTTCTGGTGGGGATGGACCCCAGCATTGCTAAAGCAAGGGCTGCCCCTTCTCACCATACAGATGTAATAGACATCTAGGATCTCTTATTTAGTGATGTTCACCCATGGATTATATCACCTGCAAGGTAGGAATTTGGTTTTCTCCTCACTCAGCTGCAGTTAAATTCCTAGGAATTAAAAACTTCTTCTTTTGTGAGACCTTGACATGAGTGCTGACATCTCTTGGATGTTTTTGAGCCAAAGCCACAGGGGTCCCTCCTGTATCTTTCACCTGAGACAGCTATTTCTTTGCTAGGAGAACTGATGAGACATACAGGTTTAACAGTCAGCTTCCCTCATAGAGTTTCTTTCCCTGTGAAAATTCACATTGAGACCTATTCTAAATCTGCCCCCGCCCCCAACATCACCTCTGAACTGGGTTTAATTTCAGAGGTTAAGCAAACAGGCAGATTATTTTCTCCTCTAAGTGCATGCTTCCAAGGCTGAAGGGCTCATTTGTACTCAAGTTGCAAAGAACACTTAATGATTTTATTTAACTATGGCAAAATGAGAAAGGAAAATGATATTTAGAAAATTTCATTAGAAAAACATTTGCTTCTTTGTTTCTATAACAGCAAGATTACTGGGTAATCTCTGCCTTAACTCATCGGGGATAGCTGATTGCATCAGGTATGCTGATGGAGCTGATATTGATGGGCTGAGCGTGCAAAGCATACACATTACCCTCTGGAAGACTCATGCCTCAGACCAGGAACATGCAAAACGGCTGCCCCATAAGGATATCCCAAGGTACAAAACAAAAACTAGGCAGGAGGCGGAACAGCTCAGAGCAGCAGCAGAAAGTCAAGGGCAACTGAATTTGCTGGAGCACCAAGCCAACCCTCCTGGCTGCTGAAGCCTGGGCAGGTTCTAGGAAAGGAACGAGCCCAGGCAGTTAATTGCTGCTCAGCGTGGAAGCTGTGGCACCGACTGACGCAGCGACGGTGTCTAGCACTTCAACCATTTGGGCCGTCACCCTTTCATTCGTGAGGGATGGGGTCCCGGATCTCCCACCAACCCACCAGCCAGCGGGTGAGTAGGAGGCAGGCGGCTTTTTGCAGGGGCAGAGGATGTGCCTCTTCCCTCCTTCAGCGTGGCCGATTCGTATTCCGTCATTTGCCAAAAAAAAGGGGGACACCGACTGTGTTTTGTAATCCACTGTGAGTTTGTTTTTACCTTAAGGAGCTTATAATTTACAAACATAACGCTTTAGTTCAGCATGAAGTTTGTCAGATGTTTAACATCAAAAGTCAAGGCTTCATCCACCGCCTGAGTTTGGCATAAATCTGATTGGTTTCTTTTGTAGAAAGCCAATTTAGGAATCAATTATATATTGTAATGGGCGTGAAAACAGCTCCTCTTTGGTCATTGTAGTAGATTACAGCTTGTAGTCTGACATCACTTAACTGCGTAGCAAATTGTCTGAAAATGAAAACTCCTATTAGGACACTTAAAAAATTTCTGTTTCAAAATGACTACTTAACAACCATTAAAGCATCTTTATAGAAATGTCACTACCCTCATTACATCTGTACCTTTGGTTAGATTCTTTCCCCCTTTCCAATTTTCCCCCAGCATCTTGCAGCTTGCCCATTATTTGGATGTATAATTAGAAATCCATTATTATGTTTTATGGAGATGTAAAGAGTAGGAAGAAAGCTGCGTAACTACTTTTTACATGCAGCATGCAAATTATCCACCTTGTGTATTTTGGCTCTGAATGTTCCGCAGATGTAGTTTCATTTCCCTTGGATCTCTGTTTACCCATTTTTATTGCTAGTCATCAAGTATAGCAGCAGAAAAATCAAAATAGGAGGGGGGAGGAACCTTCCCATAGAAGCAGCTTAGCATGCCCCCATCGCAGACTGGTATCGACGTTAATGTGCTTCACCTACGCAGTTCTGTGCGCGGCTGTTATTTATAATAGATGGTCACGGAAATGGTAGGGGTAATCAACATCGCATGAGAAAATGGTCACTGCCAAAGCTGAATAGTTGGGAAAGCACTTTGAAGGATATGATTTAAAAGGTTCTATTCAGATACCGTGTGTATTGAGAAAGGATTCAGGATGGGGTTTTGACTGTACCTCACAGCTGAGAACGAGCAAACGCTGTTTTCCTCAGCCTGACTCTTCCAGCTGACATTTGTTCTGGTCACGTCCTGCTGTGTGATGCCCTCAGGACCTGAGCCGAAGTCAGTGGAAATCTTACGGACTTCATGGGACACCTCTAAGAGGGGAGAGGTCTCAGTGCAATGGCCTTAAAGCAAAAATTACTTTAAACCGGCATTGGCCGTTGGGTCTGATACAAGTGTAGGAAAGTGGTTCCTGGAGAAAGTATAAAAGCACATAAACTTTCTTTTTTGGAGGGGTAGGAGGAGGGTGCCAGTGTCTGAGGAGCAGCTGGCTTCCCAGGGAAGAAGGAGCCTCCTGAACGGGGGTCTGGCAGAGCTGTGATATGGGAATTATGATTGTACGTAGCGCATGGTGGTGTTCTCTGGTTTAGTGGTTCAGTGTAACTTTCTGACTATTAAATTAAAAAAAAAAAAAAAGGGCAAAGTGCACCTAGTAGGTATACAATTTTTAAAAATTTTTTTTTCGTGAATGCTATTTTTTCTAATTCCTTTAGCCACTGACTGGACAAACCCAGATATAACATCTCTACAGTATGCAGATTTTTCCCCATTCTGAATTGCTGCTGGTTTTACTTAGCTTTTAAATTCATATAACTGGCAAAATACATTGCCCAAGAGTATCAGTCTCTTTTAGTCATGGTAAAAGTAAGGAACAGAATCAGGTCAACCAGATGTTGCCACTTAATAATAAAGTAGTATTTGATCAGTGTATTATATGCATATATATGCACACACACAAATGCATGCAGGTATTGTGCACATAGATTATATGTATTAGAACTAGGGAAGATAGTTTATTCTTTCTGATATAAAAAAGAAATTTATTTCTTGAGCTAATTTGAAAACTATGCCATAGTTATGACTTAGGGAAGTCATATAGCTATAAAGACTGGAGCAAGACTGGAGCAATTCAGAATAATGTTGCAATTAAGAAGTTCTTACGGTGCTGGGCTAGGAGATGGGAAATAGTTCAGTTCCTGCTCCTTTCCAGAGCTCATATGTGATTACAGAGGAATTGCTTACCGCCTGCCCACGAGCTGCAGGAATTTGGTGACACTCAAACAGTGGGAATGGCACTAGATGCCTGCTTAGCTCTTGGTCTTTCTGACAGCGTCCAAGCTTTCAGTAGAGAATCCAAGTAAGATAGTGCTAATGCCTGGCACCTTGACCTTGTCCGTCCTGCTCACGGGCAGCCCGCAACTCGTGCTGTGTCCGGAGCCAAGTCCTCGTGTCTGATAGCAGTGGAGATGCTGCTCTCAGAGAAGACCAGCGCTGCCTCCTCATCTGCTCTGAGCTGGCCGCCAGCCCTCCAAGGGCTGAGTTCAACAGCCTTTGGGGACTTCTTGAACCTAATGTGGCTACACAACTTTTAGCTGGTGGTCAGACCTGGCCTTATGGCTTTCTGGAATTGTAGGTGAAACAGAATTGTGTTTCTAGGATGAGAGGCTGCGCTGGGCCACGGAAAGGAGAAAAGATGGGGCAGGAGAGCAGGTCAGACCTTTTGTTTCTGCTGCCGTTAGCAGTGCTGGCGAGGTAGGATGAATGACCACTGCTTTGGGGTGGCACCCATCCTTCCTCAAAAACAAGTGATATTCTTTCTCTGTGTCTTTGCCTCCTCCTTCCCCTCCTCCCGATGGCAGCCGCGCAACCAGTTGGTTGCACCCAGAATTTTGCTCCCCCAGGCGATGCGCTCACTGTGCCTAAAGCCAAGGCTGTCCTGCTCGCCAGGCGGGAGAGGAAGGCTTTGTCCCAGCCGGAGATCTGCCACGGTCGTACCCAGGCACGACCGAAGAGCGACGAGGCTGCGTTTGTGCAAACCTGAATACGTTCTTCATTTTAGACAAGAAGGGCTGCTGTAGCATCTTAGCCTTCCTTGAAGGAGAGAGCGGGATTTGAAGGCAGCGGGGTTGTTGCTTGCGTATCACCGTGGCTGGTGACAGCTTTTAGGTGAACCTGTGGCTGGGGGCTTCGGTCAGCGCGGTGACGGACTTCGGCCAGGTAGGGACCAGAAAGACTCCAGCGCGGTCCTGTCCCATTTACGGGTTGTGTCTTGCAGGTCCAACAGCTGTAGAAACTTTTTTTAATCACTAGTTTAAGAAGATATATCTCTGGATACATCCAGGGAGTAGATCTGTTGAGGAAGCAGGTGCCAGTTTTCCATAGTTACTTTTAAGAGCCAAATTGTGCTTTAGTGCTGATTTTTAGTTTTAAGGCAATATTGAGAATTTAAAAACCCTTCTTTTAAATTTTTTTTTATTTATTTTTTATTTGATCCAGCTGGAGCTTGTACTTCCTCTTTAACTTTTTCTTTTATTATTTAAAATCCTTAATTATCCGAGACAAAATTGGTAAGGAAATCTGCAGAATCTAGGGATTCCACAGAGCTCTCTCTATAAACACTCAGGCTATTCACTGTTGCCAAATAGACGTGCCAACTCTGAAACACCCACCCACTCCCTCCTTCTGCCGCAGCAAACTAATAAGCGCATTGATTACATTCATTTAAAGAAAAACACTGCTCTTTTAATCTTTACATTCCGCATGCTTTAGATTTCTGATTACGAGAGATATCCTGTTTATCACACATCATGTGGTGAAAAAGCTACTTGACACACCTCAACGCATTAGATATTTTAAAAGAATATTTTATAGGGTACCAGCAAGTGGTAGTAGGAGATAATTATCATTTCCTGCAAGCTGTTGTTGTACTATTCGCAAGATGAACGAGAGGTCTCTTAAACGTGATTTTTGTAAAGGTCCCTTAAATGCCTTCAATCCCCCCAAACAAAAATGTTCACATGCAGTTTCTCTCTTCCTTCCCTCTCCTTTCCCCCCCCTCTCCCCTCCAAAATCTGGAAGAACTTTGTTATAATTATATGAGATGACCACATGATGCCTATTTCACTGCTCTATAGAAATTAGTCATTAAGAATGACAATTATATAGTTACATATAGGTTTATATGTATACATATATATATAAGAAAGGAAATACAAAATCATACGCATGTATGGTACCTGACTGATAAAATGTATAATGCATCTTTAAGCCAAACTTGAAACCCACTGCTTTAAAGAGTAGAACAACTTTTTTGACTTGAAGACTGGCAGGAGCGTCCCGAGTCCCGAGCGTCCCGTCTCCCACTCACACTCAGTGGGAGCAGTGTTCCTGCTCCATCAGCAGTCCCATCACTCCGTGACTGAGACCACGCTGAGAAAAGAAGAGCCACAGGAGCTAAAATTCACCGGTAACGAATACACAGCCTGTATACTTCTGAAGAGAAAGGCTGGTCTTGGTCTCCTCGCCCAGCTCTCCCAGCTCCTTTGCAGTGTGCCATTCCACCACTGCAATGGTGATGCAATTAGAGCATCAACATTTAAAGCATCGGTTGGTAATAATTGCCATAATCTAATGCCAGCCTGTGGTTTTTAACAGGAATTTCAGAAAAGGAGCCAGGAAGGGCTGGACAGAGAGTCCCCGTGGAAATTCAGCTCAGTGCCCAAACTGGTTCTCCGGAGCACTAGTGCAGTCCACATGGCAAGTGTGGTGGGACAGGGAACCAGTACGGAGCTGTGGGTTATTTAAGGGGAGATAAAGGGAGGCCCTTCTGCGAGTATTATGTACGAAAATGAATTAATAACAGAAACGATGCGCTGCAAGATGGTGAGAAAAGTTACTATGCAGCTGCCAGTGGCCTTAAAAACTTGATTTTGAAGCCTCTAAAGGAGACTGGGAGGGAGGGTGCTCATTCCCCTTGCTTGAACCTAACATACTTCGGAAGAGTGTCGATGGTAGGACGCCAGCTGCATTTGCTAACCCGCAACGTCCCCGAGCGGCGTTGGTGAGAGTGCTCTGCCGTGACAGCGCCGTGTTTCGTTTCCCAATCTCAGTATTTCACACCCCTGAAGCTCCCGACCAGACCTTAACTTTTAGCCTGGCAGTGCACCCTGAGAGCTCGCCAAGGGATTAAATCGTTGGTAACGATGCAGAGGGACGTCGTCTGTAGATTCCCTGGCATCAGTCTCTGCAGCACATCTACGCGTAAGAACTTCAATATTTGGGATTCTGAACTTGATGCCGTGCGCTACGGTAATAGAGCATGGAGACTTGTGCAGCTGTAAAACCAGTCTCTGTAACCCAAATAACCTGTGGGCACGAGGTGGTGGGAATTCTTAAAACCCACTCTGCTCATTCCTCGCCCGGAGTGCGACCTGTAGGATTAAAATTTGTTTGAGGTCAGAAGTCCTGTTTCCACACCATGCAACTGCTACGGCTGAAGTCGGATTGATCTTTCCACAGCTTCTCATCGATCAGGTTAGCGCCTGCTCTTGTTTCTCAGTACAAGCATATATCCTCAGTTATGGATTCATTTTGCTAGTTACCTTTAACACAACTATTTTTATTGGCCAAAACCATGAATACTTCTAAAAAATGTACCTTTTTCCCCCCTTGCTCTGTTGGACTATACATTACTAATGTAGATTGAATCTTTCAGTTAAACCCAGCTAAAGATAGATATTAGAATAAAACTGTTTGGGTTATTTTTTTATTCCATACATGTGCAATCTCCATAGCTATTCTAGTAGACTTTTAAAGGAGGCATTTACTAAGAATTCTTCCTAATATTTTGACTGCTAACCAGGTTTTTTCCCCTTAGAATAGCTTTTCTAATGGAACGATTCAGAAAAAGCACTATCATCATATCATAATATACTGTGACAAGAACTGTTCAGCTTTATGTTTTGGCATTTAATGTATTCTCAGCTCTTCACTGTGGCTGGCAAGGGTGACTTTAAGCAGCTGATATTGTAGAGAAGTAGTTGAAAAAAATTTTTGTAGTAAGAGATACAGGACAAATTGTAGCAAATCGTCTCTTGCTGGTTTTCAATTGTTTTTAACATGCGTGTGTTTCTGTCTGGCATCTTCCAGCAGAAGTAAAAGACACCCGCTGAAGTCTCCTATGATTCACATCTGCAAAGTTTCTGTAGACTTTCCAAGATTTAGTAGAGATTGTCTCTGTCCTTGGAAAGAAGGGAGTGACTAGCTCACACAGAAACTCAAAATATACAGAAATCATGACCCACAGTAGAGGGATTCTGGTTGTAAAACTCAGTTTGCTTCCAGAAACTTAATTAGGTTGTTGTCCAAATATGAACTACTTTGTTACGGGCTTAGATATATGTCACAAATAAGGAACTTGTAAAGCTAAAGGATCCCTTGAATTCTCAAGTGCTGATGAGAAGCCCTCTATAGGGCTCAGCAGAAATTGTAAAAGCATTTCTCTGAGTCTAAAGGACTTGGAAATAATTGAAAATATAAATTTATGCTGTAGAAGCTTGTTCCTCTTGCCACATATTTTTGTTGCTGTTCCTGTTGAGACTTTCTGCTGTAGTGATCCTTACAGGGAGGATTCCCAGAAGGCCTGAAACCTTTCAGATCTTATTGCTTATACGTTTTCTTTTCTTGACAGAACAATATGAAATGGCTGACCTTGCCCAGAGCAATATCATTAAAGCTAAACAAGACGACACTTGTACTGTGTCTTGGTCAGGAGCTGTCTAAAGCACTTTCTGAGTTCTTGTGGAACAAGAACAATTTCAGGCAATTGAAATACATGGGATGCTAGCCAAAGAATGTTTCTTATTTTAACATGACTTTATGAGTATATTAATACACATGTTTAAAGCAAAGAAATGGAGTGTTTTACAGCTCAGAAGCTCATCTTGAAATTTTTATTTATCACACAGTAGATGAAATTCAGACTTAGATATTTTGAAGAACCTTTGTTTGAGGATCTACGAACGTGCTCTGGGCTAACATCCGTGCTTGTCAGGTGAGCAGCGGAGTCTGTCAGGATGTTTTATCCCTCATATCAAATGTTGGAGAATAGACGGAGCCCCACTGACATTAGCTACCAACCAGCACCTGCACTTCAGTCAAGGTGAATGGGGAGCCGGTAAGGGTTAGCAAAGGCCAGGGGAGATGGGGAGCACACAGCAATTTTCTGGATTGAGCCCAAGAAGACAAAAATGAATTTTTGACAGACAATAAATCTAGTCTTCCTTTTTTTCCTTTACTCGGGAAGGAACTCTGCACACTTTACATATAGGTCCCATTCATGCAGCCTTTGTGTCCACATGCTTAATTGGGCAAATATTTTAAAGTCATCGTTCTCTTCACCTTCTTCTCCCCAGCGCCCCTGAGTCAATGCTTCAGGGGCTTAGACACGCACTGCTGCTGTTACGACGCTTGTGCCGTCCAGCGACCTAATGAATTGTAACTGTCAGTTTAAGGAGTGAGATGCTGCAACACGTTCATGAAAACATGCAGACAGCATGAGCAATATCCTACTTCGGGCAGAGTTTTCCTTGGCTGCCCACTAGCTCAGTGGAGCTCTTTTACCTCCATTCTCCTCTGTGCTTGCACAGGATGGATAGCGCCGAGGATTCATAGTACTGTTTAGGTTGGAAAAGACATTTAAGATCATCGAGTCCAACTGCAAACCTAACACCGCCAAGTCCACCACTAAACCATGTCCTTAAGCACCACATCCACACGTCTTTTAAATACCTCCAGCGATGGTGACTCCACCATTTCCCCAGGCAGCCCGTTCCAATGCTTGACAACCCTTGCAGTGCAGAAATAACCTTATAAACAGGATAATTCTCCTTTCTGGGTCACCTTTTCCCATGGTGTACTGGCCGTTGTGTATTTTCTCCCCCATACACCAGAGCCTTTCCAGGCTGGAGTGCCATTCACAGCACACTTCCCATCCTGGAGGTTGTAGTCAACACAGATGGCTCTTTGTCGCTAAGTATACGTGAGTGCTAAATTGAATGTGCACTCTTGTCTAATATTTAACAAAGCACATTGAGTTAATGACTAATGTTTCATTATTGCAGGAAGCTTTTAGTACCAAAAGGTTAAGTGGTTCATTTGAATATTGCCCGAGCATCTTTGCCCTGTCAGGGTTTTGGTTTTTTTTTTTTTCCCTAAAGTTAATTTGCTATTGTTGTGATCATGTCTGACAAGTGGTGGGTAAAAGCAAAGACAGGTTATGGGGGTCTGTTTCCATGACATAATTTTACTGGTGTTTAGCAAGTTGGATTTTACTTAGCTGAACATCTAATTTGCATGGACCCTTATTCAGGGATGAAAAGCCAGTCTTGAACATAGGCCGTCTTCCACTGGGAATTATTTACATCAGTGGCAAAGGACTTGGGGGGAAGCGATAGAAAAGCAGGCAAAGTTAATGGAGCTAGAAGAGGTTACCAAAGCTACCAGAAGAGACCTGCTATGCATTCACACAGGTAGAGGAGTAGGCTTGGGAATTATTGTTAAATATAAAATTGCAGTGGCTGAGTACTAGTAAAGCACCATGGAAACACGTTTCTGCTATGCTGACATTAATGATGTAAACTGCTTGTGACATGTGGTCATAAAAATGGGAAAAAAATTTCTAAGACGATTACTTTGGTTATGCTGAACTCCCAGTTCTTTGAATGAGTTTTTTTCAGTGAAAAGCAAATTTCTAGTAAACTAGTTCACCACATCTTTTTCTGTTTAGTTTGTTGAGAAGGGGAACACACACACACATCAAACCCACTCTGTCCCACTTTGCTGCCTTCCAGCAGAGGAGCAGTTTGTGAAGTTGGCTTCTGAACCCTGTAGGGAAACCATGGCTGTTGCAATTAATCGGCCTTTTTTTTTTCCATAGTCGCTGTAGTGACTTTGCCACCCTATGGCAGAGTATAACGCTAAATGTTCACCTGTGACTTTGTAGCACTGGCATTTTTAGCATAACTGCTTCTCAGGTCTGTGTGCTCCAGTTGTCTTTCGAATAGATTTGGATACTTTTAATTCTGAATCTTCAATTCAAAATCTTTTTTGCTTTTGATTAATGATACCCCCCTATAGCTTCACCTCTCTGGAAAAGAGATCTAGCTTAGTACAGCAGTGCTAATACCAAGAAAAAGCAATTGGACAGGCTTTGCTTTCAAGGTAGTGGGCATGGGATTTTTTTTTTAACCAGTTCATTATTACAGTTTCTATACCAACTCTTTAAATTGAGCAGACTTCTTTTTTCTAAATCGTCTAAATGATTTTTTTCTTCTAAATCATTTTTGTAAAGCCATCTAAATTAAGATGGCTGTTTAAGTAAGACTTGCTTGCAACTGAACCTGAAATGTTGGTAAATTCAGGTACTTCCTGGTTAGATATTATTGTTTAATATGTAAGATAGAAATAAAGCTTCTTTGCAGCTTTCAATTTCAACAATCTGATCTGCCTTAAGCATTGGTAGGGAGACTATCCAGAAGCTAGGCTGAGAACAACTATGTCCGTGCACTAGTAAGGAGGATCTAAATTAACCGTCATCCATTACTTTGACACACTTGCAGACTTCTTAGTCCTAGCACCAAAAAGTTTAAAGCTCTTTTAAAGATACTTTTATGGGTCTTCGGGTAGCCCATTAGGTGTTCTTGCAGTGGAGTAATGCTTCTGTCCAGGAACGCCTCTCTGCAATGTCAGAGTTAAGGGTGAATTACTAAACTCCTTCTTCCCCCAGAAACAAACCCAGTTTTCTCTTTGTTTACTTTGTAGTCTAAAGCTGGAAATGTTCCTTCAAATCGTTCTCGATGGCTCCCTACGCGTCTTTTGAGCACAATAACTAGCTTGAAAATCAGCTTCACATCTTTCATGTTTCAGGAGCCCAGAGAATTTTGAGGTAAAAAACGTTTTGTCTTGCATTGCTCAAAATACTTGAAGGGACTGCTCTCTGCAGGAAAAAACACTGACTGCTCTTATGCCAAAGGCTTTCCCTTCCCAAATCCAGATCTTTACCTCCCTTAGGGCAAAGTCTCCATGACCATTATCAAAGCACTGTAATATCACACTGCTTTTCTGTGCAAGTGCTTTGCTAAATCAGGGTTCTCTGTGCATCTCAGCATTGAGATCCTATAAAGGGATCAGCCCTCTCATTATGAGTTTAGACCAAAAATAGGCATGAGGAAGTATTTTTGTAAACGTGCTCTAATTCATCCAAAGGCAGTATTCTCTAAGAGCTAGCCAACAAGATCTTATGGGATTGACCTGATTTCACTCCTTGTTCAATATCACCCTTTTTTTTTTTTTGTAAGATTTTTTTCCTGCCTTATTACATCAGTAGACCCCTGCTGCTGGTGGTATCTTGTCACCTCTGGCATCAAAAAGCAAACCAGATGACTTAGCAAACCTTCTCAGAACAAGATACTTCGCCGTGGGTTAGGCTGCCAGGCAAAGCGCATGAGCACAAACCAAACTGAGCATCACGGCGAGCGCGTACCTTGAGCCAAGACACTGCGTGCTATTTAAATGACCGGGGAACAAACGTTCCTTCACATCCATCCTCGGGACTGCTTCAGGAGAGACACCAAGGAAGAGGTGACCAAAAGGTACACCCGCAGCGGAGCACACACTTTCAGAACAACGTAAAATAAAATGACTCATTTCGATAGACACCTCACATTTCAACAGACTGCCTCGACAGACAGAAAACCCTGGAGGTTATCGCTCAGGGATGCAGCGATGCCTGGATGCAGGCAGCGAGGTGTCAAAGGGCTTCTTGTATCCTGCCCGTCGCTCCCTGTGCCGTGCGGGGCCAGACGATGCTGCGCTGGAGTCTGTTTACTCCACGGATGGGAAAATGTTTGCCCATTGGCACTTTTCCATACGAGCCGACAGGTGAGGAGTTGCTAAATTTGCGCCAAAAGCCAACCCTTTACTGCCTCCACAGGTTCTTGCAATGCTCAACTCCGTGTACCCAGCAGAAAAAAAGTTTCCGTGCCATGCCTCATCCTCTGAAACAGGTTTCCGCAGAAGATCGGTAATTTTTTTTAACCTTTCCATGTCTTTTAAACTGCAAAAAGCCCAAAAGTTTGAAGGAGACCTCAGAAGCCACTAACGCTTCCCTTGTGTGAAATCAGACTCTCTGAGCCTTTCCATGTGATCCACTCCTTAACCTTACACTCACTGAAAATAGGGAATTTTGCAGTGCTGAGTAGCTATGTATAGTTACTTACTAGAACATATTTCCCTAAGTTTACCTCTCTGGGATCCAAATCAATGTAATGCTCTTCCCAGCGTCCTTCTGGTTTGAAAGTTCCCTGCTTATGTCTTGTTGTAGATGTTTTCTGCCTTTCCTGGGTGTTTTGGAAGTTTGCTAAATCTCTTTTAATTTTGGCTATTTCCACACTTAGGATGTTGATATACTAAACTCAAAATTTTAAAAAGAAAATTAAAAGGACTAATGTGCCAATGCAATTAGCTTTTAAAAATAAACTGAGTGGACTACTTCGGCTGAATAATTGTGACAGCAGAGGTTTCTAACAAAGAGTGTGAAAGGTGTGAATATCTGGGACAGACAGAGTTTATTTAATCCGGGCTAGAGACATGTATATCACCTGTTCCAAGACAGAAAAAATCTGCTCATTCAGCTTATAAGTAACCATCAAAGAACAGTGGGGAAACTGTCCTAATGTGAGTTTTTATCAGGGGAAAAGTGGTCTGAAGACAGTACAGGGAAACATACCTTCTTATGTGAATCAAAGTAGGCTTCAGTGGTAGCCAGGGATGGATTTTGGCTTCTCCAGTGCTAAAATTGTGTGGTCTCAACTCCTCTGCCAGCAAAGTGCTACAGCTCCAGGTCCACTCATGTTTTCTTTCTTTCTTCAATTACTGCAGAGATGCAATAATCATTATATGTGGTGGGTACTGTGCATTTTCAAGGTATTAAAACTGTCCTGTAAGGACTGCTGCCCCAGTTTGATTTTGCTCTGGCGTGTGTTGGGTTCATAAGGTTTTAAAGCCTTGTCCCCACCTGTGTGGAAGCTCATAGGAACTGCCAAAGCCAAGGGGCTCGCACGCGGTGAACCCACATCTCTCGGCGAGTCGGGATGACACACTGGCTGGCTAAAACTGCACGCCCACGGCAGGTCAAGCCTCAGCCACATTCTGAAGAACTAAAAGCATTTTGGTCATTAATTGGCTGTACAGACCTAAACCCCAAACTTATCCAAAGTAAATGCAGCAAGCTGCCTTAAACTGCTAACCTCAATGTAAAGACAACAGCCGCCTTTTTCATTGCCGTCAGGGCCCTGCCAACTGTTTTTGCGAGAAGGAAGCAGAAAAAGGTCAGTGATGAAGTGAAGCTGCTGTGTCAGCGGTTACGAGGCTGGCTAACACCATTTTTCACCATTGCGCTCACGCTTGAATTTCCACAGGCATCAGCCTAGCCGTAGCCTGCCGAGTTTTGTCTCTTACCATATGCTTCACCCCGTCAAGCACAGCATTTCCTATAGGAAAGGTGTCTCGTGCCCATTTCTAATTACTCTGTTTCAGTGGTCTTTTCTGGTAGCGGGCGATGGACCAGGCTGCTGTAGGCAAAGGTGTTACTGGTGCCCACGGGGCTGCACTGGTTGTGCTGGGTGCTGCCGGCTATCGCCTTCGGTGCTCCGCAGCCAGACGAGCATCCTGCCTGCTCAGTCGCTTCAGCAGATGTGCATGATTAATGGATTATTTACCTTTTGCTGCCTGATTATTATTTTTTCTGCCTCTAACCTTTTCACTTTTACAAATTTATTTTGACTTTGAAATTCTGGGGCTTCCACTTATAACCTTTATGTTTATTGGTGAAGGAGCTATTATTAGACTGTTTTTCCCCCCTCTTTCTAATGCTGAAGTTTAATTATATTTTTCCTTCTGCCTTTTGGTACAGGTGCAGTAATTAAATGGCATTAAGTCTGTTTCACGATCATTAAGTAGGCTTGTTATTGTCCTTTTTGTATATATTTGAAGTTGTAAATAAGTCACCTTTCTAATGAATCTGCCTGGTAGAACTTTGACATATCACTCAGATAGTGCCGCTACGGTTGTACGAAGAAATGTCTTGAGTTCTTTCTAGTCCCCGGCCCTTTCCAGAGGAGGAGAGAGCAGCAGGACTGAATTGTGCCGCAGTTTAAATAATAAATATAACTACTTAAAACACTGAAATTGTTCAGCTATGAGTTTGTTTTTAAACTCAGGTTTCTGAGCTCAGGCCACTTAGGTGAGAAGCCTGACATTTTCTGTGCGTGTGGGTTTTTTCCAGTGTTTCTAAAGTACTATTAACGGGAGAATGTAATGTGACCTTTTCAAACCCACTATTTAAGGGGTGAAACACTAGATATCTTATTGATGCAGTGTGCATAATTTCACAAAGGGTGAATTAATCAGCTTTATGTGATGGGTGTGCAGGAACGGAGCTTGCATGAACAGACCACACACTTTAAAATACTGTAATGGGAGACAACAAACGTAATAGAAATCCCCCAAAGGTGAACTAGGGTGAGGAGCGGGGAGGAAGAAGAGGGGCTTCTTGGTCGCTTAACTCCACAGTGTTAGTGCTTTTTCCAGCACTAGCTAAGGCTGGAAACTTATTCTCCGTGATTACACTAGAGGAAAAACGTACTCATCTTTTGGAAGGCACGTACACAGGTTTTAAAATTTTTTTGTAAGAAAGCACATAGAGTGACAAGCACGGACCTGAATAAACGCTGCCTTCCTGTGGTACGCACCTCTTTATGCCGCGAGAGATATAAAGCTGCCAGTCTTTTTTAGATTGTGTGGGTTTGTTCGGTGACCTTCACCGGTGCCATCAGAACAAGCAGAAACGTGTTGCTCCTGAGGCCAGGCTGGGTAATTCGACGGAGGAAACAGGTCAAGTGCAAGTTGTCTGGAGGCATCGCCAAGTAGGCTGGATGCTGCGAGTCAATCTTTCTTTTTTTTTTTTTTATATATATATACTATTGTTATTGTTCTGCTGTAGGGCACATGGGACTCTCAAGTTTGTATTGGTCTTCCGTGCTTCTCTCTGTGAGCATTAAGAGCATCGTATTTGTTGTATGGGTCTCCCCTCGGGTACCCTGCCTCCCACCAGCTGTTGGACTTGGCTGAAAGAAAAAACCTCCGTCAGAAAAGGCCACGCGAAGGACAGCCTCGTAAACGGCACGCTTTGCTGTGCAGCCGAGGACACGGAACTCTTGCCCCCGATGTAGCAAAGTTGTACCGGCGAGGACTTACACTTGTACTGATGCCGCCTGCTTTCGTTACAGCGTAATTGTATTACCTACTGGAAAGTACAGACAGCAAGAGCACGGTTTTAGCACCGCCACCATCACTTTGCTGGTAGGGCATCCCAATATTCAAGGAGAAACGAGGTCCTCTTCCACCTGGGTTACGGTTTTCCTTCCCTCAAATGTTACAAAGAACAGGAAAAACAGCTTTTTGTATGCCAGAGTGTTCCCAGTGCTCCGACAGCAAGAGGACAGTTGTGAAAAGCAACACCAGGTAATGATGTATAAAATGAGCATATCAAAGTTGCTGGGTTTGTTTAGGATTTCCATTGCTGGGACTACCTGAACAAGACATTTTTCTTGGGTTTTTTTAGGATTTCCATTGCTGGGACTACCTGAACAAGACATTTTCTTGGGTTTTTTTAGGATTTCCATTGCTGGGACTACCTGAACAAGACATTTTCTAAGTTTTCTGTGATGGGTCTTACCCCGCTCTGCAGGGAGCATGCAATACTTAGGTGCCATGTTATATCAGAAGTAAAGTATCTAGGTAAGACATGATGGAAAAATACGGATAGCGCTTAGCTTTTCCTCCACCTCCCTCTGCTTACCTCTGCCAGAGATGGAGGTCAGCCCAAACGGGCTGAGAAACCCACAGATCACAAAATTTGTTGCCCAAAACTAGCATGAACTTCACCCTCAAAATATTAGGCTAAAAAACCAAAAAGCTTTTCTTTAGGAAACTGCTATGAAATGAAGAGAACTGCCCAGACAGGCTGGGTAGCTTTAGCGTTTTGATGTTATGTTGGTGGCATGAAAAGAAATGAGAAAGTTCAGATGTAGTTATCATCATCTCTGTTACCAAACGTTACTGGCTATTCTGTCACCCCGCTGCCAGGGTCTCAGGCTACATCCAGAGGGGCTTGGACATAAGAAATGAGGAACAGCCCAGCTCCCTGCACATTTCCAAAATATCCACCGTGCTCTGGTGGGAAGGTGTCATTGGTTTGGGGTTTTGGAGATGAGGAAGAATGAAAATGAAGTTGAAGGTATCATCTCACAAGTAATATCCCTGTAAAAAAAGTTCAGCAATTAAGCACTGTCAGTCCTCACCTCATTCCCCTCAGCCCAAATCTTGCTACGAGAGAGGAAAATGAAGCAAAACTTATAGCAGGTTCAACTCCATTTCCTTCAGTTCAGAAGACAAGGATGGCTTCAAGGTTCACAATTTTTGATTCAGGAGTCCTTGTCGGAAACTTTTTTTTTTACATGAAATCAGCACTTGCTATTTATTGTATGATCTAAGTCCCCATGCAGTAGGGCTGTCCCCTTGGCTTCCTCAGACTTCTGCAGATTGAGCTGGACAGAATTTGGCAGGACTGCTTATAAATGTCTTCAGACTCCTTTTGGTATTAAAACAGTAAGTTGACTTAATAGCCATTGTTCCCCTAGTAAAACCATTGTTAGTTTTAACAAACATTTCACCATAGAGACTTCATTAAAATAGTGGGTGTACGAAAATGTTCCAACATAAAAAAGAAAGAGATAGTGCTGTCAAGTTACGAGACCTTGAATTCTTGGGTTAGAGCACAGCTTTGCTCTTTATTGAATGTGATATTGTTTAATACAGTCAGCAACATCAGTTTATTTTTACTTTATTTTTATTTTATACCATTTTACTAAAGCTCAATATCAAACTACACAAAGTTTTGATACAAGCCTGGAGGGGAAAAGTGGTCAAACCTGGGCGAGGGATGCCCTGTGGGCAGGACGCAGCCTGCACCGTCCCAAGAGCCACGCAGCTCTTCAGCCGAGGAAGAGCTTGGCTCGAAGAACAAGACGGAGCCAAGCAAGGGAAGCAAGCGAGCAAGCCGGTCAGGGACCGACGGGAGCCTGTGGGAACAGCAGAGACCAGGAGCAGCGGGGCTTATCCCCAGGGGAGCGAGAAGGGGCTGGATGGAGGGGGCTTTGCGATTTAAGAAGCCACCGAAGTCTGTTCTGAAGCCTAACACAATGTCAAAACTCAACCTGACGAGACACAAGGTGGGGGATTTGCTTGCAAACCTTTAAAACGTTCTCCCTACCCAACCCATGAGCTTTTTCCATTTTAAAATTGTTCTAGCTCACGTATTCCTGAAGCCTGGCTTTTGCTTTCAGAGCCCTCTTGGTGCTTTTCAGGGTATTCGCTTTGAAAAAAGGCCCTGGCAGATCTTCTTTCGGCTGCCTTCAAATCCTGTCACAGCATGGCTTCAATCAAGAGTGTCTTTCCATTTTTCCTTCCACGGGGAGGAAAGTTATCAGCACAAGTGAGCATTTGTACGAAACACTATGCAGACTTGTGACGATATCAGGCCGATGGGAAAACCAAAAGCGTAGGGTATCAAGGTATCAATAATTAATAGCAGCTTAACAAGAGACTTCCTCCCTCCTCTGGGATTGAGATTTCTTTAGTTTGTAGTTTTTAATTTTGACCATCACATTTCTATGGCCGTTCAGCATTACAGAATGAGCAACTGCTGTCAGAAATACTGCTGGCACGCTGACTGGAGTGTCTAGGGGGGCTGCACTACGACGTGGCTGCTATCCAGGACAAGGGCTTTTGGGAAGGTTTTGAAGGAGGAACACTAAACCTTCTGCTTGACAAAACAGCGTGTCACAATAGGCCACAGAGATGCTTTGAAATAAGATATGACAAGTTAAACCCTAAAGATGGATCAAACAAGTACAGAAATGAAAACCTTCTTTCTGCTTTGCAATTATAAATCCCCAGCGCATAACATTTTTTAAAAAAAAGCAGATAGAAATCCATCCTGTGCTCCTCCCTCCCCATCTTCAACTGCTTGTGGTTCAAGCAGAAAAACCCACACTTCTGTCAAACTCTGGCAGCTTTCTGGCGTAACACTGCGGAGTAACCTTGTACACTACAAGGACTCAAGGGATTGAATCATCTTTGCATGCAGTCTGTGACTTTCAAACAGATATAAAGAACATGCATTTTATTTGAATATACTTTGCCAGGTCAGAGAAGCACCAAGCAGACACTCTTGAAGCTGTCATCAGTACCTTGTTATTTTTCTAGAAATTCCCTCTTTATTCAGTCCTTCTGTAATATCTGGACACCCCCGCCCCCCCCAAAAAAAAAAAAAAACCACATTTCCTCCAAGACAGATGCACCTTTTAGCCATCATCAGCTTTCTGTTGGCAACCCTGGCCTCTTTGACCCTATGCTGTCCTGCAGGTATGGTTGTTGCAATGAACTGGACCTTTGGGGCTCATTTCTGCCAAAACTCAGCTATGCTCTATTGATTATTTGTCTTGGAAGGAGTTGCCATCTAGATGCCTAGCGTGGACCATTTTCTAACCACTGTCTAGCGGCAAAACCAGCTGAAGTCCCACTGTGCCAAAGCCACAACTGCTTTTTTTTTTTTTTTTTAATGATTTCTGTATTGCCTTTCCCCCACTGACTGGATGATGGTTGGCAAATGCAAACCAGAGCTCTCCAGGGTGTATTTCCTACTGGCTGAGCTAACGAAGTGATGATTGTTGCGGTAACATTTTTCATTCCTTTCCGTATCATGCTGCACTCCAACCTTTCAACCTTTTCATCTCAAACACCCTCTGTAAGAGCGTCCTGAGCACCCACCAACATGCCCACAGCCTTTGCTTCAGCCGAAGGAACAATCATCTTGACCTGACAGGGCTGTAGAAACCTTGCCAAGTGAACATAGACCTGAACTTCAAAACAACAACCCTTCACTATAGTTCCCACTCTGTTTTTGTTGGATTTTGACCTTGCCGGCTCCCCGGCTACGCAGTGCACAACCTGCCTTTGGTGTCCTGTAGATGCCTGCAGCGATGCGAGCGCCGATGCTGCCTGGCTTGAGGGCTTACCCTTGTCCTCTACTGCCTGAGCACCAAGATGCTTCAACAGGTTTAAACAGAGCTCAGGCATAAGACATCCAGGATTCTTCCCAAAGCACCTGAATGAAGAAAAATAACACAACCTGTGTTTCTGATGACAGCCACTCAACCATCTAAGCAGCAGTTTCAGAGAAGTAGCTGAAAAATCAAGGTAGATTTTGCTTCTGCATCTTTCTTTCCGACCACCCCATGAGTTTTTAATGCACAAAGCAAACTGGAGAACAAGCACGTTCCCATTTGTTATTTGGTTTTGAGACATCAAATAAAACCACAGCAGTGCAATACTGTCAAAGCCACACTTGCAACTAAACCCAAGCTGACCGAATAGCATGTGGCTACTGCTCAGCCGTCTTTATGGTATTACTTCTTTATATAAAGTTACTTTTGGCTAAAAAAATGCAGCAACAAAAAGAGAGGTGAAAATGTTGTTTGCACAAACTTGAAACAAGCAGCAAGTCCTGATGAGCAAACAGCATACACAAAGGACCAAGTGATTTTTAGCACAAGAGCAATAAAATTCTGAGGTGATGGATTAATTCATACCAGTAAGTTAAACTACGGTTTCAGTGAGGTCTGCCCATTTTATCATTTGCCAGGACAACCATCACATCCACAAACACATGTGAGAAAGAAAGAGAGAGGGATGTAGCAGGCAAAGGACATACTACCCCTTCGCAATGCACAGGCCCATGCCAATACCTAAAGCTAGCAGTGACAACTTCTCCCCCTGCCTGGTTACTGCCACATTCTCTTAAATTCCTTCCAGTGATGTTTTTTCAGGGCTGAGAGACATTTCATCCAGTTTTCCCACTTCTTGCTACCCAAAGGCCACCACTTGCCATCACTTTCTAGCCAGCATCCTCAGTATGTTTTGGTCACGTACAGGATTTGCCCTGTATCACAGGCAGGGAAGATGCAGGGAGAGAAGACTCAAGCACATGCAGAGTAGGGCTGGAAACAAGCTGAATTAGGTCACACCTGCATGTCCTAAACACAGATTCCTCCCTTTTCTGTACTTGTCCTTTGCATTCCTCCATCACTGCCTCCCCTTGGAGATCACACCGGTTTCCTTGGCTTACCACAGCCTCCTTACCAGCCCTTACCACCCTCCCTTTCCCGAGGTTTCCTCATATAGTTTGCCTATAAACCTATAGTGCCACTGTGGTGGTCCTGGCCCCTTCTGCTGAAGCAGGAAGAAGGGGACACCTGGCCCCTTGGCCGTGAAGTTTGCTTTGAGCCAGGGCCATTACTCCTGAACAGTGAGGAGGAAGATGAGGAACACCAGCTCCCTGCTGTAGAGTATATAAGCATCACCCTCGTTTCCACATTGCAGGGATGTAATAATCCCCTTTTCCTGGGGACACAGGCTAGGCTCTGGCAGTAACTTTGCTTTTGGCCTTGTAAGTTTGAATTAGGGATTTCCAGTAATAAAAATAAATACCATTCAGCTTTGGTAGCACTTGCATCTTTGTTTTCCCTAAATTTGTTTTTACTAAAGAGTGCCCCAGTAGAAAAGCTGCAGATTAACTTAACTTTCTACCTGGTCCCAGAGGTGTCTCTGCAAACAGCATCTGCTTTTACTCGTCTCAACTACCAGCCTATGCTCCCAGATCAACACTGGCTCTGTTTTGAGGTCTTCCGCTTAAAATGTTTTAGTACTTCTGTTTGTATTGCTCCAGGATGTCCATGCACCCATCACTGACCAGACTCCCATGTAACTGTCGGCTTTAATCACAGAAAGGATTGCTTCAGCTACACATAGGCAGATGAAGATCTTCCAAATCTGGAACAGCAGTAGCCACGTTCACCTGAATCTGTAAAAACCCAGATTCAGTCAAAGAAGAGGTAAAAACAAAGTAAAACTTCTTCCCAAAAGAAAAATTCACTAGTTTAAGAATGCCTGTTGATCTCCATTAACACCCTGCACTTGCTTAATTCAGCCTTTCATCTGACCACCTCTGTCAGTCACCCAGATGAATCCTCTATTTACCACTGAACAACCTTTCTCCTTCACTTGGCCATTCACATCCCAGGGTTTATATATCTAGAAATCAATGACAAACATAATTAAAAGATTTTTTTATTAAAAATCAACATATTTATACATCTGTACATTCCACATACTGCTGTATATGTTCACCAACATAACCATTAAGTCAGAAAGTGTTAACAGTACAGATTTCCATCTGAACAGATCTACTGCAGGGGAACTTCGGTTTTGTAACCAATCAGACATTACAGAATGCCATTAACTTCTTCTTTTCCCTTTAAAAGTAGCAGCACATTTAATTATCAGTGTTCACAAGGCATAAGCCCCAAAGTGTTGTACAGCAAGAGAAAAATTAATTAGTAAATATAGGCAATAGGAGGAGAGCTCACAACGAAAACGTAAGAGTTGCTGCTTATTATAAACAGCAGGATGTTAATAAAAGACTTAGAGTTATGCTGAATAGAGACTGCAGCAAACCGGGAAGAGTAATAAAATAAAGTTACTTCTTGATACAACTGTATAAACAGAGTATTTTTTAATGTCATTCGGGATAGCAGCCCTGCAAAGAACAGACTTTGTTATAAAGATTCAGAGTCAAGATAATGCTTGTGTGTTCAAACACGTAATAAAGGTCTCGGAAAAGATACGCTTACTCCATCCCTACCACCACCTTTCCACAGCTGACATTATTACAGTTTCACATGGTTGATATAATAAAGTGACATTTTATTGAACAAAGAGAGATGTCCTCAGGAGTCCACCCAGAGCTCTCAAGATTTACACCTATGTCAATTAAGTGCTAGAAGAGTGACAATCAGGTAACAAAGGCTGGAGATTGGGAGCAGGGGGAGCAAAGAGAGAAGTTCTCATTATAATCCAGACTCCTGTGCCTGAGCCACCGAAGTACAGGCTGCCTGAAGAAGTCAGTTCACAACTACCTGTGGTACACTCTGTGTAACAAATACCAATTGCTTATTTTCTCCAGATTTTGAGATCAGTATTCTTGTAATATTATCAGTGTGATAACTTATCCCTTTAAGTGACAGAAATTAAGATCTAACTGAATTCTTTCTCATAGATGTACAGCCATTAATCTTATTTCAAGCAGAGTGCCAGATTCTGGGCAATTTTTTTCTTATTAGTATTTTTCCTCTCTTTTTGACTTAGAGAGGGGAAAAACTGCATATGATGACATATACGCATCAGGTAATTCTTATGTGAGGAAGCATGCAGATATGAAAGAATAGGGTTTAACGAGTGCCTTTTGTTATGTATCAGCGACTGTAACAGAGGATGGCTAAAAAAAGTCAGAGCTGCAATATTTCTGTAATTAGAAGCTACATGTTAAGCAAACGTGCCTCTATCTGCAAAAGCATCTGTGTGAGAGACTAATCTCATTTATTATGTCCTGAATCACAGACGCACTCTCACATTAAAAAAAAAATCTGCGCTATTGTTTTGGTTTTCACACATACAAAGTTGAAGGAGAATCACTGGAACAAAAAAGTGACAGAGATGAGTTACAAACACAAATAATTTAGCAAGAGCTAAATTCAGAAGAAATACTCTGACAGAATCTCTTCTCTCCAAGGGCAGGTCTAAGACACCGCATTCCCAAACTGGAGAGAAAACGATTGCATCAAGCTTAAACTCCCAGAACCCATTTAATTTCCAAACTAGAAGGAAGGTCAAAGAAATATTCCTCTTTTCTGCCTCTCCTCCTTCACATATCCAGTAGCAATTAATAACCAGATTACCATTCATTCCCTCCTTGCTGCTGCAGAAGAACTTACCACAGTAGCAATGCTGTCCCAGGACTTCAGGTACGTAAAACAAAAATGAGCAAACTGACAGTGCCAAAGGAAAAGGAGGAATGAACTCAGGTTCTCCAATGTGAAGTTGTCTTACCCAAGGGGTGTTGTAGTTGTCCTACCTAAGGAAATTTGAATGCAGACTTTTCATAAACTTCCTGGTGATAAAGTACAGAATTTCACGCACCACTTGGACGTAGGTTGTCATCTCCTCTGGTCGAGTGTTATCCCAATTGCTCAAACGCTGCACGCACACTGGAAGAGCATCCTCCACCTGCCACCTCCCTGCTGAGCTCTTGCTCTACCTCAGCCTCACATTAGTTTTTGTGCTTTTTCTTTTTGTTACCATGGGACTTCCATATTAATTCATCCAAATGAGTTCTAGTATAAAAATTTAACAAAGAAACAGGTAACAATGTATGAATCAAATATTTTTCCAGTCCACATTTCTGGGGGCTAAAAGAATTAGATCCCCCAACTTAAACATTAATCACCCTTTTGGTCACCTGTGCTTCCAAATATGCTACCTTGCATTACTCTGATTTCTGTATTTGTTCTGTATGTACAATTATTGTTACTGCTGCATTTTAGCCAAAGTACAAATCTGAAAAAATATCAAATATTAATAAACAACTGTTGAATCTTTTACAGACATACCTTTTCATGCAATAACAATTAAGAACTTTCTCGTGGTCTGGAATGGTATGATCTCCATTCCATTGCAACATTAGCTGACAAGACCAAGTTCATCACTACCTGGTGGCTAGAATTAGTCTTAATCATGGAGACTGGTCTTTGTTTTAGTACCTCCTTATTAGGTAGGAACAAAGAGCATACTGAGAGCATACTGCTTGCAGCAAAAGAAAGTATTTCTTATGAATCGCATGCTACTGTACACAAAAGGCTTATCAGATCTTCGTAAAATCACTTTGTCTCTATCAGCAAGAATTTTGAGGACAGGGGACCACAAATTTGTCTATGTCATCATTGCCAGTTGTACACACAATGTTTGAAAACCATGAATACAAGATACAGAAGAATCTACTCATACCAGTGCCACAGGAGAATCACTCATGCCAGAATTAAGTCGGAAATGCCCACATTTGTCTTTTTTGAAGGTGCCTTTCACTAAACACTGCTTACACGTCTCAATAGAAAGTGCTACAAAATTCCTTACTTAGATTTATTTATTTTCTAAAATGCAACACAACAGCTACACTTTTTTAATTTCTATCTCAGGGAAGAGAAAGATCCAAAGGTCTTTTGCTTCGAAGACAAAGAAACGGGTATTTTTTTCCCCTGGATGTAGTCTGGTTGACCTTTCCTGGAGGCAGCACTATGCTTACAAGGCTGTTTCAGAAGCCAACCTTTCTGTATCAGGAGACCTCTGCTGAGATTGCATCTAGAAGATACCATGCAGATACCTCATTTTGCTGAAAGTCTTCACTCTGATTTGGAATGCTGAAACAGTGCAGCCATACTAACTCAGTTGCATGCTGGCCAGTAAGCTTGGCATTTATTAGAGCTTTACAGAATTAAAAGAAATACTCTGACTTTGAAATACTTAATTTTTATTTAAAGTCATCATTTTTGAACCTCTTTTGTGGGAAGCTGCTTCTTTTAAAATGGTTAAATAGCAATGTGAGTACTTATCAGGGCAGTTAAGTTAAGGGTTTTTGTTGTTATTTGAAACACTTTAGTTTACAGAATGTTTTCTAGAATGTAACAATCCAGTACCCCTGTAGTGCACCTTTATAGATTTCTTCCCAATTATACCTTCTTTCCATGATCTTGATTGCACAAAGTTATCCACAAGTACTAAAATCTATTCTTGTGGAGTTCCAATCTGCCTAAGGTATGTTATAGCAAACATTTAGCACATAACCTGTACACTTATGTATCAGCTACACCTTTATCCTCCAAAGAAAGTCTAGAATGATATAGTATCAATTTATTCAACTGTATGTACAGTATATTTGCATATTAATAAATAAATCAATATTAAAGTTAAGGTCTCTTCCCCCATATAAAAGTGACTACAGTCTGACCAGACAATCTGACTTCATTTTTTTTCTTTTCTTCCAAGTACAGCTGTGTGACTGAGGCTATCAGTTTCCACTCAGTTTATTACAGTAACTGTAGGAGTAGAAACCTAACGGACCAGTGCTTATATTTAAATTCTATATAGCGGCGGGGGGGCCAAAAGGACTAAAAAGTGCATCAAAAGCCAACAATTTGGAGAGCGAAAATCAAGTTCATAATGTGATCCTGGGGAAGAGAATCCAGCCCAAAAAGAGGACACGCTGCAGCAAACATTATAACCACCGCACACTTTTGTCTTGATAGTAAGCTGCATGATGCCAGTCTTGTCACGTAACGTTCCAAGAATTCCAACTGCAATAGATGCCATCTCCACCTCTACAAATTTATCAACACCACATTCAGTGCAAAGCGACATTTCTTAAAATAATTGTTTGCCTTGTCTCCGTAACATTCATCCTTACTGTGAAGAAAAGGCTCATTTTCTTTAACCGTTTATTACTATATACAGAAGAGCCTATATTTGCACCTCTCCGTTTCTGGTAGTGAATTTTCTTTTCTATCTACATTCATTAGAAATCAAAAAGATAAGTGGCAATATTTCATATTTACTGGAAGTCTTCCCATTAACCCAAAGACTAGCTGTTCATCTTGATTTATACCTAAAGTAGCTGCACTTTGTTCTTTTTTCCAGCCCACTTTCAATGGGGTATAAGTCATGGGAACCTGTGGGACCGGAACATATTTCAAGTCTGATTGCTGGAGCTGGAAGAGTGATGAGTCATGTTTGAATTCAGATGTTTCTTTGCAGCACAGTGCGTGTGGACCATACCCCCATTTGGGTATCTTACAAACACAGGCTCGCAGAAAGGATTTTGGCACACCTGACAGACCTTTTTGTCCGAAAGAAGAATTGGGGTTCCTTTTTGTTTAACCTAAAGAGAGGGAAAAAATCCAAACATGAACCTAGCAAGAAAGGAAGGGAAATTATGAGGCAAATCATTTCACCTGTACCAAATGGACAAACCTGGCCAATGAGAGGTAGTAGGAAAAGATAGCTTGAACTATTTAACTTGAATTCAATTTCCACATTCATACTCATTCATTTTCATGCCTCCTCTTATGTACGGCTTTTTTTTTTTTTTTTCTTCTTTTTCTTCTTCTTTGTTTGTTTCATAAAGGAAAGCACTCACACATTTAATGCAATAGAAAACCCGATGCAGTTTCCCAAACAAGGTCACAGGACAACTCCACAGCAAACTGAGCACTGATCCATTTTTATTCCAGACAGATTCTGCTGGATATACCATTGTTAGAACTGAACAGATTTAAGAATCTGCTGGGAGCTTTAAGCAACACAGCTTTAGCTAGGAATAGAAGAAAGTTTCACAAGTGAATTTACCACTAACAAAAGCTATTAACAAGCTTCAGTTAATACTAAGTGCCAGGTAAACTTTTTTGCAAATTGACAGGTCTCAATCCTAGTGAACAAATGCTAACTCACATTTGTTAAGTTTCTGCAATAACTTCGTTAATCTGTAAATCCCAGATTCACTTTCCTTCAGCCCAGAAGTTCATCAAAGTTGTTCCCATTTCAAAGCCCCCACCTTCCCTTTTGTTTTACAGAGAAAGCATAAAATTAAGTTTGAATCTAGTAGTCATGGCAAAAAGACTAATAAATGCAGCAAGTAAAATTGCCAAGGAGAGGAAGACAACTTTGTCCTAATTCTTCAAACTGCTTCTGATTATTACGTATCAAAGGACTTAATCGTAAACCTTCAAAGTGCCTCTAAAAAAAACCAACAACCTACCTTCTCATGTTTGTAGATTAAGTTTTCAGCTCGTGCTAACCCAAGTGCAGTCTGAGTCATTCTTTTTGTATGAATGCTTTGCCTCACTGCTCCAGCCAGGAACGGGGAGAGGAGCTGCACTGACCAGCTGTCAGGCACCACCTGCAGAACCAGAGCCGCATCAAATTCAGCAGCGTGCTTGTTCAAGAGATCCACAGCAGCCATGACTAGTGCACAATCCGAAGTGCCTGGATTCAGGTACACTGACAGCAGCATATGGAAAAGCCTCCGTCTGTACTGCGTGTCTCTGTTCTCAGAGTTCCATATACAGTATTCTTCAGCAGCATGGAAGTCCTTTAACTCGTGGACAAGGATATGCAAAGCCTTCTCATGTTCTTCTAGTTTTCCATATAAAATTGCACTTTCCATATGAAGGTCTGTGCCCTGGATTTTGTCTGTTAAATGAGAAACAAGGCAATATTTGCTCAGTGGTGAAGATGACTACTCCCTCTCCCAGAGTCAAAGCAAACAAGCCCACAAAACTCAACTCCTGCTATTTTTGCAGGGGTGCTGGCAGCTATACAGAGGACAAATGTTTGTATGTACAAGAATGCCTAGAAACATATCTCTAACAAAAGAACACCACAAAATACGGGAAAAAGAAATGGCTAAATAACAGGTGATAAAACCAGGGTCACCGACATCTTTTAAATTCTAGCATGTCAGTCTTGCACATTTCCACGCACACTGCTACCATGTATGATAAACTGTAAGATGAAGCTGCAATGTTTTTAACCTCTGCTTCTCCCAGTGTTATAGAAAAATTACAGAATAGTTTAAAGTCCATAAAAGACAATAAAGATCACATAGTACTTCCCTTCAAGAAAAGGGGACTACAAACCCTTAATCCAGTCTGACAGTTTAAAGTTAAAATGTCAGCAACAGGCAGGGGGAATGGCAAGTTCATCTGGCATTTCAAGATAAAGTAGAAAATCCTCTTTTTATTGTAAAGGTGATAATTTGGCATAGGCCTCTGTATAAGGTATGGAAATACAATGTGTTTCTCCCCAAAATATTTTGGTCATCAAGGAGGAACACACTAGCATGCATTGATCTCACCTTCATGTAAGGTAAGAATTGTCATGTAAGAAATCCTGTGTTTTGGAGTACATGAATTTCAAGAAAATAATCCATCTTGTAACTCTTGCCCTTAAAAATTTGGTTAAAAATTAAAGGATGAAAAAGCAAGAGTTTCAATGACCGTGTTATACTTGTACTTCATCTGTCATATAACACTTTTCTGACTGGAAAGGCAAGGGGACATTAAACATTGGTAAGTTATTTTAGTTGCTACTCAGCTATTTTTATTTCCACTTCCACTGGATTTTTCCACTGAATTTCAGAAAAACATTTCACATCTTTCAGTACAATAACAAGTCACCCCATTGTTCTGGTGGATGAAACATTAAAAATTAGCCACTATAAGCATTGGCCAAGGAAAACATTTTGCTCAACTGTTGCTTGCCTTATACCAACACTAAGAGGTATGTTGCACTCTGCACTCAAAAAGATGCTCATATTTTTGTTTAGCATGAACCCCACCTTTCAGGGTGAGAGTGGGTTATGGACAACAAACAAGTCCTTAGCAATCAGATTCCTCAAAGCTTCACTGCAGTTCACTGAGAAACAGACTGCTTCACAAATAAACCTGTAAGTCTTCCATTTGCAAAAGACTGGCACAAGTTACATGCTCATCATTAAAAAGAAACTGACTATAAATTAAGAAGATAATTGTATGAAGATATTTCTTCTAGCTAGTTATGGTATTCTGCCTTTGGTGCAGTGGCAAACATACCATTGTACCTCATGAGCTATGGGAGATCAAAAGACAACACTAACAGACACGCTTTCTAAATTAACTTGTGTCTGTCAGAAACACAGATGGTAAGCCCATCAACCAAATACACCTAGAAACCTCAGATCTTTTAGTTTTCTATCCTTATGAGGACTTTAGTTTGTCTCCTGCTGGAACTAACATATAGCATTTTTTTGTGGTTTAACCCTAGCCAGCAATTAAGCACCATGCAGCCACTCACTCACTCCTCCCCCCTCCAGTGGGATGGGGAGGTGAATTGGGGAAAAAAGTAAAACTCATGGGTTGAGATAAGAACAGCTTAATAACTAAAATAAAATAATATAACAACAACAATAATAATAATTGTAATGAACAGGAACATCACAAAGAGAGAGAAATTGGACCCAAGAAAAGACAAATGATGCACAATGCAGTTGCTCACCACCCACTGAACGATGCCTGAGCAGCGATCCATCCCCCCTGGCCAACTCCCTCCAGTTTACATACTGAGCATGACGTTCTATGGTATGGAATATCCCTTTGGCTAGTTTGGATCAGATGTCCTGGCCATGCTCCCTCCCAGCTTCTTTGTACACCTGCTTGCTCACAGAGCACGGAAAACTGAAAAATCCTTAACTTAGGATAAGCGCTACTTAGCAACAACTAGAACATCAGTGTGTTATCAACATTATTCTCACGCTAAATCCAAAATACACTGTACCAGTTACTAGGAAGAAAATTAACTCTACCCCAGCCAAAACCAGGACACATTTATAATAGACAGCATGCATCTTACCCAAAATAAAGTGAATTCTATACAGATCAGATTTCTGAAGAAGACTGCGTAGTTTAAACAGCAGTTCAGTTGTTTCTGTACAATTATCTGTGGTCACAGATTTTAGCTGAAGTATTGCCTCCAAGTACAAGACAGCTAGATGAGTATGGTACTTTTCTTTCTACAGATAAAAAGAGCAATGTTAGCTCAGTTTACAAAGACAACCCCTTCTCCCCACCAGTAACAGTGATGAATATTACATAATTACATAGAACTGTCTTTTAATTAATTTATTTAATTCAAATTAATCAGAAAGTCTTTTATTCATGCAGATAGACAACTTATTCAGACCAGCTTCACAAAATACATTATACCTATAGCATGGGATTCTCTATTTCATTAATACAGATATTTCTAAAATGTAGATATGAAGCATCTTATTCCTAAACCTCTCTTCACCTTAAATAAACAAGCTCTATAAATAGCTTTTCTTGTGCAAAAATGATTTCCTTTCAAAAGTTCACCTAATGGAAGTCAATGTAGTAAAGCAGATGTCTCTCCTTTGAGTACAAGTATGATCTCCACTGTGTCTTCTCCTTTTGTTTCCCTTGTAAAATGAGTAATTTTGATCTAATTCACTACTCCTCATATTCAGGTACATTCTTTGAACTTTTCTATTTCTGCAATAAAATTTGAGAAAGCCACCAGAGGTAGACAAGCACTCTGAAGACACAGTGCTTTTTGTGTTACCCACTATCCAATATTCATCAAAACAAGCTGATGATTTGAATGTTTGAAACATTCTCACTAAAGCATTCACAATAATCTAGTACCTCCTAAAGACCAAATCAATTTATAACCCAGCCTTTACTAGCAGTTAGAGTAGACTTAATTATAAATTATTTTTGTTACAAATATTCTACAAGCCACTATGTTTAACTCAAAAAGTTTGTTTGAAAACATTCATGACATCAGAAACTAGTACATTCATCCGTCATGGTGTCATACACCTTAACGTATCTGCAATAGTGACAGAGGGAAACCATTGATCTAGCATGTGTATTTGAAGAATGTAAATTAGTGAAATGGTCATCAGTTCTGCTGAGTTCTTTCAACATTAATTTCCTTGCTTTATTTGCAGGTTAAAGTAACTTCTCCTGTGCTTGAAATGTCTCATATCCAAGTACCATAACGTTTGGCTGCTTCTGTATTGTGCTTAAAAACCCAAAGATAGAATACACTGTCACTCAGACTTGTGAACACATCTTTCGGACATTCAACATACAGAGTGTGGTTTGGAATTCTACGGTGAGAGATGCATGGTTTAATTCTATCATTAATTGCTCAATCTCTCCAGAAGGACAGAATAAAACATACCTGCTTGTAAAACACTGAATTCAGAATTTTAGTATATTGCTGCAACAGTGCAATAGGATTAGCAGTTGCTCAACCATTTTTCTATGATCTTATGAGATAGAGGTTTGAGCCTCAACTATGAAACAGAAAAGTATGCAGTAATCAGACGTAAAAAAACCCAAATCTCTGCAGGGAGGTAAGCAACTGTCTTGCCATTATACGAGTTGAAAAGTTAAAAATAATGCAGATATCTGCTCCTCATCCTCTACTTAAATCTTAAAACCACTCCTTCCCTACTCTGAGTACATCTGAAAGCCTTCAAATTATGCTTATTTATTCTGGACTTTGGCTTTTTTCAGAGCTGTTCATCATAGTCTGCATTCTGAATCCTATGCCTACTTTTAGTGTTCTTTTAGCACTCACCTCTATTTTTCTTTCCAATACTACATGTTCTAGATATTTAACACGTGCTTTAGGATATTTGTTAAGGCAACTGATGATATCATCTGGATTAATGTTGTTTTTCTCCTGTTCTTCCAAAGACCTTTTAGTGAAAATCTGTACGCCAACCTAGAGAGAGTTAATTGCATTTAGGAACTCAGTGGCAACCATTTCATTACCTTCTTATTTTAAATACTTAATTAATAGCACCATCAGATTAGTTAGTACATTAATCAGGAAGACAAACAACACAAAACCCTGCTTGACACCACCAACATTACACTACTTGGTGCTTATTGTGATCTCACTCACTCCTACCTCCATTACCTCAATTTATAGCCTATACATTGTCCAGCCTATAAACCTTGTGTTGGGCACAACCTCCACCAGCCACAAAAAATATTGAACTGATTGGCATAACAGCAGAACAAGAGACTTCAGGCTTTGCAGCAAGAAAGTGTAAGTTAGAGACCAGAATGTTTACAGCCTTATCAAATGTGATGATATACACAGAGTAAGAGACTTCTATAATGACCAAAATGAAAGTCTGGAAATCTGTCATTGCACGTAATAACTGAGCCATAAATTAATACAAATTAGGCACTGACAAGTTCCAACAACACAGACTGTCTGATATAGCATCAAGCATCCCATTTAACAGCACACCGCACTAATGGATGTTACAAAATTATTTTTTTTAATTTTGGTGGATTAAGTCAATTCTTGTAGCAATGAGGTTTTGTCTTGAATGAAGGCTATTTCTTCCACATCCTAGTGTACACAGTTATCACCTCTCCCTGGAATCCTTTTAAAAAAGAAACAGCAGCAACAGTTAACCTGTTAGGTGGTTATTTTTTTTTTTAAGATCTGAAAATTATCTTGCTTAATATGAAGAAAAACAGAAGACATGCTGTATCTTTCATTGTACAGAATGACCTAAACTTTGTTTTCAGAAGAAAAAGAGGCAATTATCACTAGCACTTATTAACAGAAGGGCTTAGAACAATTGAGAAACCTGGAAGTTTTCTTCTGTTGATCACTATTTAACTGGCCTTAAAGATTCTGCAAAAATGGTCCAATTAGCTATCAAGATGGAACAATGTTAATGAACACTCAAACACCACTGCATACTGATGTTCTGTGAAAAGTACACCAATCACAAACCTCTTCACTTTTTTGTAAAGCCCAGTCAGAGTATTTCCACACTAGATCTTGGTCTGAGCAGAATGTAAGGAAGTCTACTATATATTCATAGAGATCTGAACGTGTAGAATCTTGAATGTCTCCATCAACTATTTTCACCCATAACTGCAACAAAAACACACACAGATTAAAGTGCTTAAAACATGTACTAGTTCTTCCAACTCAGAATTTATGTGAGCTACTACAACACTTAGCATTAGCTGTTGGTACTTCTGGAGTTAGAAAGAGCTCCTAGGAACACCCAGCTGCAAGGGACCTCACTGCTCACTAAATTTATGCCTCCTTCCCATCACAGGCTTTTCTTGTACCTGCCATATTCAACTAATTCAGACACCATATCATGCGGATTCTCATTCTGAGAGTGGTTGGCCAAATAATTCAAGAGGAGGTACACTAATCACAAAGAAAGCTTTTAATAAAGTCTTTCTCTCCAGTTCATGGTATACTTTTCACGTGTTCTGCGTAAGCAAGATTGAAAGCAAATGATACAAACAATTTAGAAGAAAAACTGATTTTTCTTCTCTTCTTTCATTTTGACTGAAGAACTTTAAGTACCATGTGATATCATTTTTATATATGTTATAATTGGAATTAAAAGATGCCACATCTAGCAGACCAGTTTAGCAATAAGCCTTGTTCCTGGAAACATAAAGAAAAATATCTTGCACATGACAAAAGCACATACTGTTTTTGTTGCCCTTACTGGTTTTCTGCTCAGGAAATTACTATTTACGTAACGGACTTGAATGCATTTGACAGTGTTACTGTGATTAACGTACTTAAAAAGCCACACAGTAAGGCAAACTACTTAAGGTATTGGATATGGTCCAAGACATACATGCTATTTATTGATTAAGAACATATTAATTTTTCTAAATGAAGTTTTGCAGACAGGAATACCAAAATTACTTAGCCTGCAGTCTACAGACCACTGATAGTCTTAGTGACATCAGAAGGGGGAGGGTCCCCAAAGGGATTACTAACCCAGCTGAAACCCACAGATCTTGCAGAATGTGTTCACTGTCCATCATCGGAAAAGGAAATAAACTCAGTTGCTGTCAGTGTCTGCCATGAGATTACAATACTGCTTTGCTGTGTATGCAGACTAATCAGTACAGGATATGTTCCTGAAGTCCCTCAAGCACCTTTTAAAGTGATCTCTTGATTATTTTAGTGCTTCTGTCCATTTGTTAAGAGTACAAACATATGTTCTGGTATGCACAGTTTTGCTTAAAAAATAGCATACAAGCATCTACATAGCTGTCATCTTCAGGTTTTTCACATCTAGCATATTAATTTATTCAAGGAAATCTTAGCATAAGTTTCTTATATATACACATTACTACTTTCCAAACAGATAAATTAGCACCTCAGATTTTTATCTCAGAGGTAAACTGGTATTTGGAATGGTTTACAGATGACACTAAAAGCTTTATTCTAACCTGAAGTGCTGCAGCATCCTGACCATTGTAGTGATACAGGAGACCAAGGGCAAAATACCTGTACAGAAAGAGAAAATAATATTAAAATTGCTAGATCTTTCCTACCAATTTCATTACGGTTTGATTAGCACAGAATATAACAAATAATTGCTTACAGTGACATGTACATGGTCATGTCTACACTTGAACAATTGTCTGTAGGCTCTTTTTCATAATCAAAGAAGAGAAGTTCTGTCCTAGAAATGTGTCTGTCTCTCCTGTCTAAGGCAATTTCTAGTTATTAGCTCCAACTTAAAGTATATGTCAAATTAGAGATGATCCCAATACCGTTCTTTGAATTTTATATACAGACTTAACACAGAGCTCCAAATAATAAATATTCCTCCAAGAGTTAATCAAGCGTCATTAAATCAAATTTTTATGATGGTTTTACTTAAAACTTTTACTATCAGAACCATTTTTTTCTTTACTGCAACATGAAATCAAGTCAGGCAAGGAAGGGGTTTGTACAGTGCCATTACAGAGGTTTTTTGTGTACTGTAATAAAAACACAGCTAAAGTTCTGTACTGGCTGTTCATGGAACGATTCCATTCATGTTTGCCATGCAAACTATACTTACCAAGAGAAATAAATGAAACTACCCTAATTCTAACCACAATTAAAGACTCCTCCTCACCACTGTAGTTGCTACTACTGCACCACACAGTTTAAAGAAATGAAATCCAAGACAGTGACACTACCTACGACTGGAGTTTGTATTTTACACATTTTCTATCTAGTGTTTCCTGCTTAATGACAGTCAATTCTCCACCTGCTGGTATTTCCAATTTGAAGTCATCTGCAGTCATCTTAAGCAACCTCCTTTTGGTGAGTCAGTGGGAGTACAGAAAGTATGCAATTCAAAAGCAAGATCTCTTTCCCTGAATAAGCAACTAAAATTTTAAAGCCACTAGCTGGTTAATAGCTTCTGCCTAAGGTAGCGCATACTTTAAGGCATATTTTCATTCTGTCCAAGCACCACTACCGCGTCCATTCAACTCTCACATTGTCACAAGGGTAAACAAATCACTTCCCCCACCCCATTTGTACCAATCCTTTATTTTTGTGTTGGACACAGAAACTGTCAGGGAGAACTCTGTATTTACCAGCACAAGACAGAACACATTCCCTTTACCTCAGAGTGTCAATTAATACTTTTTCACCAACATTTTTAAATGCTGACAAGTCAGGCCAAGTTGTCTTTTGGACCTGAAAGCACAGAAACTTCAAGGATCTGAACACGTTGCTCTAGAAGCCAATAGCGTTTAAGACAATTTTCCCTCTGGTCTCAAAGGTGCAATACTCAAAAATCCACTCACTTTTTGTGTTTTTCCAGCCAGGCAGCACTATCTGTTAAAAGACAAAAGTTCTCCGAAACTAGCAGATCCAGCAGGCTTTCATGATTTGCCTCTGCATATAGCTTGAGTAAAGCTGTGTCAATATCTTCCTTGTAGCCATTTGCCACCTCAGTGCTGCGGACTTCATTCAAGTAACTCATGAGGAACCGTTTGCATTTTGTCATCTTCTCCTGGTCACCTTGGGTCAGCTGATTTAGGTCCGCGTACTCATGCAGAGGGGGATGAGACCGTATAAATGAAGAGGAAGTAGGCAACAGGAAGGGGTAGAGAGAGATCAGCTCCCGGACATCAAGCTGGCCGCTTCTGCAATTACAGTGTCAAACTAGATGAAGCAAAAAGAAAGAAAAAGTATACATAGGCACAAAAAAATAACATACTGGGAATGTGTGCTCACCTATGCTTAGGGTCAGGACACTAACAGGTTGTCAGTTTCTGAAAGTTACTGCCTTCTATGCTGGAGAAAATACACTCAGAACAAATCTGGAATTTTTTTTGCTCTTTCTGTCCAAACTTGTTTATCATTCTTTTCCCTCCTCTAGATATTGAAAGCTCTGAGAATTCACAGACCGGCCAGCCTTTTGCTTTTGACATCCCACAGCTGCTCTGTGGCATATACAAAAACCAGCTGAACACCCTTAATGCCATTCCTAGGACTGTCCTAGACTTCATCCATACATTATGGGAACTAGTCTTCTGATGGAGGCAAGAAAAATGGAGAGTGAACCCTTTTAGGCAAGCCACAAAGACTGTTCAAGTGTAATTCTGTAGAAAACAGCAACTTCCTGTAGAAAACTAAAGCTTTCAGAACATGTGTTTGCATGATGAAAATGTTTTCCCCAACCCTGAAATGCACCAGATTCCTCCTTCAGCTCACTTCTTAAGGAGGTTCTGAAAACGAACCATGGATACCAATTATGCATCCATCCAACCAATAAGTAGTAGCCTTTTGTACAGGCATAGGTCTTGGGTGTGCATCTATGTCAGATACTATGCAGTGGCTTTTCCACTTCGCATGTGAAGAGCATCTATACTTCATCCAGGAGCAAGCTGTAACACAGATATGCTACACAAAACATTTTTCTTCCAGCCTAGATTGAAGAAATTCCTCAAGTGTCTGAAGAATGCATGTTGTGACAGAAGAATAAAACAAGATGTTTTTTCACACGAAAAAACAACTGGCAAACAACTCCCCAATTTTCACAGCTAGAGTGACTCCTCCTCCCAGGCCTTGCTTTAGAAGAACAGCAAGAAATGAGAATTTATATTTTATTTCACTGTCAAAGTCATTATTCAGAATTCATCTTTACAGATGAGCATTCCTGAAATGCAGGAGATACTGTTGGTAAAACAAAATAATGAACTGACAGTTCTCTAAAAGAAACCCTGGTTAGTTACTATTTTATTGCAAATAAAACTTTTAAAAAATAGTTCTTATCTATCCGGTGACCAGCAACCTCAAAAAGCTTTTCCCTTCACAACCTTGATTGGAACAAATTCCAAAAAGAAACAAGTTATAACCATAGAAGTAGATGACACAGCAGATTTCTGCAGGCAATAAAATGTGAAAGATCCTCACAAGCAGGCTCATCCCTTCCCTACTGTTGTGAAGTAACTAAAGCATGGGGCATGCCCTGAGCTGTTCACTTCTTGCCAAAGACAGTTCCAAAACCATCCAGGAAGTATGAACAATGGCAACACCTATTTAGAACTTTTTAAAAAGTAAATACTGTCCTTTGGCTACAAAAATCTATACAAGAAGAATGAAATTCTGGGAGACAGCAGCAACAGCAAATTTAAAAGCAGCAAGTATCCTGTTCCAGAACCTAGTGACTGCAAAGCATGGGAACAGCCAAAACGAACAATAGAGGACCACAACAGAGAAAAATCTGAACATGGGAAGCTTTCCTGTGAGAAGAGGTTTGAATAGCAAGTTTTTCTGATTTATACACAGAGCTCCTACTGCCTCTACACTAGAAAGGCCAGCCTCTAACAAGAGTAGAGTTAAAGTGTTCATGTCTACTTTGCAGATTTCTGCAGTTGAAATTGCCTTTTAATCCCTCTTTTCAGACTTGATATTTGGTTTTGAAATTCTGAGATCTACATTATGATGGAACTCACAAGTAGATGAGGACTTTTTTTTAAGAGGCAGAATAACTAAGAAGTAGCAAGTTCTGTCAGTAGCATGACGTGATGGTTCAAATCACAACACAGGCTCAATAATAAAGCCTTGACCTTCATGGGCATAAAGTAAAAAAAATCTCCGCATGTACAACACTCAGATTACAGGATTAAAGCCTTAATGCTACTGTATGTTAGCATGCCGAAAAATCAGTTGCATTAACTCTTCAGTTATGAAGTTGTTTCAATGTTACTCTGTTTTTATGCCCAACAAAACCATTTTATCACAGTGAACTCACATCTGCATCAAAACACATTCAAGCAACTAAGTTTTTAAAACCAAGAACACTAACTCCTTATTTAAAGAAGATAAATTAATAAAGTTCTTGTCACACAATTACCTGAAGAGTTCTTTTGCTTCAAAGAACTGAAGCTGTGCAAACTGTATAAAACCTGCTTGCTGCAGGATTCGTTTGTACATTACCTATGGAAGAGAAGGGGGGAAAAAAGGTTTATTATCTTTGTAAGGAGTTATTTATGTAGTGCTAGTCACTACTGCAGTAACTACCTGCCAGAAACACTGAACACATGATCTTCAACCAGACCTGTTAAGTTACATGCAAAATAAAGCCTTGATCCTCTACATTTTAAATTGTATGTACCTGAATATACTGAATCTGCTGTCCAGACTCAGCTTCTTACACAAAAGTGTGTGAACAGAACACTGTTCACGAACACTTACTAAAAGCAAAGTCAACAAATAGCAAGTTTTCTTATTCAGATAATGACTTATCTGACATCAGTCTGACTCACCGCAAGTGTTTGCTTGCGGTATTTGCAAACGTAAAAGCCAATGGTCATCTCTGAAGTTCCCCATGATTCAGCAGGCACAAGAAAAGATTTAAACTCAAGGGTGGTCCCACTTGACCACACAGAGCCAACTTTCTCCCCACCTCATCTCACTTCTGCAGGAACCTTGCTGGTGATTCTCATAGGCTCATCCCCAGCTGATGACCATATTTCAGACTTTCTGCCAGTTTGGGTGGTTTTGTTTGGTTTTGTTTGGTTTGGGTTTTTTGCTTGTTTGGGTTTTTTTTGTTTGCCCCCCCCCCCCCTTTTTTTTTTTTTTTAAGTAAAAGTAATTCCAAAGCAGTTCCACTTATCCAATATGCAGTACGTTATGCAATGTACATAAAAATATGGTTAAAAAGAGAAGCACAAGTAAACCATACGAAAAGCTATGTGTTATGAAGTTTTACTGTTAAGGTCATGCCTAGACAGAAAAAAGTTTACAAGTTCACTACAAAAAGAACACAAAACTTCTTTAAATGCTACGTATTTATTTAATCTGAATGGTCAATTAGTTACCATGAGATAAAATGAAACCCTTGTGCCCAGTGTATTTCCAATGGCAAAAGAGAATTACTAAAAGCAAGAAAGCTAAACTATGCTCTGCAAAGCATCCACTGTTTCTGACAGCACTGGTTATTTTGCAAATACACCTAGCTACATCCACACACCCTCAGTTTTTCCCTTCAACTTTCTCATGAATATACAGTTTTCTAATGTTTAACAGTGTACATGAATGCTGTTATTAATAACAAACTCCCCATTTTCAATGAAAATACCCAGAGAAACTGCAATACATTAGCAATGTATTCCAGACAGGAATTGCTAAAGAGTGTCAGGCCTCCAGTCGGGTAGACTGATATTCTAATTGGTGATTTTTCACCTTGATTAAAGATTGTGGATTTACCAAGAGAAAAGCTTGGCTTAAATCCATTTAGTCTGTGCATGCTTTACTAATGGATTATCTTAAGGAAATCCTTAATCTTGATCATTAACAAGCCATTAAAACCTATTGATCTGTAAGGTTGTGGGACTTTTCTTGCCTCCCCAGCATGGGGGAGAGAAGGGGAAGCAGAGGGAAATGCTATCTGGCACGCCTTTTCAGACAAACGTTAACAATATAAACAATACTTCATGACATTTTTATATTAATTAATGTTACTATGCTTTACATCCAAGTGTACTAATTCAAAATACAGTTAACTAAAGCTAAAAGGGAATTTAATTACAGTAATAAAGTAAAACTTCCTCAGGTGATTAATTCACAAAATTTCCAAAATATTTTGGAATTATGACTGTGTTATTACATCACTAAATGGTAATCTGTGAACTGACGAATACCCATCTGGTCACATTCTTAAGGATGCTGGTGAAGGATTTCAATCTGCAACTATATGCATCCTATAGCACCAGAAAAACTTCAAAACCTGGTCTCAGACTTTCCAGGCAAAGCTGAAGCACAAACATTTCTCACTCTGCTAACTAGTGTCAGAAGTAGGTTGGTTTGGGGTTTTTAAGTCTGTTTTCAATCTTTGCAATGGAGTGACGACTAATATTTACATATTTAGTGAATTAGGATATTGGAATTAAGTTTGAATTGATCTAAGACACTGAGAACAGTGCTTTAGTTGTAGACCTTACTCTGTACAGCAGTCTTTTCAACTAGAAGTTGATAAGAGCTTGTGGATAGTGTAAGTATAAGCCCAAGGGATCAGTTTTGAATTTGAACTGATTAAGTGGTATTCACATTCATTTAAATGTTGACATATCTTCACTTGTCCCTTAAAGCCATGCAACAAAAAAAGCTGTAGAATGTCTACAGACAGACGCTTTCCCAACTTTTTAAAGATGCAGTGATGGGATAGGGAATATCCAGGTTGATTTTTAGCCAACAAGATAAACACTAGACATTAAGACGTCCTGTGGTAAAGATTAGGGAAGCAACAGACCAGACTGTTTGTGGAAGTGAGAATATTCTCTCCTTCTCACAGGTTTTTAAAAACAGGCTAGACCTACGTGCCAACCACATACAGTTAACTTTTGTTTATGATAGAAAAAAACCATATTGAGTTCTTCCAGACCCATCTGCCAGATACTGCAATAGGCTTCTTTTAAAAAGGTACCAAGTTACACCCAGTCAAAATTCAACACACTGTTTATTCCCCTATCATTTTTGAAGAACCACCATAGGACTTGAAGTGCTTTAGGCAAATTCTATAGTTGACTGAATTCACGTTAGAAAACTAGCTACAAAAACATAAAATAAGATTTGTATTAATTCATATCTGAAAAAGCGCTAGAAAACAGAAAGATGACTGCTGAAGCTGCAATAGCTATAGCGAAGCCTTAATTCTCCCAACTGCTAGAAAAACCCTTTCTAAAATGGTCAGAATTACCAACTAGATTGCCAAAAATAATTTTTCTAGAAAGTCACTTTGGCTTTTGGCCAGATTTGGGTGCAGTTAATATGTTTTTTGAAACTAAAAAGAAATGAGGAAAAAAAAGAAAAAAAAAGAAAAAAGAGAGATACCTATGCAAGATGTGTGTCAATCTAACCAAGGTCTTCACTACCATCAACCATGATTTCTGCAAACTTCAGCTGTCCTGAAAAATTAATAAGTAGTATTCAGTCATTTCATGGTAGCATGGTAGAAAGGCCTTTGTATTCTTCTACCAAAAATGATATCCAGCAAAGCCACCTCCTTGCAACACTTTTGCTTAGCGTTTTTTACCTAGCAGTAATTCTTAATGCTCAAAGACAAAGGAATTTTCATCTAATATGGCAGAGATAAATTTGCAGTCTGGAGGGACCATGGGTTAAATAACAGCTTAAAGCTACTAATGCATGACCTGCTTCTTTCCAATAACTAAATATTGGCTGTACAAATAATTCTGAAAGTACAGTACTTTACTGTTTCAATCCCACTATCATTCTGCATTACCAGCATATATATATAGATATATTTATGAAGGTATAATACTGCTGATATAAAAAGAGCAAGCAAGCAGCTGTGTATGCATGCAATGACAATGCAGTATTGAACTGTAGGGAAAAAACCCATGGTGTCAAGAACTGTCCTACAATGCCATGACTGAGTTCAAGTCACATGTAAGATGGCAACAGCCACTGCAAACTCCAGAAATTAAAGCAGTCTGTGGAGAAGGGCGCACTTATACTACATGTACCAGACAATTACTATCACTCTTCTGTATGGATAAATTATAGTGGCTGGACCAAGTGCCTTCATGCCAAACCTATGCATTCCTTCCCACTGCTTGTATAAAATGGCAAAACAAGGTCTTGAAAGTGTCAGCTACTCAGGAATCAGTAAAGCTTGCAAAATAGATGTCCAAAAATATCTATTAGAAGATACCTATTATCTATCTATCTAAAATCTATTACCTAAAGATCTCTCTTACATAGGAGTTAGAAAGGAGTGACTATGTGATCAGTTAAAGTATGCAAAAGACATATGTAAGGCATGTAATTTGGCTGAACTCCATCAGATTTATATTATGCGAGACTACAGAAAAAGAAAGTCTGATGTGCTTCTAACAAACCTGTAATGACAGCATTAAATATTAGAGGCAAGCTCAACATGTTACATTTCCAACTACAGATAAGCTCTGAAAAACTGGACTAACGTCTCAACAGCTGAGCCAAGTTGAGTCATTTTAATACGAGTCAATGGGAGACTCCATCAATTTAAGCTGATTATTATCTATTTCCAAATACAGCCCAGAACTAAACCAGGCCATTTCGCTTGCAAATAATAGGTTTTCTGTTTTTCAACTGTAGCATTGACTCAAAGTAACTGAACACCCTTAGAAGTAGGTTAAGTTAGAAAGAACTTACAATATTCGTGGAAACAGTAATTTCAGGTACACAGTCATTGTGCACGTAAGATACATGTGAACAGAAAGTAACTTATCCTAAATACAGAAAAATCCTAAATGCAAGAAAACTTAGGAGGAATGAGATTCTACATGATGTATTTTAGATAATGAATTGCAGTTCATCCTGTGGTAAAACACAAAAAGACATCTCCCACACTAAATCAGCCTAAACTGGAAAGAAGTAATTGGAGAATTAGAGATCATCATACTTCAAAGACATTGATTAGATCATGTATCCTGTTCTCACAGCAGGATTTTAGTTTGCTTCTTTAAACAGATTGTGAAAGAAAAGTTGGAAGTGAAGATGCAAAGCCAAACATGCTGGAAACTGAACTCTGTATTTGCCTAAATACTTTTCAGCTTCAAGTACTTCCAGATAGTTGTACCTTAGCAAAAGGATGGAAACACTTTTCTCACCAAGCTTTTTACTTCCAGCAGCCTCCCAGCTGTTCATTCAATGGAGGAGTTAAGGATCAAAATGAAAGCTGATACAAATTTCATTTAATTTAATAACTGTTTTTCAAGGGCCTTTTATTTAAATGACAAGGAATTAGAAACTTATTGAAATTTAAAAAAAAATCCTGAGAGTGTGAATCATTTTGAACCACTGCAATTCTGTAATTTACCTAGTCATGTTGCAAACTTTACATCTTCCTAAACAAACCAAAAGTAATGCAACAGATAATATTTTAACGACAACAAAATGCTCTGAAGTGTATTAAAAAAAACGAAACCAGATTTTCTGCAGGTTACAGATCAAATTTTGCTCTTACAAAAGGAAAGAAACCAAGTCAAATATTCATTCACCTACTTGGCGAGTAGAGATTTCATGCTACTTTTTCCAAGTTTCAGTCTCTAAATGACAAATAGGAACAAATACAGTAGAATATGTATTGTAATATAAACCAGAGGTACAAGAAAATTAAGACAAATCTTTAATCAACACTCTAATCAAAGAGTTACTAGGATACTTTGCCACACAAAAAGCCAAAATATTCAGTTACACACCAGTACAAGCACTACTTGTATGAGTTTGGAAGTAGGATGTATTTGCTTTAAGATTTCCCATCACTTAACTCTGAAGCTGTACTGCTGTGGAGTTTAGGATATGGTGAGAATCTCTGATAAAAAAACTAAAATCTAAAAATTCTGATCTGAAATAAAGTATACTTTTTAAACAGCAATAGCAAATAATAACGACTTAGTTCTAAGGAAGCATCGCAGTGGACTTTCTATCACTAGTTTTTCGGCTTTGTTTCAATTTTTTCAAGTTACACACTTGAAAAGAAACCAACACCAAAACCTCAGCAGAACAGCAGCATTCAACCCTGCCAATGTCACAGCCAATCATGCACGAGCCAATTCAGCAGCATGGCTATTTCTTCAGGGTGAAACCATAAAAGGTATTAGACTTCCTTTCAATGCAAATTCCTCCCCCAGCCTTTCTAGTTATGTGACCATTGGCATATATGCCCCCACTGTGAAATTTATGTTTTCACGAAAATTAAAGGAAGGACAGACCTGAAATTTCTCTTTTGGAATATTCCTTCGAGCTCCTTTTGCTAGAACAAGGGCTTCTTCCACTCTGTGGCTAGCTAGAAGATCCTGAATCTGTTTTTCCAAAGGTAGCGGCACCAAGATATACACACCCTTATTAGTAGCAACAATCACCTTCCCTGGACAGAGCAGACAGACATATTCAGTTTAGATTCTCTACAGAAAAAAACACATTTCAGAAATAAGCTTTAAGATTTGCTATTTAAGATACGAGAACTGAAACAGTGTTAAGAGTTCCAAAACTCATCTTTGTTGTTACCGTATTTAGTAGATAGTATACTTTACCTGTAAACTGCACCTTGGAAATACAGAGATAATGGTAAATTTGTTTATTTACAGCAGATTTTGTTCCACTCTGAGTAAATTAAACTTGCTATAATCTCTCATGATGAGCTAAGCTGTAAAGGCCATCACTGAAACTATTGCCCAGATTCCAGAGAATAGGGACTTTTAACTGCTAGATATTTCCACAGGCTTACATTAGAAAATTGTAAGTTGTACATCAAAGGTAGTAAGTAATACACAGTTCATAGTGCTCGAGTTTGTAGCTCTCCTGGAAGAAAACAGCAACGCAATGTATTCCACAATTAAGAGCTCTTAATTGAAGAGCAGATGGAAAAAAAAAAAATTCTTGTATTTTTTGTTTAACAATTCTTTATGAAATACCCCATTTAAAACCTTTTAGAAAGGAATACAAAAGAACAATTTTTAAGATGTTAGAACTTTGTCAAGATAGCCAATGGACAAATACCTGTAGCTTGCAATTATAGACTAGTAGCATTAAATTAACATTGCTCCTTTGCAAGCAATAATCAAGTTACAAGAAAAAGCTCTAACCCCACAGACTCATACCCAACAATTAACTTGACAATTAGAGCACATTTATTGAGCATACATTTTGTTAGAAGCATGGAATGTTAGATGACTTAAGTTTACCTATCATAATATAATTGGGAAGGCATTTGCAATAATAGTTTCAACAGTTAATGTGCTTGCTAGATTTTGAGTTTAAAAAACATACTGAAGTGACTGTGCCCACAGTGGCAGTTGTTCCAGAATTACTGATGCAAAAAAGTGTTCTTTTTAATACCTTCAAAGTCCTGTAGAATGTGACCTTCTTTAAAAGGCAAGGTTTGCTTTTGCTGCTGGTCCAGCATGCTGTGCACTGTAATGAACTCATCATCGAGAGCAACGACGTAAGGAAAGCACAAAGCTGCTCCAATCACGTTTTCTGACCAGTGCACAGGGGCACGCTGTGAAATGCCATCTACAGTTGCAAACATGCCTACAAAAAGGAAAAAACAAAGCCTTGAGGCTCGTGCTAGCTGAAGACTGTTGTTTTCCCAATATGAGGCATGGGTACCAAGGCACAGAAATAAAAAGTCTCAGAACAAGAGATGCAGTATCAGGCAGCATGACGACAGTGCATCACATCTCCCTGGACATTATAGACCTGTTGGTTAGTTCAGTTCAAATTTTTTTTTTTTCCTTCTCCTTCACCACAGAAACAGACAATACCAAAAACTGAAGGGAAGAATACTGAAGGAAACTAGCAAGAATTATTCAAGTTTAGTAAGTTTCAGATTTTTTTTACAAGAATTATGCCACATAGTCTGAATTCATTTCCCAACACTAATTTTTAGTGAGACCCAGCATTCAAACAATACTGCCTTAGCAGGAGGCACAGACCTGCATTGCCTGACCTATCTGGCAACAGAGGCATATTTGTTCCTTGTAGTGTCAAATGTCTAAAGAGCATTTTAGTCGACAGACAATCATTTACTTATACTTTTTCACTTTCGCTACAGGAAAATTTTCACACAACAAGGGTCCAGCTCCTTGGGATGAGTCACTTCCTCTGAGGCATCTGTGTTTTCAATCATCTGAAAAAATGCAGAGGCTGCGTATAAAGCTTATTTTCCCAAAAGCCAAGCACAAAGACTTTTTTAATATCCCAGTGATACCTCCTGTGCTGTCTTTGAAATAACCATATTAAATCTGCAGTTAATTTGTGTTTTCTTTGCCACTATCTTTCCTCCTGTCTATTCTGTCCTTCTTCCTTCTCCGAGCTTAATAGGAATTTGACTTGCTTTTGGACGACACACCACCAGTTCTGTCTATGCTACCTGATATTCCCCAATTCTTCCTGAGACATTAATTGAAGAAAAACTCCAGTCAAAGTTTTCAGACCTAGTTCAGTAATCCTTTGCCAGCTGAGCCATACCGAAGCACAATGTAAACTTCTGTTCTAAACATGAATTCATACCCCTTAAAACCAGTATTCTCATGCCGTTAAAAAGACATGCCCATGAAAATTGTTCTTTGGCAGGAATGAGCCACTTGACAGCTGGTAGAATAAGTCTGAGCTGTAAAGGACAGCAAAGATTAAAAGATTATGTTATTCAATTTACAAAATCTCTTCCAAACAGAGGATAATGAGGCAAGGGTAGCTGGGTAGGAGGACCATCTTGGAATTAAAAAACAAAACAAAACAAAACAACAAAACGAAACCAGAAGGTTGCAGATTTTTATGGAACTACGGTGTAGAGACTAAGCTTCTGGATCCTTTACAGCAGCTTTGAAATGATCAGCCCTTTCCCTTGACTAAGGGTGCAACACAAAATTAAAATTTCACATCTGACTATTAGCAAGTGATGCTATTTGCTTTTTCACTACAATGATCAGCTTTTTGATCACAGCACCTTACAGAAAATACTTTTTTTTGCCATAATATATAATTCCCTATTTACTCTACAGATATTAATATTCTTACGGATCAGAACTGGAATTTTATGCCAGGCAGACTGCATTACCCATTTTTAATGCCTTCCAGTTGTTACTCTGTGCTATAATACCATTTCAAAACGTGGCAGAAAACTTGAGTTAAATACATACTAACCAGTAGTAAACTCAGGGCTAATTATATTTGAAATATTAATTCTTAGAACCTTCCACTTCTCCTGACATTCTCAAAAGAATGTTATAAAAACCTGATTTTAAAAACTTTTTTTTTAAATGACAGAGCTCTTTTTTAGGTAATTTTTAAAAATCCTTCATGGAAGTAAAAGGGTATGCAGAGCAATGCACAGTACTTTTCCAAGTCAACATCTATCTACATCCCTCTGCCCTCAATAGCTAGGGCTTCTGTCATAGAATGATGCATTTTCTGTCTTCATCCAGGTCTCACCTAAGGATAACAATAAACATGACAACTACAGTCAGAAACCATGGCCTTTTTATAGTACAGGAATGTGTTTGATGAAACTTAGATGAAGCCAGTAATCAATTCCGTATTAAAAATGCATATGCTATCCAAAGGTTACAAGAGTTACCCAAAACACAGCTACACTGTCTTCAGCACCAAGAGATCTAGAAATTTATAGAATCATAGAATAATTGAAGTCAGAAGGGTTTTCTGAATGACATTCAGCGGGACCAACTTAGATCAGGTTACTCAGGACTTCGTGCAATAGACTGTAGATTTTGTTTATTTATTTTAAAACAAAAAGCTTCTTAGTGAAAGTATCTCTAAAAGCTGAAATAAAACTTCTTTATTATTATTACTTGTTTAAAAAGGAACATGAAAACTTACGAGGAACACTATCAGTGGGTGAAAACAAGAAAGGAACATGCTGGTTACTGCTGACTATCCTGCTTCATGTAGTTTCATCAGCTATGAGAAAAGGCACTGCATAACCTTCTGTGAATCATTCTGCTTAGTACCTGTACGCTTTTTATAAGTTATAAGGCTCAGTTCTCCACTTCCATTTGTAGTCTACTCAATCACTATACAACTGTTCAAACCATGCACCACTGAAGAGTTTATTCTGGAAAAGCAAAAGGAATAAACTAAAATTAGGTATTTAAAATTTGGGGTTTTTTACTCATTAAAGTAATGGAATAGTTGAATCAGGAAGGGACCTCTGGAGACTGTCTAGTCCAACTTCCCTGCTCAAATCAGGGTCAGCTAGAACAGGTTGCTCAAGACTTTGCCCAGTCAGGTTTTGAGTGTCTCTAAGAACAGAGACTCCGCATCCTCTCCAAGACCTGTTTCCTGGTTTGAGTACCATCACAATAAGGAATTTGTTTTCTTATATTTATGTAAAATTTCCTGTATTTCAGTTTGTACCGACTGAAATCCTCTCATCCTTTCACTGGGTACAATACCACTGAGCAGACTCCGGCTGTGTCTTCTTTACCCGTGCACATCTCCCCCTTCCCCCCCACGTTGGCAAGATCTCTGAAAGCATTTTCTTCTTCAGACTGAACAGTCCCAGCTTTCTCAGCCTCTCCACTCACTTAGTGAGGCAGTGCTTCTCTCCAGGACCATATCCCATGAGATTCTTCTAAGCAGGTCCCTGAGCAAACCAAAGTCTGCTGTCCTGAAGTGGTTCAAGTGTGCCCCTTAAATCCTTAAATAGAGATCCATAGTCATAAAAGCCAAATCCCCCATCACCACGAGCTGTGCAATCAGTTGGTAACCTGCATGATCCACCCACTCCTCCTCAAGCTGTTCTCCCTCACCAGCAGGACTGATGAGAAAACCTCCATCTCCAATATGAGGAAGTCTCCCACTACTATTACTCACTGGTTGTGCTACTGCATTGTACAGGCTCAGATCATCTGCTGGACAGAGCTTCCTGCTTCTCATCTGCTACCAGAGCACTGAACATACCCTATAGATGCAGATCTGCAGGCAGAGAAGGAGAATTCTTCCTTTCACGAGAAGTCACAAGTTTCCAGCCTTTGCCATCACAGAACAAGCAGAGACAGCCTGCCCTTCCCTCCGCAGGTTGGGGGTACCAGCTCACGCCTGGATCCTGGAGAAGATTCAATTTCCTTTTTGTCATCTCTGATGCCATGCACTGTGCTGACCTCCTCCTGCATCTGCTTTACTTGGCAAAAATCCTCAACCAAGCACTCATCTCCTGCAGGTGAGGACAAAACTTCCCCTTGCCCCAATCTCAGGAAGAGGCACCAGGCACTCCCTTCAGCTCAAGACCTGAAGAGCTGCACCCTCCCTTGGGAGCTTGGTCTGAGTCGAGGCCTCTGATGTTTTGGGGCAGTTGCTCAGAAGCGTGTCCTGTGCCAATATGCAAGAACTGCATGCTGAAATTTTGAAAACTTAAAGCCTCTGTACGGCAGGAAATCTGATTAGAAACATGCAACAAGAGCTTCATGACATGAAAAACTGAATGTTGGTAAGCATAGTTTCACACACAATCAGAAAGAACTGATTTTCAATTCCAATTGAACTAATTACTGCACAGAATGAAGATGCATCAAAAATGAAGTTCCTCCTCCCTTTGAAAGAATGAGCTATACACTAACTGCAAGTAGAGCCAACAAAGTACCAAATGGCTAATCTATGCATCAACTATAACCAGTTTTAAATGCAAAGAGTCCAGGTAAGGAAACAGGTTATATACCCAAGAAACTCAAAGATGTTTTACTTTACGATTACCATTTTAAGCAGTTGCTTTCTGTCATTCTAAATTCCAGTCTTAACTCAAAAGCAAATTAATCTAAATCAGTGTCACTTCAAACACTATAAAGCCAAATACATTAATGCAGAATACATCCACCTCAGTAAGAGAGGCTGAATTTAGCACAGATGCTCTAGCAAGTGCCAAACGAACATGTCTTTACCAGCAAGACATACAAAAGCAAACTAAAATTAGAACTGAAGATTTACATCAAGCCTTTTCAAGTCCATTCACATTATAGCAGAGGCCTACCTCAAATGCCAAGATACACAATGCTTATATATTATAAAGGTGCTCAAGCATCTTCACAACTTTGAAGAGACAAGTGTTAAAGACACTACGAATTTCACCAAGGAGGAACAGCAAGATGGATTATACTAGTCAAAACAACAGTGGGGAGGGTATAGAGGACAGGTAGTACCCCCCCCCCCCCCCCCAAGCTGAATTAGGCAAGGAAAGACTATGCAATCCATAGCAAGCAGTCTTTGAAAGGTTTCTGAGCTAGTAGAAGATAGACTTTGCCTGTATTATGAGGAAAATGGAAGTTTATAGCATATAAAGGAAGTTTATAGTTTAGAGCTGCAGAAGTGCATTTGCTTAAGATACCACATACCTGATATACTAACCCCAGGACAATCTACTTATACAAGGATGTTGGATTTCATGAGTAAAGGTCTTATTGTATAGCTCTCTTCCAGGACACCAGATAAAAGCAAAAGACAGACTAAATAAAATTCTGCTTTCTGACTAAATACAATTATGCTTTTGAAAGTGTATCTATTCTTCTTAAATCATAAAAGAAATGAACCACTTGAACAGAATCTGGTTTGACATTCCTAAAAAGATAAATAAAGATTAGAGTAAGAATGGGATCTCCTTAGAAACATGTCAAAAGGGAATACTTTCAGAGAGTCAATTCACAAATTTTAACTTTCACAGCACTACTAAAATGGTTAATGTCCACAAATACATGTCCACATTTAAAGCAACTAACAGTTTTAATAAGAAGCAGGCAACCGAGGTGACTTAGAAAAGCCCTATGTCTGAAAAAAACAAGTTCATCTTGGAACATCTTTAATTTGCATAAACTGATATTCTAATGAGTCTGTACTTCTTTCAAGAAAAACTGGTGAGTTGATGAACATCTCGCATTCTGGTCACAAGACAAAACTTCAATATAAACAACTGATTGCACCCTTACTCTACTTTGGAATTGATATTAAAATGCCCAAACCGATGCAGGTCCCTGAATTAAGGGCCTAAATAGCTGTGATCTTTGTGTCATGCTATTTTTAATGTGTCAGGGAAGATACACAAGCTGCATCTCCTAAATGGAGAGTCATATGGCAAACAGCACGAAAGCATTCTGCCTGTGGTCTGTCAGCTCTGGGATATTGCAGCTTTTCCAAAAAAAGCTCAAGATTACTGACCTCACAGCATATTGTTGATTTAGACAGATTACAGCAGCAGTAGTCCTTACAATCATCTGTCTATTAGACAGCAGCATTATTTCACATAATTTAACTTTGGTTTTGCAATATGTAAACTATCATTTTCTGTAATACGGAGCTGAAAAATACTATTAAAAAAATTAAGCAAACGGGAGCATAAAAAATAGGTAGTATCTGACAACATCTACAGTTAGGACAGAGTTTAATTCTACAGGAATTAGGATACAGCTTACTGCCACTAACATTTATTATTAGCACTGTAGTACAACATACCTATTTGTGAACCTGTTACAGTCTATAAAATGGACTTTGTATGAACGCCTCTCAATAGCAACTGAGGAAAAAATAACTCATCTACACTAATTTAACAGTTCTATAGCAACATCACGCTCCTCAAACCCAGTCCAGCTAGTCACTACAGAGAGGCTGTCAGTCTCTGAAGTTTCACTTGGTACCAACCAACCTTTTTACTCTGGGCTGCAAGACACTACTGCTGTTAGCTCTCTATACAGAAATGAAACTTTCTACAGACATGATTAAATTACAAATAATCAGATTTTTGTGCATTAAAAAAAGTAGGGGAGTTATAATAATGCTTAGTACCAAAAATTTATCATCTACCTTTTTCTCTCAACATTCCAGTATAGCCCTGTGAAGAAAATTATCATTATTGTGCACAACACTTATATTAGTTAAGCTTTGCTTCCCAAATGGAGAGAAATTAAAGAGAGAAGTTAAAAAAATTACAATCCTTAGTCTCACCTAGGCCTCCGGGGCCAGCCAACAGAAACTCTTGTCTGCCTATCCTTTTCACAATTGGCCGTTTCTCATCACTGCAATAAGGAAATAGATCCTGGGAGACGCCAGTATTATAATTCAAAATGATATACTGTGTAGTAAGTGCAAGACATAAGTAATAACCATCTACAGCCACGGCACAGGGTTGCTCTGGAGTAAACACTTCCTTCACTATCTGGACTCTGTCTTCAAACACCATGAACATTTGAATGGTCCGCCGCTTGACTGAGATAATGCAGACTTCGACACAAAAAGGATCCCCACTCACAGGGTTTTCATTTAATGAGAATGTCACAGCTCCTTTGATTCTAGCGCCAGTGGGGACAGGTTCCAAGTTCATCATGTTAACTAGTGTTATTGTGTTGTCGCAAAGCACAAGAAGCCTGGTGAGGGCAGAGGCCGCTTTCAACTCACTCACAGGCTTCTTCAAGCCCAGGTATTTATGCAGTTGCTTGGTGGCAGCAAAAGTTATTTTTCCAGCTGCTGATACCTTTTCATCCAACAGAAAGTGATAGATAAAGCAGTCATTGGTTCCAATATAGAGGTTCTTTCCACAACACTCAATGCATTCAATGTTGATGTAATTCTTGTCTCCCATTAACATCTCCCGCTCAACAGCAGAAACGAGCTTGAAAGCTTTGACGCTCATTGTGTCTTCTGGGTGATCTGATTAAAGAGAAAAAAACCCCACTACTTACTTCCAGACGCATACTCAAATATCAAATCTAACATTCACCAGTACAAAAAATCCATTGTTGCATTTTTCAATACTCTATAGTCTATTTCCAACCTGATTACACAAGCCAGAATGAGCACATTAATAAACACAGAAATAAATCGAATTGTATGCTTCCACTTCAAGTGTATTCTGAAGCAGATTCACAACAGCACCCAGCTATTTTGAAGTGATGCTTTCTCCACAAGCAACCAGCATATTATCGGCGCTCTCAGATACTCTGGCACTACAAGTTGTTCTTGCCAGTATTTAGTGATTTATAAACCTCTCACATAAAGGTTTCTATAACCTGTACATGGAAAGATACAAGCTTCGGCTCTCAGATTTCTAGGGAAGGCACAAGGCATTTAGCGCTACAAGTTAACATCTCACGTTGCTTTACACTAAATTTGGGCCTATTAGTACAGTCTCCTAGTGAAATATAGGCATATTCCATTTTAACACATACTGTACATTCCTTACTCTTCAGCAATCAGAAATATGTAACTTCCAAGCTGTTTAAATAATAATAATTTATGCAAGGTATCATCCAACTCATAAGAAAAGTTGCTGGTTGGTTTGTTGGTTCTTTTTTAGTATCTGCAGGGTGTCTGTTTTATTCAGTGCTACTTACACATTCTCTGTATCAGACTATATGCACCAGCAGTTACAAAGCACATTCACACAGCAAATTTGGAAGCATGGTCCATAAAGCATTCATTAAGCTCAAGATGCAGTGCCACAGAAATTAAGAGTTTCTGTTCTCTACTATCACAACTATTCCAGAAGGATGTCTGTAAGTGGTAAGCAGCACTTCTAATATTCATTCTACAAACCATACCTACCCTTTTGCAATCAAGCACTGTCAAGGGACAGATGCAATCTATAAAGCAATTAATAGTATTTTTAAAAACAATCTGTGTAATTTTACTGTACTCCAGACTTGCATTGTTTTTATAAGAAACCAGCAGACAGCTGTGCTCAACACTCCAAAGAACAGCAAATGAGAAATTGCTGACCTTGTTTAATCACCTTTTAATTTGTCATGACTGGTCTGTAAGGACCGCTTAGCCAACACAGGGGAAGACATAACACTAAACATCTTGAACGGATTTAAGAAATAACAATTACTGCTAGTCCACACGTACAATGGAGATATAAAGCATCAAATGAAATTTCTGTGGACCAACAGAGAAACCAACATCAACAAAATGCTCTTGTGAACAAAACTAAACATAGTCAAAATGAATATAGTTTCAAATTATTACATCTAAAACCCCCCTTTGCTTTTGTAAGAGAACATTGAAAACCATGGCAAAAATTTCCAAAACTGAGTAGAAAAAAAGTAAGGTAGACAACTCAGAAATAACCTTTAAGTAAACTTAGACAGAACCAAGAATATAGCCAGAAGCAAACCATGTTACCAAGAGACAGTAGTGAACTTTTATCCAAGAACTTCCTGGTTTTTTTCAGAAGTTAAAAAGATTTTAGTTTGGGCTTCCATTATATTATCAAATTGCATCCTCACCTGGGGTGTAAATTAGTGTTCTGACCTTCAACAACAAAAAAACCCAACCAGCCAAACCCAGGAAGTACTAGAGAAATAGCCTAAGGTGAAGTGATAATGCAAGTCTCTGGCAAGACAGCCATGTTATCCTCCAACATTATCAAAGTAAACACCGTGTATTAAGATAAAGAGGGCTGCCCAAAGGTTGACTGCGAAAAAAAACCCAACCGTTTTTAAGGGCCTGGGTGTATCCTGAACTGATAAACTATTGTCTGGAGAGGTTAGGCAGCTTTCGCTCCTGAAGCTGTGAACAACTTAACATTCCTGTAGCCCAGGGTAAAAATGTTAATGCGTGGCATTGGGAGAACTACAGAATTTTGCTCTAACCAAGATGTATTAAAAACCTCCAAAAAACTTACTAAATGAAAGCAGATGATGAGTAAAAGTATAAAAGAAAATCAAAATAGATACACCATCCCCAAGCAGAAAGAACAAAAAATCACACAGTACGACATAAGTCTGGTAGCAAAGAAATAAAAACATTCATGCTAGAAAAAAACTGCGAGAAAAGCTTTTAAGAACAACCATCATCAACACACATAATCTGCATGTGATTTGTTTTAACAGTTATTTTGTTCTCATTAGTAAGAGCTTCGGGGCCTGCACACACCGCGAAGAAACATGTTTTGCGGAACATGCTGTTCCTTTAAAGTGCAAGAGGCCACCCCAGAGTTACCAAAGGAAGTCAGTAGTGTGCTACTTTTCAGATGTTCAGAACTCCGGAAAGCAAGATAATGGGAATGTCTGCTGTCAAAAAATAATCAGTAGGCAAGCAAACAATCAGCCTGCTACGTTTCATTTTCTTAAGTGCACCGATAACCCCGCAGGCAGTCGTTTCCAGCAAAAAGGGGAAGGCAGCTCTCCCCCACTTTTGTTAGGTAACACCTCGCTTTGCGTTCACGTTTTGTTTGCTGCCGCTGCTGCCCTGCAAACCAGCACCCTCCCTCCCTCCCCTCCGCACCGCTCGCTCACGCAGACGCGCTCCTCCACCCCGTCCAATTAACCGCGTCCACGCTCTAATTAACTCCTGGATGCCATTCCACAGACGGGTGGCGCCGGCCCGCTCCAGCCCCCGGCAGGACGGGGATGGACCTCACCCCGCCGCCGTTCCCCTCACCCCCGTCCCCCCCTCACACACACCCCGCAGCGGGCGGCGTAAACCAGGCCCGGCAGCGACCGCTCCCCGCCTCAGCGCAAAGGCGACGGAACCTCTCCACCCGCTCAGGCCGTTCCCCCAGCACCTGCCACCGCCACACCGGGAGTCCGGGCCCGCCGCTTATCGAGGCGGCCTTGGAGCGGTGACGGGGCCGGGGGCCGGGGCCCGGCGCCGCCTCAGGCCGCGCTCTACCAAGACGGAAGGACGGCCGCGCCGCTTCCGGTGTGGCGCGGGCCCTTCTGGTCACGTGGGAGGGGCAGCCGGCCCAATAGCGGCTCCGTCCCACCCACTTACCAGCGGGAACACCGGGTAAAAGAGCCCCGCCCCTCGCCGCCGCTGACGTCACCGCGCCTGGCGTCACTTCCCGCGCGGCATTGTGGGAAAGCGGAAAAGTGGCCGGCGGGGCGGGGAGGGGGGGGGGGAAGAAGATGGCGGCGCAGGGAAGGGAGCGGGTGGGCGGCGGTAAGGAGGAGCGGGGATCGGGGCGTCCGGACTCGGAGCTGCTGCTGCACCCGGAGCTGCTCTCGGAGGAGTTCCTGCTCCTCACGCTGGAGCAGGTGAGCCCGGGAACCGACCCGGCCCCGGGGGGGGTGATGGTGGGCCTAGCTCGTTGTCGTGTCTCCCCTCCGTGTTAGAGCCGCCCTGTTTGTTTTTCCGCTTTACTCCGCGGGGAAGATCCTGCCTTCCCTCGTTACCTATCCGGGAGGTTTTCTCGCGGTCGTCCCGCCGTTTCCAGGCCTTAAGGAGCGCGCAAGAGAGCGTTCAGGAAAAAAAAATACAAAAAAACCTAACAAAACGCAGGTCGATTCTCCATAGGTGTTTGTTTAGAGGAGGCCCGTAGCGTGACAGGTGTCTCCGTGTTTGCAAAGGGGCTGTTTTCGAACGCTGTAGATGCTAAAGAATAATCTACCCAAATCAGCATGGCTGTGAGACAGCGTTTGCATACAGTAAAAGTACCTGTGGAAAGATCACCTTTACTTTGTTACAGGTGTCACGTTCATCCCCAGTTGATTAAGGAAATGCATCCTACGTAATCAGTCAAGCTAATGCTCAAGTATGCATAATTGTAAAAAAAAAAAAGGGGGTTTGGAAGTGAGTTATAAAGAGTTTTGGACCATATGAAGCTTCAGTTGGTGTGATTTGGAATGCTTGCTACCACCTTGCCAGAAAAGTTTAGGTGCATGAAACAATAGTAATCAAAGTTCTAGGTTTTTGTATGAGCTTGCTGAATTTTTGTGTACTCTTGTCCATATAGTTTACGTGGACAAAAATGTACAGGTTTTAGGCCCACATCAGAAGTCGTGAAGTGTTGCCAAAACCAGCTGTGGCAGAGACTTGACCTGCTTTCAGTGACCTCTAGTTTGTAGGAAGTTAGTGGGTTTTTTTCTCTTTTAATAAATTTGTCAGGAGGTACCAAGAAGTTTTGTTTTCGCAACCCTTTACACGATAAGAAAAAAACTTGTTGTTTTGTTATAACTGACAGTTACTAGAAATCTCCCCTCACAACTTATTTTTGGGGAACTGGGGAAGGAAGCACGGCTCTACATCTGTAAGTTTGAACTGCGTTGTGTTCTAGTTGCCTGTTTTTTAAAAGTGTGAAGAAGAGCTCTGGCATTGTAGTTGGATTCAGGGAATTGTGTTTAAGAGTGCATGAAAACATCAGTTATCAACAGTATGTCTATCATAACTTTTTCCTTGTTTTTGCTGCTATTTGTATTGGAAAAATTGTAGGGTTTTGGACAGGGAGGGGCTGCAGAGTTGACCTGTGTGGGCAAAGGTGATGAACTGCCCAGTACTGGTCGCAGCTGGATCCAGCTGTCTCTGACACTGATGAAGACAGCCCATCACACACCAGAGTTTCAAGCAGAGGAGCTCATGGCACCTGTGTTCAAGTGCACTTAACAAAGAGCAGCAGCCATCAGGGGCAGGAGACACAAAAAGATGCACGGACGGAGGCGCATGAGGCGATATGTTAAGAGATGCACTTGCAGGTAGTGGAAAAAGAAACCACTATGCACTGACCCAAACATCCTGCATTTCCCGTTGCCTCACTGAAGGGAGGGACTGAGTGTAATCCACACAGAAAACAACGGAAGTTGGCAGTAGGAAGGCAGGAGACCAGGCTGTCATTGGCACGGAGCAGTTTGTGACCTCCACGCCGGTCACCACTGCAGCCCCCTCACTTCGAAAACCCGGCATTTATGCCCAATACACTACCTTAAACTGGCTTTTGAAAAAAGAAATTATGCCACTAAGATGCTTGTGCTTTGAATTTGTCTTAATAACTTTTTTTTCTGTTCCCCACAGAAAAATATACTAGTCGAAAATGATGTAAAGATGGACAAAGATGGTCTCACTAATCTCTATATTCAACATGCCATTCCCCTGCCTCAGCGTGACTTACCAAAAAGTAGATGGGGGAAAATGATGGAAAAGAAAAGACAGCAAAATGAGTTGAAAAGTGAGAATAAAAGGTAACTTAGCTTTTATTGAGCTAGACTTGGAGAATTTAGGACAGTGCATTTAGTTCAAGCTTTGTTTGCCTGAAACTTATACAGCTTTTGGATGTTGTCACAGTTTACAGAGAATGCCATGTCAGGTCTCCTGTGTTAGAAGTGTTAGAGTCTACTACTGCAATAATAGGAAAAAGGGGAAGATAATATTTTTTTGTTATCCAAATGTTATTAATGGTATCCAGCTTATAGTGCTTCTTTTCAGAGAACCATAGAATGGTTTGGGTTGGAAGGGACCTTTAAAGGTCACCTAGTCCAACCCCCCTGCAATGACCAGGGACATCTTCAACTCCATCAGGTTGCTGAGACCCCCGTCCAACCTGACCTTGAATGTTTCCAGGGATGGGGCATCTGCCACCTCTCTGGGCAACCTGGGCCAGGGTTTCACCATCCTCATCATAATAAATTTAATCCTTACATCTAGTCTGAATCTACCCTCTTGTAGTTTAAAACCATTACCTCTTCTCCTGTTGCTACAGACCCTACTAAAAACTCTGTCCCCATCTTTCTTATGAGTTTTTTTTAAGTACTGAAAGGGTGCAATAAGGTCTCTCCAGAGCCTTCTCTTCTCCAGACTGAACAACCCCAACTCAGCCTTTCCGTGTAATAGGAGAGGTGTTCCAGCCCTCTGACCGTTTCATGGCCCTCCTCTGGACCTGCTCCAACAGGTCCATGTCTCTCCTGTGCTGAGGACCCCAGAGCTGGACGCAGAACTGCAGGTGGGGTCTCACCAGAGCAGAGCAGAGGGGCAGAATCCCCTCCCTCGACCTGCTGGCCACGCTGCTTGTGATGCAGCCCAGGGTACGGTTGGCTTTCTGGGCTGCAAGTGCACACTGCTGGTGCATGTCCAGCTTTTCATCCACCAGTACACCCAAATCCTTCTCTGCAGGGCTGCTCTCAATCCCTTCATCTCCCAGCCTGTATTGATACAGGGTTACTGGTAGATTTCATGGTACTTTATAATGAAGAAAGTTTAATTATTTTTTGTTTCGCCATATAATTGTTTAATAATAATTTTTACAGTGCTTAAGAAAAGTACCAAAAGCATGTTTAATTATGCTTGGTCCTTGGACAGGGGTGGTCTACTCTAGAGTCAGGGGTGTATGCTGCAGCAGTTTTGTGTGTCCAATTCAAAACTAACATCTGCTTTCTGAAACAAACATTCTGCCTTTTAAAAATCTTTCATTTGTATTTGATTAGAAAACAAAATCTTCCTCAAGAGTTTATTTTATCGAATCTCTTTTCCTCCTGATCTTCCCCCTGCCCAAGACTTTGATTTTGATGTCTGATGTGCATGATAGGTGGTGTTCTGATTTAACTTCAGCAGTAAACCCTAAGGAAAGGTGGATGGAAATTCTCATTATAGTTTTGCAGTATTAAAGCTCGTTGATTTCGTGAGTCTGTTTTAGCTTTACTAAGGTTTCTAACTGGGAAGAGCTAAACAAATTCTGTCAAGTGATTTTTTTTTTTTTTTTTTTGTTTTGTTAATTTTTAAAAACATTAGCAGTGGCTAGGACACTGAGTTGTCCTGTTATTGTCAGGTTTTTTTTTTTCCATGTGCATAAAAAGTAATAGTACGTCGGTTTGTTTACAACTTGCAACTTGAAGATGGAAGTAGAACGTTCATGTTTGAATAATGAGACACTGTTGGTGTGCTGAAATAGGTGCAAAAGAATTTTTTATCATAGACATAAAGATAGCAGGCTGGATGTGTTTTGGAGGAGACAATGTTAATTTTTAAATGGGAGAATGGCTTCATCTAGAGTTTATGTAGAATACGTCTAGGGGCTCTTAGTTTGGTACACTAAAATTCAGTAACGGTTAAACCTGTGTAGTATTGCTGGGAAAATAATAAGTAAAAGGAGATATGTTTAATCTACCAGTCTGCTTTTCTTTACCAGTTGCTCTTAGCACTTAACATCTAGCATACTGGGCTTAGTCTTTTGCTCTGTTAGGCAGTTTTAAGATTTTCCAGCAGTTACTGGTTTTGCTTGTATTACATCTTTCATACTTAATAAGTATGCTGGCAAAATACTGTCTAGAAAAGTTAATCTTTTACTGCTAGTGTTACTAGCCCCAGGAAATGGGAGAAATAGACTTTCAGCAAGTAAAAGTTGTACAGAGAAAACTTCACTTTTAGTATATTCACAGAAAGAATCAAGGAAGTTCAATCATCTTTTTGGATGTTAAAATATTACACTTCTCATAGTTGTGTGCACCACTTAAGCAGAACTGGCACAATGTCATTGTGCAGAGGAGGAAGTAGAACTTGCCATTCTTGTTTTTAAAAACAAACCAAAATTCCTAGGTATTGTGAGGCGGTAAGTTATGTGCAAGTCAGAGATGGGAACTAAGTGTGCTGTTAGTTTGGTTTGGAAGTCAGATAAACTGATTGATCTTGTGAACAACAGGAGCTTTCTGATGCGTTCTTCTGTGGAAAGCACAGCTTTACAACGCTAGAATTAATATGAGGCTTGGAGACTTGATCAGCACAGCTCAGTGTGTGTTGGTAGGCCTCTGGTAGTTACAGATAGGAGATAGAAACACACTGAAATTTTAAAAGTCAGTGTTGAATATTGTGTTTAGTTTTACTGCTGGAGATTGATGGCATGTCCTAAAAGACTTGCTGTATATTGGCTGAGCTGCAGTAACGTGTTATACCTCAATACAATCAAATATCTGAGGTCAGAGATGATGGTTTATACATCCTATTACTGAATATTTGAGCTTACAGACAATCATCCAAATACAAACAAATGCAGTCTATCCAACTTCAAACATTTCAGAAAGTATTTGTGTTCAGGGACAGTTAATTTTGTAGATCTATAAGATCATCTTGCCTCCTGGAAGAAAGAGGATGGTATGAATCTCAAAATGTATCTGTAGTTTCTGAAGTGCCATCAAGTCTGAAGACTCTCGCCTGCAAACTCTCAGTTTCCAGGAGCGCTGTGGCCTTGGTAGAGCTCATAATTTCTCCTTAGTCACCTGAGAAGCTGCTTCGGCATCCTCTGAGAACTGCTAATGCGTTAATACTGAGTTCAGTGTAAAACATGGTACTTCTGACCAGTTTCAGAGATTCACAGAAGAGGTGATCACCTGCCTGTTTTGGTACCAGGTGAATATTTAGGATAATCGGGAGGTGGGAGCTAAAACCTACACTTCTCTCTGTTTTTAGGGTGCTACCTTAAGTACCAGGCTAAGCTAGACAAGAATAGGAGTGTTTTTCATTAAATTGCCCTCATAATCAGGAGTTGCTCAGAGTCCATCCTGACTACCTGAGTAATCATGTGAAACAGTGGAAACCCAGATTGCTCAGGTAGAGAAGCTTTTGCTTCCTCTAGTAAATCTTGTATTCTTTACCATGCGCTACAAAGTAAACAGCAGGATTACAGCATGCCCTCTGTCCAGCCTGGCCCAAAGTGTGGCTAGAACATTTCTCTAGGATGTAGGAGATGCACATTGAAATTCAGGTTTCACAGAGAGTGCCCTGCAGGAGGGGACATGATCCCAAAATGGTGCTTTTCAGCCGTTAGCTAGTGTCAGCGTCCTCCCTCAGAAGAGTGCGGGCTAACATGAGTCCAACTCTGAAGCTTTTAAGCTCCCTGTACTTTATATAAAGAAAGTGAATGTCACACCCAAGGTTCTGTGTTCTTCTGTGAGCCGTGTATCTAAACATTACATGTGACGGTTCTTGATGGTACAGCATTTTGGAACTTTCCCAAAGTGATTCTCTGGGAATGTTATCTGTATTGTAGCAGTGGTCATTTGTACAAGTGCTACAATTCTAAAATTCAGTTTAGAATAGATAACAGTCCTCCTAGAATTGCAGTTAGTTCCTAACTTGCCAGTCTTCATCAAGCTGAATTAAAAAAAAAAACAAAAACAACAAAACCCAAAACCCCCAAAAAACCAAACCCCAAAAACTGACCAAAAAACCACTCCATAGGAAAAGCAGACTTATTATGTTAAGGAAGGTGATGGAAAAAAGGTATAAACCCTTTTCTTTCACATAGTTTGTAAATTAGCTTTCCAAAAAGGCTATGGGCAATGTGTTCCTTCTCAGGAGCATTGAATAAATTCTTGGACAAAGCTGAAGTGAGCAAAAAGTATCATGTTTTATTTTTGAAGTGTGTGTCAGCTTTTTTAGGCTTTTCAAGTGAAATTATACTACTTAATCTAATGGATGTGTTAAACACTATTGTTTCAGTAGTATTTAACTAAAACAACATGCCTGGCTGAACACTCCTAGTCTTGGAAGCTAATTTCATTTTGTAGAAGCTCTCCTAGAAACCTCATCTACTGTAGATACAAATGAAAGAGTTGTGTCTGATCTCTTGACAAACAAGTCCCAAATGAATTGAAGGTCTCTCTTTGTCTCTATCAGTTCTGGGAACCGATGAATAGAAAAAGAGGAGGATTATGTGACATATGTTGTTGTGAACAGATAGTAATGTAGAAGCAAATCTGAGTAAGAGCTGAGCTTTCTCTTGCTCTACGAGCTCTTAAATTGTGACTCCTTCCATTCTTTTTAAAGTAACCCCGGTCTTGACAGAAATTGTGCAAGCAATGTGTAATTTCTTAATATGTGAGGTTTATCAGCAGCTACTAATCTAATGTTGTTCCAAGTCAAATGAATCGAGTCTCTGCTTGGGGCTTATTTTGAAGTCTGTTGAGATACCTAACATCAATATTGTCAAAATCATTAATTACAAATTAATGAATACATTTAATTGTTGAAAACACTATAGTTCAACTTTTATTCCTCTGTTTAGTATGAGATGATTAAACAGTGTGTACTGAAAGCTCAAGTTTCTGAACAGCAATATTATATAACTTAATGGTGGTTTGGTTTTTTTATTTGTTAAATCTGTGCTTTCCAAACACTTTCTCTTTGTCGTTCTTGAGCAGTGCTTTTTTAAAACTCTAACTTCATGTAGAGTGAGCTATGATAACTTTGTGCTTTAATTTTTGGCAGTCAGGATGTTTCCTGATACTACTGTTTTGATATTAACTTGATAGTATTCCTTTTTTTATGAATCAGTTGTTACTAAATTGGTCAGCTCTGATCTACACATAGGCTTAAAGACACAAACTACTAAAAACAAAACAAAAAAGTCATTAAATCAGCTTAGGGTTCCTGTTCAAAACCAACTTATTTCAAAAACAGGTATGTTTTTTCTGCTTAACGTTTTTATTCCTTGTCTAACAGTCTTTTAGACTATCTTAATGTTAGGATTTTGAATAAGAGTGGAAACAGGGAGATTCAGAAGCATCAGATTACTAGATGCTGTTCTTGTAGGTAAGGTGGCACACGCTTTCTCAATAGTCACCTTTTGAAATGCTTAACAGCTATTATCTCTAGTTACCCTGGAATAGCTACAGGGCTATAAGCATACAGTCTTTGGTTGTACAACTGTAACTGTCTGCCTAGAAAGTTCCTCACACAACCCTCTTTGCTGAGGAGCACTGTTCCTCAGACAACACCCTGCCCCCTTCACCCCTTTATATTTTGGAAGCAATTTCTGTTGCCAAAGTTTGGAGCAGCTAAGACTTTAAGGTTAGTATTTTGGGATATATTTTTACTTCAGGCAGGATTAAATTCATTTTCACTACTCCTGTCTTGGATATGCTTTTTTTGGATCACCTAGCTTGTGTTTCTGAGAATTTTACAATTTGTATTTTCAGTGTTACAACAGTGGAAGGTTTAAGGAAACGGCCACTAATTGTGTTTGATGGCAATTCAACGAGTACAAGCATAAAGGTGAAGAAGACAGAGAATGGAGCTGCTGATCGCCTAAAACCTCCTCCAGCTGGAAGCACCACCAACACTGTTAGAAGATTATCAGTTCCTTCAAATGCCTCAACATACGTTTCAGCCTCCAGTTTATCAGAGGACACTAAACTGGGAATGAGGAATAATGAGGCTAAGCAGAACAATGTTTCAAAGACTAACAGCAGTGTGTTGGCTAGTCTGAAGGCGTACCCTTTGTCTCCAGTAGCAGGAACTACTGTTGTGAAGTTAAAGAGAGCTGTTCCAAAAGAAGAATCTGATTTGCCGGTATGTACATTCAGTATCTTGTTTTGCAGCTTTTTTTTTAATTGAAATGCAGGAACCAAAGGTAGACACTTGTAAGAGTTTTCAGGATTATTTTATTTTGGAGTAATAGTAGAGTCTGTATTTAGAAGCAGGCAAAAGAGTAGCTGGTTTGGGAAAGATTAGAAGGAAGGAAATGAAGTACTTTGTACTTGTCCATGGGAAACTTGTGTGTGAGAGAGGCAGCTTTGTAGAAAGCATGCATGTAATTTTAAAATGAGTAAGTAGGTGATACTTACGGTGGTGCTGGTAGCAGTCTCAAACACAAACAAAATAATCCTACTGGTAGGTCTGAGAGAGAGAACAGGTGTTACAGAACAACACGAACAGCCTTAAAGGGAGGACAAGTGGTCTGTTTTCTGTAGTAGGGAAGGAAAAAATGGAATCATAACATTTGTAACAATCACACTTGAACGGTTGAGTAGGACAAGCTTTCATTTGTCAAAGTGAAGGAAGAGATGTTACAGGAACTGAAGTGAGATGCTGAGAGCTGTAGAATATATCCTTAGAGGAAGAACGCCATCTGTTTTAAATCTCACATAGGAATTGGCAAGCTAGAGGAAGGAACTGGATGTGAAAATCTGGAGAGCTGCCTAGATTGTGGGTCTGAATGAGAAGGCATAACAACAAACCATACTAGTTGAAGGGAGAGGCCAGAGGTCAAGTGCTCATTTTGAGCCACAGTGATCTTCTTCCGGTGCCTGGGCTTCTATAAGATGATGAGAAAGACATGCTGAGATCTTGAACAGAAGGGTGCTGTTCTCAGGTAGAAGACTGATGGCTGAGGTGTTAACCATAAAGGTAAATAGTTACCTTCTTTCTGCAAGTTAGGTTCAGCTACAAACAAATTTTCTGTGGAGAACTACATTACAGATGGCGGCAGAATGAGACTGGTGAGCTGACGTGGTGAGAGAAGAGCTAATGCAGGTTATATGAATTCAGCAGGGCCTGTCTTTGAAAGTGTAGGTAATGGTGCTGAATGTAGCTGCCAGTTGGAGAGAAAGATGGAACAGTGGTTATTTTTGACAAAGGTGTGATTAGTCTTTAGGGGCTTGTCAGTGAGCAAGGAGCAATGGGCCATCTCCTCTTTAAAACATACTGTGAGGTAGGGATAAGTCTTATATTGGTACATTCCATCATGATACAAATGAAGGAATTTTCACGTTTCTACTGAAATATGGGAATATCTGGAATAAGTCTGGGCTTCAAAGGAAGAAATAGAAATATCTGTTCTCAGTTGAACTGCAGGGGGAGCCTTAGATATGCAGTGTGCAATTACATTGATTTAAAATTTTCCCAGGACACCAAACCTAACTTCTGTTTTCTCAGTATTGCCTCATGAAATGCTTTCCATTAATCTCTTTTTTTAAAAATCCTTTCATGAAAGAATGCAAGTAATACCCTTGCTGCGTGGAGTGGTAGGTTCCATCAGACTTCTATTAAACATGAGCACCTAAACACATAGCTGTTCTGAAAGACAGCTTTGGCAACTTTTACAAGAATCATGGCAGAGGCCCTGAATCAAATTTACACTGGAGAGTTGTGTTTCCTACTGTCAGTATTACTAACTTATTTTAGTATCTAGAACTCTTCCAAGTGTTGGTCAGATCTGAACTTACAGAGCTTTTGAAACTTCAGCGTACACCTCACAGCTTCTTTAATTTAAATGTTGTGTAGACACAATGGTGAACACTTTAAGTGACACTGTGTAACTGACACTCAGAAGTGATGACCTCTGACAGTTGACTTTCTGCATTAGCCACAGTTTATGTTGTTCAAGTAATACCGGTAAGTTCAGTCATGCCTTGTTCGTTGGTCAGGCACGTTTGAAGTTAGGCAAGTATATTGTATGGATGTTACTTTACTGCCTGAAATTAAAGAACATGGTATTGAATAATAAGTGATGCAGCCAGGAGGAATCAGTACACTTAGCAGATGGCTGTAGTATGTAAAGCCTGATATATTTTTAGTATAATGACAGTAATGATAAATGCCTTCTCAAGCAAGTGACCGAGTTTCAAGAAAAACTGAAGTTCTTGTGCAGAACAGCACAGAACAATGCCTGTGATCTTTGGGTCTAATTCCCTTAAACCTTTCAGTGGTTGCAATCCACAGGATTGCTGTAAGTAAACTAACACTGAAATTCTTAAGGAGAAGAGAGATCTTTAGATTGTGCTCCCCAAAACAGTGTGGTGCAGAAAGTTCTTGAAAACTCATATACCTGTCTTTACGCAGCTTGTGTGAACTATTAAAGCTCTAATTTCTCAGATTTTTTTTTTTTTTTTATAGATGATGAAAGGAAATTATTTCACCACTTAATCTCCCATTGTTTTACAATGGGCTTGCTTGATTTTTTTTCTGGTTTCTTGGGGCAGAGCTTGAAAGATGAGTTCATCTGAGGCTTTGGCAATTGTTTCACTTTTTTTTATACAGGTCATTACAAAGGAAGACCAGCTTTTCCTTTTCTTTTTCTAATGTTTTTACTGTCTGACAAAAGTAAATTGGTTTCTTAGTTGTACGTTTTTTTTCTTATACAATCCTGTTTCACCAAGTATTTTAAGACAGCAGTCTGAAGTAACTTTAGAAGTATGTTTTGAAACTCCAATAGGTACCTCTTTCTAAGCTGCATAACTGAAAGCTATTTTTGCATAACCAATTATAGGATTAAGAAAACCCAAAAGACATATGATTCGCAGGTAGTTAAATTCATTGGCTTTATTTTTATCTTCTCTGGAGAAGTTCTGTGATACTTAACTTTCTCCACAAGATGGCAATAGAAAGCTGTTGTAGTAGCATATTACTGAGTACAGCAACAGTCAGCACTAGATTTGAATATGGCAAGTTAATAATTAACTTCTACTTGCGTAGTATATCTAAGAATACTTATATATTTTCTTGTATTCCAGAATGACCTAAAACCTACGGAAGCAAAGAAGAAAATCCAGCATGTTACATGGCCGTGAAGTAGCTAATGGTGCTTGAAACATAAATGTTACTTCCATATTTTCAAACAGATAAGTCATATTTAAACAATTTAAGTACAATTATTTTTAAACCTTACAGGGATTCAGATTGCTGTGAAGTTTTAACAAGTTTAAAAGTTCCCTGTTGTAAAGCTGGAGTCATTATCACCAGTCACCTTAAAAGTGTCTACTCTTGTACACCAGGTAGTTCATTACTTCTTTAAAAGCTGGTAATATTACAATATACTAAACCCCCCCACTTTTAGTTTTTGAGATTATTATAGTTCATCTCCTGCATGTCACTATGATTCACACATATAAATATATATTTTTTTTGTTGTTTCGGTAAGATTCAGTTTTGTTCCACTTCTGGTTAAATAGTTAAAATAGCTATTGAGATTCAGAGTGATCCCAAGAGCCTTCTTGGCTTTAAGAAGATAAATCATTTAGATGAGAAAACTGGCGGTTCTGCTGATAAGATAGTCCGAGACAAAATTCTTTCCTTTTCGCTGCACAGGAGTGTAGAACTTACAGTGCAAGTTAGGTTGATAATAAGAGATGAACTGTTTTAACAGCATTACTTCAAATTGAAGTTTCTCTTATTGACATATGAAATAACAAATGCACAGATGGAAGTATGTTATTAGACTGTTTGATACAAATTTTTGAGAGGAAGTAGTGAATGGATTAGTGCCATGTTCTCTTAAATACACAGGCATATTTTATACATGCATAAGTGTAAAAATGTGCCAATGTAGCAAATTTGGTTGTTTTCCTGGTTACAGTCATGCTTATAAAATACAGGGAGAACCTGTGGAATGCAGGCCAGTGCTTTCTCGACTTGGAGAAGGACAGGGATAGGAAGACAAAGAAGTACCTTGATCATTAGCATGTATAGTTGCACTCTTAAAAACAAAAACCCAAAAAAACCCCAAACCTGTTTTCCCTTCTTTTGATGATTTAAGATGGATGTTGGTTTTCTGTGAAACTTGGTGTTTCTTCTGGATTATTGGTAGTGCCTTATAAGGCAGAAATCCAGTTAAGCTGATGGAAACATTTTGATTAATTCTCAGTGGCTCAGGGTGAAGCCAATTTAGATCCATTTTAGATATGGATGGTAAATAATAATAACACTCCCAGACTTAGTGAAACAAAAAAAGAATCAACTTCTGAATCCACTTAGCCCACTAAAATAAACTGTCAGTAGTGATCCGAAAGCTTGTTTACCTTTTTAACATTGGTTAATATTGAAACCAAAAACTGTAGTTTAATTCATTACTGACGGAAGTTCTCCATTCACTGTTATGACATAAAAGGCACTTCTCGAATGCTGTAAAATGGTAAGAATGTGTGTTTTGAAATATTGTGTGCTGTTTCCCTTTTACTAAACACTTGTGCAGTTTTTGTACTTGAGTACAGCAAACTTTAACGTAATGTACATTTTGTATGTAAAAAGTTGTCTTTTAAGTAGCCTTATCCTATTTAAATAAATTCAATTAAAAGCAAACAAAGTAGTGCTGACTTGTTTTTGCGGTGTAATTAAGCTTGTTCATTTTATATGGTTATATTTCAGGGGACTTGAAGTGATTAGAACTTAAGAAAAAGCTTACAGGGTAAAAGGCTTGGTACCTACTTTGGAGGAGTAGTAGCTGCTTTTAGCAGGAGTTGGTCTCATGTGAAGCGCTGGTCCTTGTACTAGTGTAACAGCTTGGTAGGATTTGTGTTTTGTGGGTGGCTTCTTGGCAGTGGTTTAGAGTCTAGGCTATGTTTTGTTGTAGTTCAGTTGCTAGGAGCATGTGTGTGTTGAGTGATATGCAGAGCTGTACTGGAATAATAGCATGATGCTGCTATTGCATGGTATTGTCTTGTTTTCAGGCCGGTACGCTTTCCAGCCTTGTCACGTTCCACCTTTCCCCAAATCTGGGACCATTTTGCTGTCTGTTGTAGTGCTTGGGGGGCAAGGTGTAAGCCATGCTGTTCTTACTACCTTCCACTACCCCCTTGGCTAATAGTAATCCTTCTTCTCTCAGCAAAGTTCTAGAGCAGAGCTGCAGTGTGCTGGGGGGATTGCCAGACCCCAGAGGAGAGAGTGAGGTGCTTGCCCTCCTTTGAGAGGTGCAGATATAAGAGGGATTTTTATGGCTATTCTTTACTACAGCCTTCATCGTAGAATGAAGTCACCAAAGGATGGAATCTAGTCGTTCAGTAAGATCAGGTTAGCATGGTGTGCACGTCAAAAATGTCAGCCAGCCAAGTTCTTCAAGTGGTGTACAGTAAACCAAATCTGATCTGATGCATCTGTTTAGCTTGTTGAATTAATGAGAGGAATGACCTGTGAGCACTTTACACATGGTACTAAAAGGGACAAATTCACAAGTGGTGGCAGAAATTAGAAGCAAACTTTCCCTACCCAGTTACACACAGAGTAAGTATATTCCTAATTCTTCTTTCCACATGTGAAGATTCCTGTTGGAAGTGTGACATACTACTTTCCTCGTTTTGCTGGTTACAAATGAATTCCATCTGGAACGTGTACCAGGATTGTATATTGCATAACATGGCCGTATTTCTTGAAGTTTGCTTTGGGAAAAGAATTATCTTCCTTTGGATTGTTTCCTCTTGATTTTATTGTCCTGCTAGCAAGCTGTTGCTGACAGTTGACTTTGCAGCAAACATGTAGCAGAAATGATGCTAGAGCAAAGGGTATTACGTGTTGCAATACAGAACAAAATTAAAGTTTGCCCTAGTATAGAAGTTAGACTTCTGACTTTTTCAAAGACAAATGTCTTTTGAGTTGTCTTGACCTCCTTGCTTCCTGAGAACAACAATATTTTGGTTTTGAGTTTAGAGCCTATGAACACATTTTTATCAGCTGCAGTCAATTCAGTGTTTTCACACAGATGTTCAGTTTTGCTGATAAATTTTCCCACTGATTTTAGTTAGCAGAAGTCTATGTAGCATCAGCAGGGCCCATCTGAGGAGTGTCTAAACTCCATGGTTTCAAATGACTGGGTGCAAACAGGGTTTTCTTTGTATGGCTCTTGTGTTGTGTTTCTGCAGACTGTGAAAGCATTTTATTTACTCATATCTAATATGTAAATACAAGTAAACCACAATCACAATTTTGTTTTAAATGATTTTATTTTGAAAAATACAATGTGCAGTGTAATGTCGACTAACTGTAATACTGACACTGTCAATCAGAACTTGTACTTCACACAATGATCAGCTAGTCATGCAATAAAATATGTACCTGTTACGAAGCACTCCCACTTCAACTGTTTTATCATTATCTCTTTACAGCATGACACAAATCCTTGTACATTGAAACACCTGCTACGTTCGCAGTCTTTCTACACACTTGGCAGCACACACTAGTCACATAGCTCAAGGACACAGGTGAGACTACAGCCTTATTGAAATTCAGTGGTGTTTGCCACTGATTTCAGCGGGCTGAGGTTTTCACCCTGAATGTCCATCTATGAATGTATTGTGCGTGGCCATTGTAGTCCTTGAACTATATCACTTGCTTGTAACTGGAATATTTAGTGGAAGGAAAAAAAAAACCCCAAAAAAAGATTGTTATGTCAATAACACCCAAATGGTTTTACATCCCAGGTTTTGCATTAGTTTTGGTTAGCTGTAGAAATCTTAAACACCAACACTGCTACTAGAGATTTTGAAGTTGTTTTCCCTCCAGGTTGGGAGAGTTTGAAGAAAAAGGTTAAGTAATGTTAATAGTACAGCGAAACACAGAGTGGCAAAGCTAGTTCTGAACATCTGTGTGTTTCAGACTATATATTGCAAGCACAGCTTTTCTCCCCTCTCCCCGCCTCTTATTTTGAGCTTTAAATATCCTTCCCACATTCAGGGCAAAGGATGTCATCCCTTTCCGTGAGGAAGCCGCGACCCACTAATGAGAGAGAGCACTTCTTGCAGTTAAAGCAATCATTATGCCACTGCCGTTCTTCAAAGGAGATGTACTTGGTTCCTCCAAGTCCTGTTTGAAAACCAAAAGCATTCTGGTTACAAGAAAAGAATAGCACATCAGCTATCAAGTGATGCTATTTCACATTCCCTTCATGGATTGCTATGGAGATTTGACATACAGCGGTGTGAAAAAAATGACATTGTGACAAATCTATTTGTTGCTGTGCTAATTTTGCCACCCTTATTCTGTAGTAGGTAATATTTTCATCGTCAGATAGTTCTGTTGCTTTCAGTTAAGTTAGTGAACTAGACTTATCACTGGTGATAATGGCAGAAATGAACTTTCAAGGGATGGCACTAGGATGTACAGCAGAAGAAAAGGAAAACAACTGCCCCTGAACAGAAGTCTGATATTTTTTTTTTTACAGAATGTTGTATGGCATCTGAGTAAGTTAATTTGTTTTGTTAAAATGCATTTAGATCATTAAAAAAGAAGTCTGACAGGTTGTGTCATGACTTGATTCATAGCTTTGAAGGAAGAGTGCCTCAAGAGAAGAAGCAGGTTAGCAAACTGCAAAAAGCTTTCAAGAGTTTGAGGCTATGGAGGTTATCATAAGGGGTATTGAAGTTTTGCAGGAAAAAAAGAGAAAAGGGACAAATGTCTCTTAATAGTAATTACTGCTTGCTTAACCTCAGAAATGACAAGCAGTTTGAATATGATGCATTGGAATGACTAGCTGGAATTCAGTGAAAAGATTTAGTTGGGCATATCTCTTATCTGATGAGAGGGGGTTTGTTTTTTTTTGCCTTTAGTAGCAACAGTTTGAGAAAAAAACCCAGCATATGATAGAAAGGACTGCAATATTCAAAAGAGAAATGCCTCTTTCACATGAACAGAAAACAGTACCTCTGGTGTTATGCACTGACTTCTAGGAGCTATGCAATCGAGCATGTGTTGGTGAGGGACAGGCATAAGGGCAGAGCAATAACAAGAGACAAATTCAAATTTGCAGTCTTGGACTGTATGGATCATGCTGTTAAATGCTGATTACTTCATAGAGGAAGTTATATTTTTATGCTAAGTGTTTCATAGTAAAGCTCTAAGCAGTTGCTCCTTTAAGTACTTTTAAACTGGAATGCAGTATCTAAAAGCCTTGTGATTTCTCAGCTGTTGTCCTGAAAAGTGAGGGAAGAAATGCGCTGTGCTACAGCATGAGGTATAAGCCAGTTAAACACTTTCTGCTGGTGAAGGGACTGCTGTTGCTGATGTCAGTGATCCCTCTAATGAATGCAAGTGGAATGATGTAGAGAACATGCATATCCCACTACATGTGTAGCTCTGTTGCTGTGTGTCCACCGTGTTCTGTGAAAATCAGATGAAAAGGAAGAAACTTCAGTTTGAGGACCTCTTCCATTTCTTTTTGTTAGGCACTTGAAAGGCATCATAAGTATTTCACACATCTTGAACTGTATAGTGTCTTGAGTCTCTTAAGTTATTCAGAATGAATTATTGAACCATTTTTAATATTAAAAGTAATTAATTGAAAAAAACCCACCCAAATTTAAAGGCACTGGCCATGAGAGACTTACCACTGATTGGGTTTGTGCATCCAGCACACTTTTTGGCGTAGAGGTTGCAGAAGCAGCTCAGGCAATATGCGAACTCATCCCTGGAGGTAAAGCGCTGTCCAGACAACTGCTTCTTGCATCCAGTACAAACGAAGCACTCCTTGTGCCATGGCTGCTCCCGGTAAGTAACGCCTCCTGTAGTGATAGCCTGTTTCATGGAAAGTAAGACAGAAAGTGTTTTCTTGAAGGTGGCAGGTTTGTATCTTGATTTGGTAGAGAGGAAGGGTGATGAGGTTTTTGTGGGTGAGAGGAGGGAAAGTAGGCTTAACAGCAGCAAAATCATCATTTTGGCTGGAGTTGACCTTGAGAAAATCATGCAAGTGATTTATTATAATTTCCTAATTTACACAAAGAAGCCCCGTACTAAAAGTACTTTATTCTCCATATGTTGTATAATCTCACTCTTAATTGTCCTCTTTGTTTTTAAAGCTAGTCTTTGTCACTTTTCATATGCATGTGCTAGGATTCATCTCATCTCTGTTCCTTCACCTGTCCCATTCTTTGTGGTGAAGGAACCACCTTCTGTGTTTGAACTTCCCTGTTACTTTCCTAGGCAAAGACTGTTTTATTTCAAATTTTAGCTGAAGCTTTCTGCTTCTCTGACTTTGTCTGGGGTTTTTCTCTTATAACAAGTTGTTGCCTACAAAAACAGCTCCCCTGATGTTAGACAAACTGAACTTATTTTGATCCTTTGAGTATTCCTATGAAGGCTGTAAAATTGGATGGTTTAATTTTTCCTCCTGTCTTCCCTAAAGGGAGATTCCCTGGGAATCAGGTTTGTATATGATCATGCTACCTAATATGTGTGTTTGTCTGTCTTTGCCTCTTTCCCAAGTATTTCTGAGCCTGTTCTTAAATGTTGATGAAATTGGACACTAGACAGAGTTTTTAAGGTACAAAACTCCTAGAAGCTTCAGAAAATTGATGGATGGATGGATAGGAGATGGTAAAGGTAATTAGATAGACTTCAGGCCAAAGGCTGAAAGAAAAATTTAGCCTTTACCTGTTTTGTTTTGCCTGTGCAGCAGCAAAGATGCAGTCATTTCTGGCCAGCTAGTATGTCTGACCAGACTGCAGCTTTGCTTGACGTGAAGGGCAAAAGAGCAGGCAGCACACATGGAAGAAAATCTGGGCACAGGTGGTGGCTGGAAGTATGCAGAGGGTAAAGGGAGACAAGGAAGAGTGGCAGTGAGAAAGGGAATTTACTGGGGATATAGCCATAGTTTTGATTGTCTTTGCCTATGCATACATCCATAGGAAACTGGGATTCATTAGCTCCGTAAGTGGTGAGACGATTCTTTTTAGGAAAGAATTCTAAAATTCTTACCAATGTCTGAGTATAGAATTTAAGAAATTCACAAATAAAAGGTCCTTAGCCTAGAAAATTGAACTCCTGAGCATACTGAGTTTACTACTGCTTATTTCAGGAACAGCATTTGCTCTGTATAAAGCTTATCTCTCTGTCTTGAACTTCATTAGAATATTAAAAAATGATGAGTGTTAGCTCATCTTCTTTCCAGTTGAAATGTTTAGGTATATGATATACAATGGGTTATATTGGAATGAGGTTATTCCACTGCAGAGTTTTTGTTTTGTTTTAAAACATGTTCTCTGTGTGCTTTCAATACAAAGGGATCTTTAACCCTGAGTAAGAGACTTCTCACTGTAGTAAATGCTGTGCCTGGTGCAGGATGGGAACTGAAATTATATCATCTCTTAAAATCAGTTGATTGTGAATCTTTTAACAGACATAGAAAAATGAGATGTTCTACCTACTTGGACATAAAATGGGATGGGCTTCAGTCCCTTAGGTTTTAGGTAAGTAAAATAAGAGCACTACCTTCTTGCACTGGACGCACTGCATGGCAAACTGCTTTTCATAGCAGGGTACGCAAAAGTTTTGATTGTCCTTGGGGATGAAACTCTTTGTCCCAATAGGCTGTTGGCAGCGGTAGCAGATAAAGCAGGTCTCGTGCCAGCTGTTGCCCTTGTATTCCATCTTCCGAGTACCTGTAATGAGACGAGAGCATCAACTGAACAACTTCTGGCTGAGACGGATGCAATTTGTAGCTCCCGTTTGCCTGACAGCTGGCTGTCAGTCAATAAGCTCTGAGCTAGAGGCTATTTCATGTTCCTACCAGCTTTGCATGGTATTGGGTACCATTTTAAGTTTTTGGAGAGTGAGTGGTGATTCTCCTCCTATAAAGAAGAGAAACATTTATTGCTAATAATGAAGGCTTAGGACACCTTTTTGTGGTATTAGTAGAGTTAATAATGAATTCTAATGCACAGGAAGGTTCTGGGGAATTGGCGAGACACCAATAAAAGCTGCTGTTAGTGCTGAGTGAAGGTAAGGCCATTCCTCCCTTAAGTTTGACTTCATTCATTCCAAGTCACTTTTGTTTCTTTTTCAGAAAGCTGCAAGGTTAATTCCTGGCAAGCTGCTTGCCTCCCTTTCCCAATAAAGTACAGTCACTCTCTGAGACAAAGGATTATTTCGTATCTGCTCTGGGGCCTTGTTCCTGTCCTCATTGAAGTCCACTATAAATTTGCAATGGTTTCCAGTTCTGCAACACCTATCCTAAATGTTTTTCTGTCTCTTGAAACTTTCAGTAGGAAAGGAAGTTTTCTCTTCATCTTCACTTATATTTAAACCATAGTTGCAACGTGAAAGGAAGAAAACAATCCTTTACTGAAAAGCAGAAAAGTGGGATGGTAGTTAGGAGCTGAATGTACTTGTCTGGAATCAAGTTTTAGGGTACAGATACTGTACTTTGCAAATTCAGTCCACTGTATGGCAGGTGGACTCTGAGCCCTCCCAGGAAATTGGAGATGCCCTATTATATGGACAAATTTCTTTGCACACTATATAATTTCCATGCACCAGTTTGAGTCAGTGTATTTGATACTGTCCAGAGGGAAAACAAACAAATGAGCCTCCTACAGTTCTGCATTACTCTGGAAGCGTGTAGCAACAAACGTGATGTCAAGTGCTCGGAAGACTGAGAAGCTGATCGTCTTGGCTAATGATGAACAACCACACTAACTCCTTTGATGCCAACTTTCTCCACCCCCATTACTGCAGGGTGAAGTTTTATCATTTTTCCCTTCTCAAGTGTTAATTCCTCTTTGTTTACTACTTGCATATTTTTCTTTTTCTTTTTTTGTCTCATTAAATTCTGCCCAGAGGCATACTTCAGGATTTTTTATTTTTTTTTAAAGAATTGACTTGCGGGAGTGTAGTGAGCGAGCTGTTAATTACCTTTCTGCCTGATGCTTATATGCTTGAATATTTCTGATCCATTTTATTAATGGACACCTTTTAAGAATTATTCCCTCTCTGTGCTGGTAACTTTCTACATCATACCAAGGAGCAAATAAATCAGTCCTTGAAGGAATGATCTTCTGGAAAAAGGAGATGTGGATTTTTTTTTTTTTTTAATAGTTTAGAACTTTATTTTCACATTTTTAGCTGTTCTCTCTATGGAATTGTGTTGTCACAAACTCAAGGCAGGGGGAGCCCTGTTAGCTGCTGGACTGAAGTCAGTGGGAGTTTAGTTTGCAGAAGGACTGAAAGATCAAGCTTGTAATTAGTTTGGTATTTAATGGGCATGTCATGATAATGCTTTATTAAATCTACATTGTACATTTAGTGGAGCAAAGCAAAGGGCAAGTGTAGCATTAACAGTCTCCATAAAGGGTATCCAACCACTTGCTGGTTCTTTCAAAATGAATTATGCTTCAGTTGGTGATCACAGTGCTCTGGCGTAGCTCCTGCACTAACATGGTGTGCTGTGTAAGTAGAAGATACATGCTGGGTGTACTGCTCTCCAAACGTGGTGACTCAAGACACAGCTATCTTGAGTAAGCAGCTAAAGACCAGCGGGTGGGTGTAAAGCTTCATAAAGATTGATTTCTTCTGTTTCGGATTATAAGAGAAGGGATACTCTGCATTGCTGAATCCAGCCTCCATTACTACCTATCAATCTATAGCTGGCATAATAGGCAAAAAGGGATCCATTTGGTAAAGTAAGTTCACTGATCATGGGGGTAAATTTGATGAACAATCTTAAAAATATATACATATGTGTAGTTCCAGCTTTAAAACTAGCACTGACTATTCCCAAACATGTCAGTTATTAGTGCTGTATTGGCAAAAACAGGTGTGCATGGAATAATAGAAGGAGATCATGAATGGATAGGGCCATCTGCTTTTAAATAACATTGTTGTTTCTATTTATACATCCTATTTCATCATCAAGCCTCATTTTTACACCTTAGGTGCACAACATTATGATTTTCAGCTTTTGTCTAAGATGACCAATGTCAGAACCAGCCAAGGAAAAATTTTACTGGAAAAGTAACTAGTAATCATTATGGAGCATGTACATGGATTCTTCAAATTGCCTTTTAATATTTTATTTCTGGACTGATATTCCTTCCACTTTAAGCCCTCAAATCATCACAGAATGCTATAGTATTGACATGAGCAGATGAGGTTTTAGCAATCTATTACTATAACCTCATGTTTCATGTTGAAAAAGAAAATAGCTCTTTCCTGTTTCTTCATATCTTTGTGCTCAAGAAAGACCTTAGTGGCAGTTTGACCAATTTTTCATTTTTATGGGAGAAGCTAAATTTAGAGTAATTACATAAAAAGCTAATTTATAAATTAAGTAAGCTATTAAATTTGCAAGCTGCTTCTGATCTTCAAGCAGTGGAAGCCAATCAAGACAGAGTACAAAGTTGGGATTGGACAGAAAGATCAGTTTTAGTTGTCTAGCTATCAAAAGCCTTTAAATGAATACTGCTGTAGAAATTTACAAATGCCATTAATAAAAATGCTAAATGAGATAAATACTAATTTTCAAGAGTAATCTACTTCATGTGAATCACAGTTCTGTCATGATCCATTACGAAAATAAGGAGTTCTGGTCATGGAAATGACTTGGAATGCACCATCAACTGTATTTTACAAAGTTCACCATGACTTAGCAGAGATAGTCAAGGAGAAACATTTGTCACAAATGTTGCTGAGTTTGGGATTGATATTTAGCCTAATATTTTCTTAGTCCAAACAGTGAGCATCCTAACCTGGCATAATAGTCTTCTTGCACTCATTACATTTGGAAGAGTATTCGTTGGAGTAGCAATCAGTACAAAGTAGATGTTCCTCTTTTGCAGCAAAAGGTTTGTCCACCAATGAATTCTTGCACTGGAAGCAGTGGAAGCAGGTTTCGTGCCAGTGGCGGTCCTTGTAAGACAGATCCTGTAGAAATCCAAAACCACAGAGTAAGCGGAATGAATAGTTTGCTCAACTGGAAGCTCAGAGAACGCAAACATGTCCAAATCTGAACCACAGCCAGGAGCTAAGGCTAATCGCACAGCTCAAGAAAACAAAATGTTCTGATGAAGGTGAACTGATTTTGCTATGATAACCAAGAACAGCTCACGACAACTATTGACCTTTTTTCAATTTGAGGTAACCTTCATTTTTTGTATGTGCAGAGGAACAACTGGTTTCATTTAGGTATTTCCTTTGGGAATAAAGCCCCATTTTTGAGTCAGATTAAAACTTGTTAACCTTATAGGTGTAATAGACTTCCCCTATTTGTCTTAGCTATTGCTGATTTCTAGGTCATTTCATAGCCATTCATTGCTGGACAGAAATCCTTTTCCCAATTGCTTTCTGCTATTTATTCAGTTCAACAGATTTACACCAAGGGTGGAGTTGGTCAGATCTCTGTTCCTTTTTTTTTTTTTCACTGCAACTAATTTTTACTGACTCTTGTATTTTGATTTACCTATGTTTCAAATGTGGATCAGACTGAAAGATGAGAGATGACATCTTACCTGCAGCCAGTGATCCAGGACACTCTGGCCAAGGGATCAGCGTGGGCACCTAAGTATTTAAAATACTCTCCACAGTGGTACTTTTATTATTTAAAAAAAACCCAACAGTCCTCCTAAAAATTGTGCCCTAAAGGGATGGATTGTGCCTTTTAAAATTTAAATTAAGGTGGCCTAGTCATGTCACACTTGAACAGTGGCTTTGGACTTCAAACAAAATGGAGCTTAGATCATTACAAGAAAGGGTGTCTATCCCAAAATGTGTAGGCTTTGGTTTGAGGTGGGAGTGTGAGGGGCTAGTATTGTCATGAGTGGGGAGTATAAAAATTCCACAGAAATAACTTCTCAGGTTGTACCTCAGGATCCACTATGTGTTAATTACAAGCACTGAATTAATCTGGTTAACTGAAGGAAAAGAATGAGTTGTAGCTCAGATTTTTTAGTTGTGTAAATAGAAGCATCACAAAGTGTTCAAACAGAATCTGGCCTAAGCTGCTCTGCGTCAGTCAGTACAGTCACAGGTAACTCCAAATGTGCAATCTTAGCCCAGAGCTAACAAAAGCTACCGTGGATTTAGGTTAATCTAAAATAACCACACGTCATGGCTGCAGGAGCCTTGTTCTCATAAATAGCTAACAGGAACACTGAAATAGTTTCACCTAGCTCAGCTGATATGGGGTAACTTGTAAACTATAGTAACTTCAGTCAGAGTTTGACCATGCAATGAAGAATTTTTGCTTGGATATCTGTGCTACTTACCTAAATTTCTTAGATCATTGTGAGTAACAATTGGTACCCAATGTATCTTTCATTTCTGAGATTGCACTCTGTGATAGAATATCTAAGACCTCTACTTCACAGCTCTCAGACAGCTGTTTATTCAGCTCATCTATTCATTTCAGCTAACTCCTTTTGAAACAACACAAATTTCTGACTAAAATTTTAATCTTTTCTAATAACAAAATGAAAAAAAGTCTTCTGTGGAAATTACATTTTTTTTCTCTTTAAATGAAGTTGAATAACCTAAATCTGATCTCAGAGGGGAATAATATTTTCAACAGAAAAAATACAACGTACAGCCAACAGTTTTCCAAAATGTGAAATTTGCCTACTAGAAAGTAGAATGAGAACCAATCTGGTTTTCTTTCTGTTGTAACAGGTTGTACAATTTTTTTCCCCACTTGCTGCCTTTCTCGTCTTTTTACCCTATTCTGCAAGCTATTTTTTATCTCCAAAATTAATGTGCTGGTATCTGCTTTTGTTCTGCCTTATTTTATCAATAAAATTATACCCTGGAGAAGGTGTGTGCCTTTTAGAAGAGGAGTACTGAAGACAAGGATTAGGTGTCAATGATGAAAGGTTTGATCTTTGAGTCAGTTATGATGGCAGCTTCTATAGACGGTAGCTGGGTAGGTGAAAATAGCAGATATTTCATCATGGCAAAGCGATGAAGCGCAACTACAACCCAAAGTACCCAAGATACAGACTGACTTGCACAATCTTTAGCTACCCTGGATGATTATAACAGATACTGTCATCGAACACAGAGGGAGTCTGAGATGTCTGGCTTTGGCACGCCTGCAGCAGAATATTAGACCGATAAAATGGATATTGCTTTCTCTCTCTGAATCTGCCACATCTGAAGCAAGGAACTCCAAGGTACTGATGAAACTGTTTCTGCATCATGGCTGTTCTTAGGTCAGTGTAATAAAGTCTCTGAAAATGAGGTTTGGTCTACTCCAGTGTGTTGCATATCCAGCTGGAGCCTTTGGCTTGTACGTAACCTGTGGATATATTGATCTGGAATGGATTCTACACTGGAGAAGTTGCACATGCAAAACTAACTTCAAGCTTGTCCGACTGTCAGGCTGGTCCACAGTTAAGCTGAAAAAGCACTAGGTTTACTCTAGGCATGCAACCTCCAGGTTATGCTAGCTGATTTTAACCTAAATAAATCTGTTCCAGCAGATGTACAAGAGATGTACAACTAATTCCTGTTGATTGCATGGATTTCCAGGAAGAACTAATAAAGAAAATAATATTGTGGACTCAGAACTGGAGTGTATCCTTAAAATATTGATGAGCGTGACTTCTCAGCTGCTTTATGGAGCTCGAGGGAAATGAGTTCCCGGTGCTACATATTTTAACTGGAGCTTTTAATGCAGCCTATGTTGCCTAAAAGAAATATAGAGTGTGACTTTTTGCCATTGATCTGTGCATCTGCCCATGAAAACTGTGAGCCACGTGCTCTTGTTAGATAAAATAGACATAAGCACAGATAAGAGACTTGTTAGATAAAGCACAGATAAGACTGAAGAATTACAATAGATTGATATTTGAGAGGTGGAATGTTTTTTACATATATAGAGATGCGTGCACACATGCTCATAGATATGTTCTGTCCTGTACGAGTGTTTTGCAGCTGAAGTGCAGAGACCACCAGACCAGTTCCAGATGTGCTACGAGTGAAAAGGGAAGGGGGGGAGGGCAATGCCTGTCTCTGCAGAGCTGCAATAAATCCTGCAGCAGAATTTGCAGGGAGAAATATTAACACTTCATTCAGTTACACTTATTCTGAACACGGAAAATAATCCTACCCTTATCTGGTTTCACTGGAAGATAAAAAAACAACCGAATTAGCAATCTCTGAAACTACTCAAATTTGAATGGGTGCTGTTCTCAGCCTGATCTGAGAATCACTCTCAGCTGAAAATTTCAGCGTTCCTTGGGTCAACCAAATGAATGATGGATCTTTCTCAAAGAGACTGCAGAGAGTCGGCCAAGCGGAGGTCCTTCGTACACGCTCAGACGACTGTAAGAATATGTTGCAAGCAAAAGCTAATGCAGATCCTATTTCTATCCAAAACTTTTGAGAGTCATCCCCTGCAAAATAGGTTTGAAACTTTTGGTTTTGAAAAGCCATTATGTGCTTTTCAAGCAATTTTATTTTCACTGATTTTCATGATGTCACCCCCAAAGAAAACTTTGTCTAGATAACTGTTTTCAACGTTGGCAAGATCACGTTTTATAGCTCCTCCATAGTTCTGTGTAGTTTTGATCCAGCATGGTTTATTTGGCCTCTAGGATGGGACTGCAGGTGACTTTTTTTTTAAACTAGAAAAGTTTGTTCATTTTTTTTTAAACTAGAAGAGCCCCAAGACTAGAGTTACCAGGTAACTGGGTTAAGCATAAACTCCTCATATCCTGCAACTATATTGTCTTATACTCTGGCTTTATAGGTCTAAGCCATTATGCATTACCTTTTCTCCTGAACTGGCTTTCAACAGGAAGAAGGAGATTAGAAAGCTTATTACCAGAAGAGTAACCGTATATGTTTGTTCATGAATGAAGACTGCAAACTTTTTTGTTTTGCCCCATTGGTCTTTTCAAAAGGTTGAGCAGAGGAAATGGGGTACGCCAACAAAATGCTGTACAGATTTTAGCCACATGCACCCTGTAGCAAAACACTTAAGCATGTTAGACTGGCACATACTTGTCAAAAGCATCTTTAGAAAAGGTAAAAACAAGCGATATTGTGCTGAACCCAGCCCCTTAGGGATATGAGAAGAGATGAAGGGATCTGCCTCTTTTACCATTCCACTTCACAACAACTAGTCTGATATTCAGTAATGCACTGAAAAAGTGTTGCAACTCAGGACAGGGTTTAAACATTAAAAATTAGAAAAACAATATTTTCTCCCTTTCCTGATCCACATTACTAGAGGCTTTATTTTCTGTTTATTTTGTGTGTAAGACTGACCCTTTTGATTCCTTTGTGGCCTGTGTAGCTTTATCTCACAATCCACTTTTAATTTCATTCTCCCATTTTGCAGAGAATTTTCACCCCCTCCTGCCTGCCAAGGCCAACTTGTGGACTGCATTAAACACTGGATTACTGTACGTATTTCCTGCATTTGTGATGGTTTCTGTGCCATAGGGCCTGCAAGGAAACTATTAAAAAAAGCCAACATCAACCAAAAGTCACACTTCAGCAGTTAAGCAAATGAGAACATAATGGATGGATTTCCAGAAAGAAGGGTGAAACTGTAGGTGTGGTGAGCTTTCACCAGGGATGTAGGTGACAAAATGCCAATTCTTTTTAGAAAGAGTAAATTTCTGCTAGAACCTGTTGATATATGGATAATGCGTAATAGCTGCAAGAGAAATGGCATTGTGTTTTTCTGCTGCCTGCCAGTGCCTCCTACCACTCAGTATACAAAGCTTTTACTCTGGCTGTGAAAGTTTCATAAACATCAGCGAGAATTGTTTACAGTTAGTGAAATGGCCTAAGTCCAAAGGTGTCATTCAGACACATGTTGTCATTCAGGGTTTTTTTGGTGGGAAAAAAAAACCATTTAAAATAAAAAACAAATTAGTTATTACTCAGTTACATTCACAGTTACCCATAAATTACCATAGAAAGACAGTGAAGCAAATTCTGCCGTGATTTGAATTCAAAGAAAGCTTCTCTTCGTTGTCTTGTGGGCTCTCTGTGCCGTAGCTAAAACACAAGGTGAATACCCGGCGTCGGTTTGACCCTCCGAGAGCCCAGCGCTGTCAAAGCTGGAGTGTTACCAGTGTCCGAGCAGGCTGAAGTTCAACGCGGGTGAGTTGATTCCACGTACCAACGCTGATACACTACGGTAGCGTCAGGGACGGCGAGCTGGCTGTCCTCTTGTCAACACCTCTCTTACTTTGGTGTAACCCTTTCAGCTATATAGAGGGGTTGCTTTTAATTGGGAGGGCTGGTAGGAGGGAAATTAAGAGCATCTCAACGGCAGCTGGGTTCTTAGGTTGGCTTTTCTCAGTGTAGAGAAACAGCAGTGGCCAAGAAGGGACTTGCAAGGGAGAATTTGAGGTGAGAGCTACATGGAACTTCTCAGGCTGTAATATTGGTGTGAGGATGGGTGCCAGATGGAGAAGCCTGCATGTGACCCTTTCTGCTAACGCCGTCACTCCAGCATTAGGTTTTAGTTCCAAATTTTACAGCTGTATAAAAGCTATGTCAGAACATACAAATAAATATGGAGTCCATTTTGTACATGCAGTAAACACACTGGTTTTATTCCCAAACACAGTACAGTTTATCTTCTTTGCTGAAGGGAAAATGCAAATGCAATGTGCAAAAAGATACATATATAAAAATACATACATATATGTCTGTATGTATATATGGGTATATTATGTGTTTATATACATACAAACATATATGTCTGTATGTATATATGGGTATATTATGTGTTTATATACCTATGTATATATACAATTTAATGAGGAGCAGAAGCATGATTTTTTTGTGTTTCGTGGCTGAATTATGCTCGGTATTACAGTGCACAAGCTTTGACTGAAACTTATCTTGTGGCTGAGGCACTTATAAGGGCGCTCTCAAATGTATTCTCTAGCATCTATTACTGTTGTTGAAAAACTACTCTAGTTTTCCTCTCAGTAGGAACATTAATAGGATCTCTTTTTCAACCAAACCACATGTTTTTTTTCAGAAAACTCGTAGGAATTTAAGTTTGCAACTTTTATCCATCTGTCTGAATTTGGTTAAAATTGGTCAACAGGTTCAAAAGCTGCAGCATAAAGCATGCACAGGCACAAAAAGCAGCCACAGAAACTAAAAAGGACACATTTGTTTCTGGTACGCTTTATATCTCTTTAAGAAATCTTTATTTACTATCTTACAGTTGTGTTTTCCACATATAGTTCTGGTTCTCTACATCTATAAAATATTCTTATATTGCAGACAATTAGGGGCTTTTTTTTCTATCTGCTATCAGGGTGTGTCTTGCTTAAAAGTACAGAAGAGCAGTATATCGGATAACACCCACGCTCCCTAAATCCATAAATCTGGGTTGAAAAGTTCAGCCTGATTAATTCCTGAATACTTTGTCCGAGATTTGTTGAAGCCGGTCCAAGTTTTTAAATTCTTGAATATCAACACATGGAAATATCTTCTCAGGGGATTAGAAAGAGACCTTAAAACAAAAGCACATTCTGGAATGGGGCAGAAATATTTTGCTTTTTCAGGTCAGGCCAGCTGTATCTCTTCTCTAATCTGAATATTTATGAGCTGTAGGAAAGCTGGCACTTTTACACCCTCTTACAGATTATTGCCAGTTCCCTGTCATGATGGTGAAACATTCTCACCTTTTTAAGGCTTCTGAAAGGGGTTTTCCTACTGATTTGCCAATAGGGTGGGATAGATCAGTTTGGAAGATGTGAGACATTTATTTTTCTCAATCTGAGTAAGCATGTATTTTTGTATCTCTGAACTGGTGGTAGACCGGTAGCATGAGTAATAGAGACTAACTGGTGCTTCTAGAAGTATGGATCAGCAATGTAGGAAATAAAACAGGAGACCTCCTCATACCAGTCAAGAATTCTGTGGCTGTGCAATGCAAATTGCTGTTCTAGTGCAAACTCGCTCCGTCTTTGAATGTCTTGGCCAACTTTGAACAGGTCAATTTTGTGCAAGGAGGATGTATATTGGATGAAGTCTGTCTGTAGCAGTCCAACAGACACTTCACTGGATGGCTCAGATATCATCTGTCTTCATTCAGCCAGAGTAAAACTAGCATGAACTCCAGTTCTTTGGGTTAATTTAAAAGAAATGCAGGCGGTCACACCTTATTTGTATCAGGTAGGTGTTTCCATGTGATGCAGCAGTGCACAGCTTAAGCAAGCAAGGGCTCTGCTCTTTCCTCTGCAACCTTTAGTTAGACTCCACTATCATCATTCTGTACTTAAAAGGCTAATTATTCTGTGTTCTAACTGACTTATTACTTGGGTCAACATTAGCCAGATTTTTGTGGTCAGTGAGTTGGCAGCTTCTCTTGAGCATGTCTTGTCTCTTGACGACAACTGGGTTGTGGTCACTGCAAGGCCAAGCAGTGGCTTACCTCCCTCTGACCCCAAAGTAGGCAAAATCAGCTTCTGCCACCTTTCCAGATCCCAGCTGGCTCCAAGGACAGTTGAACTCTCCTAATGGGTTAGCGATACTTTCTAACATGGGATCATCCTGTGCCTTAGGGGAAGAAAGGGGTGTTCTTCCAGTTCTGTTAACACACCTGGTAAAGAAGGGTTTGCCAAGTGGGCAAAGCAGATACAGGGGTCTAGAAAGCATGTTCTCCCACCAAAAGAACCCCTTAGGTAGCTGTTAAGCAGGATCCTTCCAGGTGGTAGCACCATGTCTCACACCTACGGATCCAGGCTACCGTCAAGATTTCTGTCACGACACAAATCTGGCATACCTTGCAGTCAGCGCCAATAGGTTTCTTGCATTCCTCGCAGGTGTTGGAATAAAGGTTTTCATAGCATTTCACGCAGTAGGGGCTGTCCTCCCTCAGGATGTACTTCTTACCAAAGAGGGACTCTTTGCAGTAGTGGCAGTCAAAGCGTTCAGTCATGTTGGTGTCTGGAGTCCAGCTATCCTGTCATGAAGACAGAAATAGGCACACGTCAGACTGAGCTGTACTTGACCCAATCCCCCAAGAAAGGTTTATCACGTTGTACCTCAATTTTAATTCAACTTCCAGTCAGATAAATGAACACAGCAGGAAGAAACTGGACTATAAATTTTGCAGTGCTGGGTAATGGCAACGGCCCATCTACTTTAGCCATCCACTGACCCGTCTTCGACCAGAGCTAGTGTTAGACGTGAGAGAGAGGAGTAAATCCTGAGTTTGAAGAATTCACATGGGATTTGCGAATGGGATTTGACCAATAGGTCCAAAGCAAGAAGCTGTCGCTGTAGGGGTGGAGGGAGCCGAGTACATTAAGAGGATGAACCAGCTGATCTTCAGAAGGAGCAATATCTCCTCCTTAAAGAAAGATGAAGGATTGCATTGACTTTAGTCATGGCAGGCTATCGGGCATCACTGTTATGTGCTTCTGCTCCTTCCTTCTCCACATTCTCAGTGAGCCAATGTCTGGCAATCATGGCCCTGCAGTGAGACACCAACCCTCCATCTCTGCTCATGCATGGGCCTGTGGGCACTGTTAACAGCAGGAGATGTGGGGTCAGTGATTGTATATGTGATTCTTCTCTCCTGCAGTTGAAGGAGTTATCCAACAGCTGTAGCATACTGGGATGCAAATGGCTGCCCTGGTTCAGGCAAACTTCAAACAATGGTTACAGAAGGCAAAAAGCAAGTAGAAGAAACTGCAAATGATATATCAGCTTGTCTGCATTAGGGGCAACTGCTGTTTGCTCCTCAGGTCTTGTTATGTCTCCAGCATTTTCTGGATGCACACACAAGCAACGATGAGACAAATGCCTTTGATTACTTTCATGAATGTTCATTATTACCTGCGACAATTTATTTTGGGTTTCATTAGAGTCATCTGCTTCTTTCTTAACCTGAGGCTTGTAGTGTGTGTTGCACCTGAAATCTATTTGGAGGTTACAGCTGGAGCAGAGCATAGCTGCCTGCTTAGGAAGGGGAATTTCCCAGGCAGAAAGCACATTCCACCTGGACTGCATGATCTTCACTGCCTGCCAGGCCTCATCTCCTCTTTAAGCCACATTTAATCTATAAAGCCTTAAATGTTTTGGGTACTAATGGCTTAAGTGGCTACCTCCGTCTTTCACACACAAGTGACATTTATAGCAGCTGCAGTCCTTTTGCCAACTGCAGCTCTCGGTTTTAAACAAAAAGTTGTTACTTGCTTAGTGTTCTTGGCAGAGGTTGCTCGATTCCAGAGTTTGTCCTCTCCTTCTGGCGGTGGGAGCTACCCTTTGGGTATTCTGAAATCCTGAGTTCTCCTCCAGGGTTTCAGGTTTTATTATTATCTTTTATACCCCATAGTTGGGGTTTGATTAAGGTTTTAGGGCAGTTTGAATGTGAATGGACAAAGTTTGTTTTGATAGCTAGAAAGCTTTTTTTGTTGCTGTTGTTTTTAATGCTTGGTCAACTGCTGAATTGTGTGGTGAATAGCACAGACTAAGAGGCGAGTACGTAAGTGATGGCTCAGCTACTAGGAAGTCTTTTGAACTCCAAGTAACTACTAAAGAAGAAAGAGAGACAAACTACCAAACCCCAGAATGTTCTTGGAAGAAAAATCCTGACAGCTGGTCATCTGTGCTACTGACAACCCAGAAGGAGTAGCAGTCCCGCTGCTTTGACCCTACAGATGCTCTAGGAACTGATTAACTTTCTTATCCCAAAGGGCTGCTAGGAGTATGTTAGGTGCTTTTGGTCCTTAAGGAGTAGAGAGGATCATAGGGACTGACAACAAAAAGACGGAAAGTAGGAAGACTTATGCTGGAGAGAGAAGAGCAGTGATGACCCAAAGTTTCCCTCTAGCCCATCTGCAGCAGCAGTGGCTAGCAATGGAAGTGTAAGGCAGGAGAACAGGGCTGGTACAGAGTGGCCTTTCCTTAATAACTGCTTCCAGCCAGTTATTCTCCTCTTGAAGCAGAGGTTCAGTCTTTACCACAACATTTAAAAGGTGATGGTGGATTTATTTTCCCCTCTGTTTTGAGCTGTTTACACCCCCAGCCTACATAACGCATTTGTACTTTCCCATGCTAGAACTAGACAGGACTTAATTTCCTTCTAGGATTAGTTTCAGTAAAATGAATGGAGTCAGACCAGTATAAACTGGTGTGTGTATGCATGACCGAGTGAGAGGGAGTGATAGCTTTGTATTTAGGACAGAAATCTGTACTTTTTACCAGACTTTATTAGATATTTTTTCCAAATTATATGATTTGGTTGCACAGTTAATGTGCATTATGACTAAGTTAAAGTGTGAGCAGGAACCATTTATGAACTTGCATTTTTCACCTTTCTTCAGAATTAGTTCTTTCTAACCCTGAATTAAAAGTAGATGTGTGATACCAAGAAGTGAAAAATTTCTCTGCAGTCAAGATGTGTAAAAGCAAAAAAACACAGAGTGTGATTCCTCTACAGGTTTATACCATTTCTGTCCTTCATCCAAAGCTGCTTAATGTAAAATATAGAAGTTATTTGGGACTGGAAGAACGACTATTCCCTTAGAGGTGGATGTTCCTGTCTCTTGGTCACAGAAGGTTTCTTCTTGAGTGCTGTATTATTTTCTGTGCTTTTCACAGAAGCAGAGGCAAGCATTATTTAATAGATTTGTTTAATAATTTATTTAATTATTTAATAATTTATTTAATAATTATTTAATAGTCACTGCCACTATTTTAGAAAATGTGGCACTCGGCTCCCTATCCTGAAAGGGATCTGGTTTTGTTAAATGTGCTCTGAGATTGTCATAGTGGATTGTCCCCTTCACCCCGAGGAGGGAGAGGCAGGACTGATTTTTATGTCCCAAACAGATTTAGGGCTCAACTCTGCTCTATGAAGACACTGCAGGGGCAGCTGTGGATGGGGTTCAAGGCACAACTCCGGAGATCTGGGAAATCACAAGACAAGAAAGGAAAGTCTCCAAGATCTGCATTTTGGTTTTAGTTGCGTGAATCTTTTATTGGATCTGGGACCAAGTTCAGGTCCGATATCTCTTAAAGTTAAGAATTCAGGTTCATATGGTTTCATTCAGAAAGCTGGAAATCAGGGTGAAGCATCCCAAATTCCAGGCTGTTTAGATCTGGGCCTTGGATTGGATCTCAGGATCTACTATATGATATTTTGAGGATATTTGACAGGGTTGTTTCTTCTCTGGAGAGAATTAAATGTAATCACGGGGCTTATATCTACTGAAAAAATTAGCAGGAATGTCAAACAAATCATTTCACTGTTGTCTTACAAACAAGAAATGTGAACTCATGCTAAGTAATGTTTTTGCCTGTTACTTTGTACACATGGTCCTTTACATCGCCAGCCCGTTGGTTCCTGTCACATAAAAAAGAATCGTGCTTAGCTTAGTGCAGGCTTTATGCGCTGCTTTGGGCTTTAAGAAAAAAACCCAAAAGACTTCACAGGTGTGGATGGACACAAATTGCAATTCAACCTCCTTGCCATTGATCTATTTCTTCCTCTTGTGTTTGATACTTGTCGACCGTAAAGCTTTGTGGGCCAGAGGCTCATCTTTATTACACCTCTTTGTGGTACAACAAGGTCTTTGGATTTTATCGCAGTAGTCATTTTATACTTATGCTTTTTCAGACTGCTCTCAACATTATCATGAAGGAGAAATTGATTTTTCTGCCATACAGTCTCCCTCCTACAACATTAGGCATAACAAGTACATCTCCAAAAGGAAAAGAACTTTCCATTGCAAGCCCAGAAAAGAAGTTACAGCTTATGCCAAATGTTAGCGCTACCCACGTTGTGTCTTCCAGGAAGTAAGAATTGGCATGAAAATTACCAAAAAGTTAGTAGGCTGACTTAAAAACTATGCTTCTTTCCTCTTCTTCCCCTGTTTGCTCAAATAGTCCCATTTTACTAGCAGTCATTGTTAAAGTTATCATATTGGCTCATAAAAATTAGGGCTCATAATGTCGTTAAGAAATCACCCAGTGTTCCCCCATCCCATAACACTATTGACTACTGGAAAGGGGGACTAGGTGCTCCAGACCTTGCCCGCTTTTCCAACTATGTCTGCAAGCCTAAAAAGAGATGTTCTGTGCATCTCTTGTTTCAGCCCCTCTTAGGGGTGTTGAACACTAAGAGGTACAGACGCACAGGCACAAGAGAGAGAAAGAAGTCAAGGGAAAGTGTCTGAAAAATGTAGGAGCTGTGTAGTTTATTCAGTGAAGCTCTGATCTCTTGTAACAGAATCTGGAGACACAGAATTAAGCCCCTGTAGATGCTGAAGAGGGATTTGCTGTTGACCTCAGTTGGGTCAATAGGGCTGGGGCTCTCCCCGTGCCCCTGGAGCAGGATGTCCTGTTAGCAACCTGTGTAGGAAATAAAAGGTCTTTGGAGACACCCATCTTCCTCCAAGATGTACACACGTTTCTCCCACCTGACTTTTTTTTTTTCCAGAAGAACTGTGCACATGGAGAATTTTCTATCTGTTTATTTTCCTCCCCCTGAGAAAGGAAGATTTGTGCCTGGCAACTCCAGTGACACAAGCCATGCAGATCTAGAGCATTTGGAAACAATTTAGGTTAATGTTCCAAAGGTTAAATGCAAAGATTTATGATATTCTTTGCAACTATGAATTAGTAGTTCAAACTATGTTGGTCTTTCTGGCAAGAGGTGATTATTTTCCTGTAACTTAGCAGCTATTGCCACATTCATTATCTATCATCTCATTGCAGCAACTGCAAGCCACTCTTCTAAGAGCTAATCATTTTTCCAAACCAGGCCATAATGCCATGCAAAGAGAGAGGGGAAGAAAGCTAATTTTATTTCTTTTTAATTTACTTTAGGAAAAGAAGAAATGACCATTTGCCAGTAGCACTGACAAGACGGAGGCAGGGGGAAGTTACATAGAGTCAGAATCCACCTGAACTTCAGCGTGTGGAAGTGAGCTGGTGTAGATGCACACCATGCACACCCAGAGCAGTCCTGTGCGTTTAGATTTACTCAACCACATTAAGGGATGGTAGCCCTCTTTCTTTGGCTGGCCAGGTGTAGCTTATGCTCTGCTTCATGGGATGAGTGCCCTCAGACACCATTATGACAGAGCGGAGGGAGAGCAAAGGGAACGTTGAGTGCTTGGAGGTCTTGCTGGCCATAGGGAAGACGTTGCCTCTTCGAGTTTCTTGGATCCCTGACCCTCCAACAGCCGGTTCCTGGCCGTGGGGAGCCAAGCCAGATGATGCAGAACAGCCAAGTCTCCCTCCATGGGCCACGGAGGGACATTTACTTCCTTACGCTAACGATGGCCAACGCAAAAGCTAACCAGGTGCTGAGAGACAAGTGATGCACAGCTCATCCTGCAGGAAGGCCAGCCAGCCACTCTTCCCTTCCATAGGTTCTCTGACCCTGCCGGTGGCTACTGGGGTACCGCTGCGTGAAGGTGCGTTTCTTGAGTAAAGAGAGGAAAAGGAGAATACTTTTGCAAGTATGAGACACTGAAGCTTATTGCTATGACTGTTCATACCAACGTCTTTGTGTAGGTCCTTAAAAAGGGGAGGCATGATTACTATAGGGAACAAGTCATTGGGTAACCCTGTATCCCATGATCTGGGGTTCATGCTAAGCTTGTAAATGAGACAAGGATGCTGAGACAGATGTGACTCTACTCTTTCTCTTTTAAGTTGAGAAGAAAGCGGAAGCCTTTTCCTCTTCTGCTGCTATGGAAGAGCAATCCTGTAGTAAGCTCTTCAAAAGAATTTGGCACCCTGTCTTCAAGAAATCAAGGCCCTTATGGTATGTCATTGCTCTCCCAGAACAGCCCTGTCAACAAGCCCAGGCTGCTTTACCAAGATCCACATCAAGGTTAGCATATTAGAAGTACCTAATCACAGAGATGTTCATTGCTGCTTCTGAAGGTTTTAAACTCAGAGTAGATATTCATAGAGCTCCTAGAAGCTCCCTGGCAAAAGTCAGGAAAACTTGGTTTGATATCTGAACATAATAGTAATAATAAAAAACAATAAAAATCAAAGCGAAATAAAGAAACATCTCACTAAATATCCCACTCAGGCCTTTCTATATACATACTAAATATTAAAAGCTATTTTAAAAAGCTTGGTTTTTAATGGACTTTTAAAAGTTACCTTAAAACATTCTTCAGAATCACAGGTTTTTCCAGCAATTCAGCTTCTTTGCCCATGGCTGACTTATTTTGCCTATGGTATAACATTCCGATGTCTCTTTTTAAGTACTTCAGAGCAATTTTCTGAGCAGACAGACTGCATTAACATGTGCAGATAACCAAAGCATACCTGGTTCCTGTCTGGATTGCACAGTCAGCCTATCATGAATTGGAAAGTGGATAGCCTGCTATTTAAGATTGTCTTCTTTAACATAACATTAATAATAAAAAAAAAAACCACAAAAGAAGGAACCAGAAAATGTTTCTCATGTGGTAAGGTTCCTCGTGTGCCTGGCTAAAGTAATCCCAGTTACAGCAGTGGAGAAGGAACACTCTAGTTGTGGTTTCTGTGTGGTTTGTTGTGTTTGGCAGACAATAAAGCTCTACTCCAGTTTAGAGCCACTCCAGTAGTGGTAGAGCAAGCACCAGTGGTAGTAACTACAGAGGCCACAGAAGACCTGAGCACTGACACTTTGAAAGTGTACCCCACACAATTTACACTATGATTATCTGAGATTGGTATTGAAATGACTGGAGGATGTTTGGTCTTACCAACATTCCTGCATACATTTCAATTACAAAAGGAGCCTGTTGAAATAACACGGTCCTAAATGTACCATAGCAAGGAAGAGCACAGTTCAAGCGGAAAGGCTTGCTCTTGTTTTCTATTTTAAAACCTTTTGAAACTGCTGTCTTCCTTCTTTCTGTTGCAGAATAAGCAAAGGCTTACTCAAAGAGAAAGATCAAATACTTGAAATTACTTAAGCATAGAAATTTGTATTTCTAATAAGAGCATTTAAGCAGATAACAGAAAATGATAGAGGAGAAAAATAGTATAAGGTTAACCAAACCGATTGTTATCTCTGGCCCTACCCCACAGAAACAATGTATAAGCTAAATGACTGCAGAGACTGAACTCCAATGGAGGTTTGTTTTTCCAGAAAAGAATTGCTTTTTCTTATTGACAGGAACCCTGCTAATCCCAGAGAAATTAGACCTAAAGATAAAAATACCCAGAAAATGCCACGTGCTACCATGCAGTGACATTTCTGAATTCTCCTATATTTTTGAAGTCCTGCATAATATGATCCAGGGCACAAAATCAGAACCATGTCCCAAACGGTCTACGTTTCCTTCTTTCTAGAAAGAACAAAAGCAAAACTGGGAGGAACCTATGGAGGAAGAACGCTTTGTTATTTGTCCTGGCCCCTAGCAGAACATCTCTGGGTCTCTCTGTCTGGTTCTGTTTACAGAGGCAAGACCACAAAGCCCCTTTCTGTCTAAGATAATTGGCATGTGTGGTGATTTGGAGGATCAGTTAATATACGTCTTTCAGCTACTGTATAAAAATACTGTAGCAGTGATTGCCCCAGGGCTGTAAGGCATCCATACTTCTTGCTCAGCTGCTGTGCCATTGGCTTTCCAAAACATGGCAAAGGCGGCTACATAAACCTTAGAGGTACCCGTTCAGCTGGGCACATCTTATCAAAATAGATTGATTACACCTGGGTGAAACCAGTTTGGTCCAATTTGTTTGCTGGGGTTTGGGGCTGGAGACTGGACACAGAGAGCAAAGAGATCGGCGATAAATGTCGAGTCAAAGTACCCGTGGTGCATGAGAGATACAGGAGCAAGCACTGGAAGACACAGAGAGCCTGGGGACACGGATACAGGCAATCCTTTTGTGGGCGAGATCCTTTCTAACTGAAGAAGGAAGATGTTGGGTCCACCATGGAGAGATGCACGGCGTAGTGTGGAGGGGGGGAATTCATCAGGGGTGGGATCCTGGTCTCTGAAGATACTTTTGGTCTAAATCTCAAGAGTGCTTCAGAGCAATGACAAAATAGAGCTAGGTAAATGCTTACAGGTATCTTACGGTTTTATGCAACTCGCTACTTTTATTATGCAAGATGAAGCAAAGAGCGGTGGGTTTTGAGCCCTTGCGCCTGTGTTTGCCAAGGGTCTAGAACTATGTCCCACCACCAAAAGTGCAACCTTAGGCCCTTCTCTGCTGTGGTTGATATATTTGCAACTTTAAAACTGAAAATTGGCTGTGAAAAGGAGACATGAATATTCTTATGCCAGTGTTACACCCACCTACATTCCTCTTACAGCATATTACTGTATGTACAGTAGCCATTTAGCATCCTAGTTAATATTATCCTATATAATATAGAAGGGTATGTGAAAAGGAACAAAATTAGGACTGTAACTTTTTCACCTGGCATGAGTATTTTGATGTTCACCCTTAAAAGAAGCCTCTAGTGGTTTTTAATCAAACTGTCTCTCTCTCTCTAGCTAATTAGTATTGTTGAAATGTTAATGCTTCAGCGGCTGTCAATGTACCCGAGATTTATTTCCATGAAACCTGTCAGTACCCTGCCATTTCACACCCTCACTTGGGGTGAATCTGCATCACAAATAACTGTGCATATGTAAATGAAACATTAAAATTACACAATTAGAATTAATCAGCCTAAAAATGCAAATGACGAGATCCCCAATCTCTGAAGCAGTACTCAAGTGAGGGAAGGTGACTGCCTGCAACACTATACCATCCAGAGTTTCTCTGAAGATGCTCAGGACCGATTTAGCTGTCAGAGAAACATGAATGAGCCTCAGACCTGCATGTAACGAGTCTGCGAGGTCCTTGGAAGAGTGGCAGCGTGCTGGCCAGCGGCAACAGGCTTTACTTCAGTTTTTAGCCTGATTTTCACGCAGAAGAAACTGTTCTTTCTGATTGATGGTCTTAACATTTGTCCAATCGTCCCTTAATTCTGAATGTCTTGGCCTCTGTGAGGCAAGGCAAGGAGGTGAGGACAACAGCAGGTAAGACTTTGCTTGGCTCTGGGGCTCAGGGCTCAACGCCCTGGAGAACTGAGCCAGGAGTAACTCATGTGAATATAGGTCTTTACAGCCCTCCTCATCCCTTTCTTTTGGGATGAAAGCTTGAATTTGGAGCGCAATGCAACAGAAACTGTCGCCAGCCCTTACAGTTACAGGAGCTGTACTTTGTCATCAACTTTTTGGGGGTTTTTGGCTCCTGATGATTAAAGCAGGATGGGATCCCGGAGCACTGTGTTGTGTGTGGTCAAAGGAGTCATCTGATTTTTTTCCTAATGCAAAGTGTGCCAGCTGGGAGCGCTCATGTCTGTATGGACAGGAGAGATGTGATTTCAGGGAAAGGGCTTCCCTAGACTCCCTTAAGAAACCGTAAAGTCGTAGGTAGGAAAGAGGGCCTTATCTGTACCCGAGTACTTTAGTTGGGAATCACCATTACATGCTCTTCGTGGCAGGAACTTTACATATACAAACAATATCTGACACGGTATAGCCACTGCTATGTGATAACAGCGATCTCACAAAAAGTCGTAATATTTTGCTATAAATCCCAACCACCTGGAAGTGACTACTTGGTGCCTGCATGTGTAGCACTGCTGATTCCATAGGAGCACATTTGGCAGAATGGTGAGAACCAAAAATAAGTATATTCTACCCCAGCACTTCTGCCACCTTGGGATCTTCTAAACTTTCTCAAAAGACCTCAAGAAGTGGTCCATGCCACAGCCCCAGGCCTGCTAGTCAGGTGGAGATGTCAGGTGGGAACCCCAGGTTACTCTCACAAATACGATTTCTGGGCAATAGCGGTTTGTGTCCTTTCAGCTGCCCCGCTCACCTCAACTACATCTTGCCTCAGAAGCCAAAGATCATTATCTGTGTTATGGCTAGGGTAAAAGGTAGTATTAGTGGTGCTCTGGTCAGATTTTTGGATACAGTAGTGCCACTATGGCAGTGTTAGGAACTGAGTTTTCAATAAATATAGTACCTCATATCCTTTTTTTTTTTAATTTTCTCCAAATGTGGTCAAAAATATACATAGGCTCTTTCGACAGAGCAGCCTTTAGAGTGCATCCTTTCCCAGTTATATGTACAGGGGCAGAAAACAGACAGAGATTTTTATAAACTTAAAAAAAAAAGATACTATTTTTCTGCCTTCCCAATCCAAACTCCTGAAGCAGTCATTTTCAAAGTTTACCATCTGCCTGATAAAAGGCACAGAAGATTTTAGCCAGAAAGCAGGGAGTCCCATAAATTTATGAACTGATGAAAATAGGGTTCATAGCAGAAACCAAATGGCAACCTTAGTTATAGCATTCCTTCACATTCAGATGCATGTGAGTATCTAATAACATACAGCCTTCTGTTGGTCCCTTCTAGGGCAATTCCTATTTAAGACAGAGTACAAATATGTATAGCCAACAATAAACGTTATAGCTACTGACTGTGGCAATCTCATTGTCAATCAGCAATCAGCAATCTTAGTTAATATGGGTCTAGATAGGAGTCAAGGGGGTAACAATGACAGACTGACTGTGCGCTGCTGGTATATAGATTTTATAAGGTTTGCTTTCTTGTGACTATGTGTGTGTCTCTGTACACAGCAAAGCTGAAATATGCAGGTGTCTGGGGAACTAAACAAAAGCCGTATCCCTTTAGGGAAGTAGAAAGTTTAGAACAGGCATTAATGCAGACAATGAAAGTTAGTATTTCCTTTATTATGTACACAGAGAAATCCATGTTAGACAGCGTACATGAAGGACCTGGGTTATTGTGGCTGCACACACATGCTGGCAGAGAGAAGCACGAAAAGAAGGAATTCAGAGCTATTAATTGGGATTTGCATTCTAATTTATTTTCTCCACGTAAAAAGAAGAAACGTGATGCTGATGGCTCCCCGTTTTTTCCCCCACACAATCTGTCCACAGTGTTTTCCCACAAAGAGGAAAAGCTACCTTTGTTTCATGTGCATCTGCTCTTGCTACAGTGCAAAAACGCTCCTTTGTTGAGCTCGGCAGCAGGAGTGTGCCCGGAGGTGTAAGGAATCTAAGACCCCAGCTTCTACTTTCTATCACCTCCCCGGTGGATTACCCACGCAGCACAATACAGTCATTAAAAATAGTTACACATGAAATGACCCAGCCCCTCATCAGCTCGCTGATGTGTCGCTTTACGGACAGACATGCAGCGGTCATTGCTCCGATAAGAAATTTGTCTTTTTCTCCTCTTCACACCCCTCGCTGTGCGCTCAGGAGAAAGGGGGACCGGCAATCTCTCTCCTCGCATCCTTACCCCACAACCCACCGGGGCATTAAAGAACCCTCTCCTCCGCTCCGCACCCTTTGTTTAAAGCGACGCCTCCAAAGATATATTCCGTGGGTAGTGGGGAGGGAGGGGGAAAAAAAGGGATATTTACTTACAGAGCCGTGGCGGGCAGTTAATGTCACCTCCCGGACCAGGGACAGGGCTCACATCCATTAACGAATGTGCAAAGAGCACACCGGCCTGCCTGCAGAGGAGAGCCGTACGGCTCGCCGGGGCTTTCTACTGCCTGCGAAGAGCGGCTCTTCCCATTCCAGCTCTGCAGGCAGCGTTGTGTGGAAAGAGGCTGCTGCCTTCCCCAGCCTAGTGAAACCCCTCTCTATCATTTTACCATATAAGGAGACAAAAGCATCGGAGACACTCATTCTTTTAGGCGCTCTGCAGCTGGCATTCGACACTTTTTCTATTCCGAGGGTGTCGATACTTCCCCCTCCTAAACATCTTGTCTTTCTTGGCCCCCTTCCTAAAACAAGGCTCCCCCTCCCCTCCTCCAGCCTTTGTTTCTCTAAACCCCTGACGCTTATTAATAACGTCGCTTTGCTAAGTCCGAGGGATCGTGCTTTACAGAAGGAAAGGTTTTACAGCGACTCCAGCCCAAACGTTTGTAAGGCTGCTCACCTGGCTGAGAGAATAAAGCGTTTGGTTAAATTTGGTTTCAGGCTTTACTCGCTTTGGCTGGTTTTGCCTGCTGAGACTTAGTGCCTTGCCCAGAGCAGAGTGAAACAAGCTGTCTCTCCTCTCCTTCGTGGAGAGGTGCACATTTTTCTGAGGAGCAAGTGTGCAGGCGTTTCTTTACAAGTGTTCAGAGCCCATTCTTGTTGCTCTCCACCCTTCTTTCTTTCCAAGTTCCCCCGTAGTGAGGAGGAAAAAGAAGAAAAGCAGGGCAAATAATTAATGAAACAAACAAAAAACCCCCGTCGTGTAAGAGAAAGCCAAAGGAACAGATTGTCTCAGCACATGCTCAGACCCAGTGGAAAGCCCTGCCAGTGGGCACGTGTTAAGAAGAGGGGGAACCATAAAACCTCCTATAACCAGGAACTAATTTTTCTGCTAAAAAATCCAATTTCATCTGTCAACGATCCTAGCAGAAACACATTCTTTTAATCAAAACCGTGAGGGTCCTGGGAAACCTCCCAGAGGGAAGAATTTGGATCAGAAGCGCGTGGGAGACGTCTGCTCTCTGCCATTTGAGGGGTAGGATGGGGACGCAATTCAGGGCAATACTTCAGTAACGACTGGTGCTTGGCAAAGGGAGGTGCTTTAATTTGAATGCTTTCAACCTTAAGAGAAAGCAGTAGGATAAAAATGTAAAACCCATTAGCCCAAGACAGCGTTGCTGTTGTTTTGCATCCAGGTGACGCAAGGTAGCCCAGTGTCCTTTTGCATTAGACACCAGGCGGTGACGCAGGCGTGCGTATGGGTTGGCTGAGGGTTTTTCCTGCAAAACAAACTTATGCCAAAACCCTCACCTGTACTTACTGTCCTCTTGTGCGCCCAAATGGTAGTCAGATTTGGAATGGGGGTGAAATGTCAGTCTCAGCTCTATTCAAAACCTACAAAAGCACAGACAGAATAAAATGGTGGGAAAGGGCCATTCCTAGTTCTTCTATAAGGAGCAAAACCTCCTTTACAGAGGTGAGTTATTTTGGTGACCAGCAATGCCCATGGGTCGATCTGTCTGTCGCTGCAGCCTGCGCAGTTGCGTTTTCAAAACACAGGCATCGTGCCCTGGAGGACTGACCATGGATGGATGGGATTAAGGAGTTTGATTCCATGGCAATTAAAGCTTATTTAAATCAAAGCTGCTGCGCTCCCCAGCCACGTGTCCATGCCTCCCCCCTTGCATTTGCACTGGCACTGGAAGATGAGTTAAACCTGACAGTGAGCAATTTTTGGTGAGCCCTTGAGCTACCATGGAGCTGCACCTATGTCTTGGGAGAGCTGCTGGTTGGGCTTCCAGCCCCGTCACCGGCTTGCTAGATGCCCTTGGACAAGACATTGCATCTTTCTGTTCTTTAGTTTCAGTGTTTGTAAATGTAGAGCTGAGGACAGGCAAACTCTTGTGTAGGTTGTTAGCAAATTTACAAAGGACTAGTTAGTGTGTCATAATAATAATAATAACAATATGATGTTTCTTTCTTTTAGATTAAATTATTGCACAGTGACGACAATAATAATTAATTTCCATCTTTAGTTACTATTCTTAGCTCAGCTCTGATTTAGAAGTGCATGTAAAGAAGAAAAATGGCCCTTGAAGGTGATTAGATTTGGGCTATTTGAGTCAGTTTATTTCCAAACCTTTCTAAAACAAATTAAATATTCCAAATGTGTTATTCGATTTTTTCAATTTCCATTATATTTTCATTTCCTTATCTGTCCATTGTCAGCCACTGCAGCAACTCTGCCAGACGTTTTTTGATGTGACCTGCTGGAATACAATACAACTGGTTTCCACAATGACAAGTTAAAATACATACCAGCTCCAGCTGAAATTGTTTAGTTTAACTGTTGCAGGTCATGGGTTGAGTTTAGGAAGATAAGATCGTTTTTGTCTGATTTAATCTAACATCTCTGACTCCTTGAAGGCAGAAGAGCCTCTGCCAATTTTAAACCCAATGATTTGTGTGCTTGCTCCGGGACTTGATGCTCAGCAGTCACATCAAGACTGCATGGAGCTGTGAAAGGGATGGAGGAGCTCCATCCCTCATCCCATGACGTGGTGTACGCACTCCATCAAACACTACTAGGCATGGCAGGGGCAACATCTGACCTCTTACCCTCCTTCAGCGGGTCTACCCCTGCTCACTTCGACTTCTTATCTGACAAGTACATATTCATCAGTAATTGGCAACCCCTCCCCCTCCCCCACTCTCTTTCCCACCAGCATCAAATCCACCGAAGAGAAGAAAACCAATTTTTCGTAATGATAATTAAGGAAAGGGAGATGGGGAGGAAAGAGCAGGGGCGTTTTTCACTGGCAGATTTAATGTTTCAGTGACCCACGTTTGGGGGTTTTTGTTGGTTTTTGTTGTTGTTTTTTTATTTTTTTAAACTTCATTTGTTCTCTGATTAGCCCAGCACAGATCAGCCACCTTCAAGGCTTCAGAGGAGACAATGCGATGAAAACAGGGGGCAATGTTTCTAATAGTGTGCCTACATTTAAGGTTGAAAGTACAAGTACCATTCAGTGCCATCCTGTGATTTAGAAACATACCCTATGGCTTATATATTTCTCATCTATGTAGCATTTATGTAGCACATATTGCTTGTTCTTCAGTGGCCTGTGTGCTTTAACAGGTTTAATTCTAATGTGGGGAAGGCCATACCTCACACGTGGGAAACAAGATGGAAAAAGTATCATTTTCATAGCAGGACTTCTCAATGATTTTACTAATCCTTCAGAAATCTCACTTTAGCTACAGGGTTGATGCCGGAATAACTACCATTTCAGCACTTATCTCCTTTTCTGGCTGAAAAGAATGAACAAAGAAAAATATTGGAAAGAGACAGCTGGAAGTAGAATATTTCCTTTTCCCCCAGTTTGAGTCACAGAGAAATGTAATGTTTCTAAAAGAGCAAGGGAGGTGGAAAGCTACACTTTAAGGTTTGAAAATGGCTAAGCTACTGACTGATTCCTTCCACCACTATTTTATCCTGGAAACTGTTAAGTTACTTCATCAGATTTCAGCAAATCCCTTTCTGATGCTGGAACCTATATAATACAAGCTTCCATTAAATACGAGAGAGTGCATTTAGAAGAACTCCTATTTTTGGCACTACTGCTTAGGAAGTAGTATAGACTCATGCAGACATTGCATTTTAGTTCATTAAACCTAAAATAACAGCCAGGTAATATTATTTTTTTCTGAAATTTCATTCTTATAAGATGTTCTCAGATATGTAGTTTTTTCCCCAAACCTATGAGGAATATGCGAAGGGTAAACAGATATTTTTGGTGTGTATTTTCTCTCCCCATTCCATCTCCCAGTCACAAGGCTTTATGCAACATTCTGGTCTTCCTTTCTTCCCTTAGGTGACTAGATCCTCGAGTAGAAACACTCAGCAAGTAAGAAGTATCAGAGTTTCATAGACTCTGATGAAGAAATGATGGATACTTTTGGAAAATCCATTAAACCCCTGCAGCCAAGGCAGATAAGGAACTTTACATGAAATTAAAGTCTGTCTGCTTTGGGTTGATGCAAGTCTTCTTTTATTTTTGGGAGGGTGTTTAGCCTAAATCAATGTGAAAAGCTTAGTGTTTTAGAAACTCCAATCTCATCTGGAAAAAAAAATTTCTGTGTTTGCTTTCTTAATGTGTTTGAATAGTTTTCACATACAGTCTTAAACAATTTCCTCTTCCCTAGTGCATTTAGAGAAAGGTGCCATGGCTTAGTAGCACTGAAGAACTTGTGGTTTTGTATAGGAAAAGTCATCTTCAGAAGGATAATAAATATATTGCTATGTGATAAGATAGATGATACTGACTCAAATTCAAGGCTGTTTCTGTGATTACATGATCTGGGATGGAGCTGAAAGCAGTTTAGACCATTATGGTCAGTTTGAACAAAAGATTTTGTTCAGTGTTTCAAGTTAGTCAGGACCTCCTCTTCTATCCAGTTAGCCCCGGTTTCATTCAGAGAAATCTATCTCCTGAAAAAGATGTCTCAAAGGGAATGTGGTGGTGAGACACCGGTCAACATTTGGTCTGCCACGGTCTATGTAATTGCACCTACGCCCCTTTCTCCATGGACAGTTGAGATCAGAGATGGTTTGCAGTGGATGACCCAGGCAGAAGGACAGCTACGTCCCCGCTGCTGCTGCTTTCCTCTCTCTCAGCTATGGAGACAAACAGCTCTTGATGCTAATGAAAGGTGGGGCACGAATCGAGGGGATCGAAGGGGAGAAGAGTAGTGGTGCTGGAGGAAGGAAGGGACAGAACACACCAGAGAAAGCTTCAAGGAGCAAGCCAGGAACTGGTCTCTGCTAAGGAAAATCCTTCTTGGTGATGGTTGAATTTTCAACAGCTTGGAAATCTGAGGGACCACATTACAGGACTGGCAGGTCCTTCATTGGGCAAGCAGCATTGTCAGAAGAGACATCCCAGGTCCTCATGGATTAAAAGAAGCCATAAAAGCAATCACGGGATAAAGGAAGATGGTCAAACATCTCTCCAAGCAGCAGGTGTCTGTGCCATGTGGGCCAGCCACCCTGGAGAGCCCTCACCAGGCTGCTGACCAAGTGGAGAAGAAATCATGAAGAGTTGTAATGAAGTGAGTGGAAAGCAACCCTTCTTCTTGTTGAATAAAGTCTTCTCCTTCCCTACTTTCCCAACCATTCTTTCTCTTTCTTTCCTCTCACTAGAGAACAGATGGTGCCTCTACTTTTAAGGAAACCGAAGCGAAACCTTTTTGTCTGTGCCATCCTCACCCCTCTTTGGACTCTAAGCATTCCCGAACCCCCTCGGCTCCATAGTTTGTTCATCTGTAAACAGGGATAGGGAGCCTGGTGTCATGTCTTTGGAAGTGCTTTGGGATCCAGAGACAACCTCTGACAAGAGGTGATTGGTTTTTAGAAACAGTGACTCTAAACGAGGATAGTGCAGAGACCTATGCAGAGGAGCTCTTGCTTCTTTCCTTTCCTCTGGATTCAGCTTGGTTGCCGCATGGGGCCCTGAGTATGACAGATGGGAAGAGGCTTTTGGGTTTCCTACCCCTGCGGGTGGAACCTGGGATGTCAAATTACTACAGAGTTTGTAGTAATTGCTGGTCTTCTGAATTGGCAAATACTACCCCTTAATTTAGGATTTATTCATTTTAGTATAATCATGATTTATGGTTCCCTGTTTTAGACACACAAAACAAGCACACTGTGATTGTTCCAAAAAAACTAATCGCTCTGTGTTTTTGATAGCACGAGACACATGCAATTCTGTACAAAATAGCTCACATACCTAGTATTCTCTGCAGTGTTCCCAGCACGCTCCAGTGGTTTTAGGCAATGTCCCCTTTCCAGAATCCTCCCCCTCCCCCCCTCCACTGCTCATGGCTTCTTCTCCAAAACCTTACTTGTGTGTGAATAATTTCCTTCTGCTCCCCTTAATGCTTTTTCTGCCTGCATCCCTGACATGTTTTACGACCCTCTAGAAATAGTGAACAGCAACGTTTGTAACTGCTATTTCCCCTTATCAGCCAGCCAGGGGCCCAGGGAGCTTCTGAGGAAAGAGAGGTTTTTAAAATCGAGCAGTTGGCGGACACCTCAAGAACTTACCTAACTCATTTCCAAGGCAGGAGTGACAACATCTAACTTGTTCCTGTCTAAGATACCCTTAAGGATTAACATTAGGACTCCACAACCTCCAAAGTCAAAAGAGCGTAAGTTTTGTCAGTCCGGATTAAAATTAGGACTCCACAACCTCCAAAGTCAAAAGAGCGTAAGTTTTGTCAGTCCAACACAGATAGCAGAAAGAAAGAAAAAAGACACTCAGACTAGAGTTTTCTGTCTAACATGAGTGCTTGTAAATGATGACTAATGTCAGGCAGAACCTGTAATTTGTAGGTATTCAGATCATGCCACAGCAATGTGAAAATCATTGAGCAGAAGGGTTCCTCCAACTCGTTATCCTGTTCTTGGGGTCTAAGAAGTGTCTTGGGAAGAAAATGAAAATGGCCTGTAATGATACCTCCTCGTAATAGTCTCCCAGCCTCCAACAACTTTTGGCTCAACCTGGTATTTCTCAGCCTGGAGGCAGCACCCATACTGAATATCACTTCCATGAACTTGCACAGTTTCCTCCTGATCCCATGAGAGGAAATTCACAGTTTCCTGCAACAGGTAGCTCTACTCTATGTTGTTGAAGAACCTTCTCCTTGTGTTCATTTGAACATGTTACCCACTAGCTTCATCTGATGCCTCCTAGCTTTTACACTTGCAGAGATAATGAGCAACTGATCTTTATTCACACTTTACAAGCTGCTCATATCGTTGTCAATCTTTATCATATCTCCCCTCAGCTATCTTTCTCCTAGGCTGGACTGACCCAGCCTACCTAGTCACTCCGTATGACAGTTACTCCCTGTCCTGTCTTTTATCATCCTTCTCCAAATTTTTTCCAATATGATACCTTACTTTGTCAGATGAAGTGGCCAGAACTTTAACATTCAACATGCTTCTTGGCTGCTTTTGAGCACTGAGGAGGGTTTTTTTGTAAACCTGTATAACCCCCAAATTTCACACCCAGGTGGTCAGCTCAGAACCATTACTTTACAGCTAAAGTTACATTTTTCCCCATATGCGCTGCTTTATGCTTATCTACATTCAGTTTAAGATGCTGTTCCAGTGTCTACTCATCCTGTTGCCTAAGATCCTCCTGCTTCTCAGTCTTAGTAGAATTTCCGCTATTAATCTCTTATTAATCTCCTTTTACTGCAAGAACTGCCTGTTGTCTCTCAACCGATTTTATGCAATCCATGCAAAGATCTTCCCTCTTATCCTGGGGCTGCTTGCATGTTTTTAAGGGTGTTTGGTGAGGACCCTTGGTGAATACATAGAAAAGTACAAATAAGCAGATGCTGCCAACTAAAGATCTGTATCTGCATGCTTCTTATCATCTTACAGGAACCTGATGGATTTGTAGAGCACGATTTCCCTTTGCAGAGCTGTATTGAATTTCTCCCAATGTATCATATTTATCCATCTTCTCTACCCTACATAGTAATTTCTATTAAATTTATCAAACTTACCAGGCTCTAATTATTTCCCCAGTTTCTCTTGGAACCATTTAAAAAGGCTGGCATTGTATTAGCTACTTTCAGGTGCTCAGTTCTAAGTCTGTTTTAAATAAGAGGCCATGCACTATTATTATTTCAGTTAATTCATCCTTTAGGTTTCTTGGGTGAACACCATCTGGTTCTAACATTTTCTTCCTATTCATTTTGTTTATTTGTTCCATACCTCTTCTACAGACATTTCAGCTTGAAATAGATCCTCTGACAATCCCCATAAGGAAGTGTTCTGCTGTGGGAAGCTCTCCAAGTTCCTCACAGTGAACACAAGAGTAAAAAAATCTGATTTAGTTTTTTCTGTTACAGCCATCTCTTCCCTGAGGACTCCTTTTGTACCCTGTTTATGTATTGGCCCTATCGTTCCCCAAACCATTCAACTTGCCTTGAATTCAAAAGAAGCATACAGCTGCAGATCACTTCCCAGATTACTTCAGGCTCCTAATACTTTGATGTAAGTAGAAATAGTCGCCCTCTCCAACCTGAATATGACTGGGGACATCCTGTTTTGCAGAAAGATCCTTCTGTATGGCAACAGTTATTTTTCTGCTCAACCACTGTTTGTATATACTACATATAAAATGAGGGGGTCTGAGACGTAGGCTCAGACATATATTATGATTGAAAATATGAGCTTACATTGTGCACTTTGAAGTAGAGTCCTTGCTATTGATCCTTTTAGGTCTGTGCTTACTTTGAACTCTGTAAGTGCTCAGGCCCTTTAAATAATAGGATTAAAGCAATCTTCTAGCTGCTGATGTGAATTTCATGTCTAACACTTCACATAGAGCTGAAAAAATATACCATCCATTGTCAGCCTGACAGACATATGGATTGTGTTTGTCCCTGCCAAGTTTATATTCACATGGCTGTCTACTGGAGTTGCTGTCTTAATGCGAATGAAATTCAAATGTCGTGAGTAAAACGAAATAGAGGCTTGTAACAATGGCTTGTCTTGAAGATAATGTGTCTTCTGCTGGAAGATAAGTAATTTTTCTGAATCATTAGAGAGGAGTCAGAAATCACATTATGAAGCAGAGCTAGTCCTTTCATTTATCCCTAATGGCTAACCATAAAGTCTAGCAAGTCCTTGCTGGGTTGCTACAATACAAATGCCTTCTTACACAACTGAGCACTGCCCGCCTGGCTGGCTGCTCCCCAAAGAGCACCCGGTCCACAGTGATGCTGGCTCTTCCTTATATCCAGTAGGAGTTCCAGGAATCCAGACCCCTCATTTGCAAGGAAGAGTTCCTAGCACTTGGTTGTCCAGAAAAAAATGCAGAGAAGAGGCTGGCATGCTGTTGGAGTGAGTCCAGAGGAGGGCCATGAAGATGATCAGAGGGCTGGAGCACCTCTCCTGAAGCTGAGCGAGTTGGGGTTGTTCAACCTGGAGAAGAGAAGGCTCCAGGGAGACCTTATAGCAGCCTGCCAGTACTTAAAGAAAGCCGGAGAGGGACTTTTTACAAGGGCATGTAGTGATAGGACAAGGGGTAATGGCTTTAAACTGAAAGACGGTAGATTTAGATTAGATATTAGGAAGAAATTCTTTACTGTGAGGATGGTGAGGCACTGGAACAGGTTGCCCAGAGAGGCTGTGGATGCCCCATCCCTGGCAGTGTTCAAGGCCAGGTTGGATGGGGCTTTGAGCAACCTGGTCTACTGGAAGGTGTCCCTGCCCATGGCAGGGGGGCTGGAACTCGATGATCTTTAAGGTCCTTTCCAGCCCAAACCATTCTGTGATTGTCTGGCAGCAGACACAGCACTGGCAGGCAGCAGAAACTTCACTTGCAGGATAGAGCAGAGGAAGACTTGGGAGGAAGGCAGGCTGCTCTGCTTGGGTGCCCACAGTTCTTCTACAGCCGTGCTCACGCTGCTTCTACGTGAGCCTGCCGGCTTTCTACATGAGCATGCCTCGGATGCGGAGCTGTTTGCTATTTCCTTTAGTAAGCTGCGTATCTATCTGACATTTTCATTTGTAAGGGCAGGGGGAAAATGCAGAAAGGAGGCATGGCTCTAGGTACTTGGGCAGGAATCCAAGCTGAGAATCTGGTCACAAATCCTGTCCCAGCAGCTGGCACAACCTCCTGTGTAACCGAACCCTAACCCGTTCCAGGCACGATGAGCTGGATGTGCCCGTGCCTTTCACGTGCTAGGTGTCTGCTAACTCAGCCTCTCTCGTTCAGCAAATGAGGAAACCATTACCAAAAGCAGGCAACTGGGTGGAGTGGCAGACTCCAATAAGAAGCAATGATAACGGGGCGGGGAATGGCTAGGACAAAGGGAAGACCATGCATAGACCCCAATGATCCCCAGCACGCAAGCTGGGTGCTCCTGCTCATGGTGGTGGGAGAGGGTGGCCTGGCCACACCACCCCTGCGTGTGCATTTTGCCACTGGAAGCAAAGCAAGGGCTGCTGAGAAGAAAAGGATGGATGAACAACTGTCTTCGCATACTGCAATCTCCTTGTGCCAATGACAGGGAGATCTTCTCAGGGTGACTGCATTGCCCATTCCTCTTGTCCCGCCTGCATCTATAGCAGTAGCTTGTGTTGACCCAAACACAGCAGAGGATGGTCCACACTGTTCAACCGTAAGTGCAGCCCCTGGTCTGGTTGAGCCCAAAGCCCCCGTTGCTCTCCCAAGGGGTCTCTGGCATGGCCCAAGGGCTGGCCTGCCCAAAGGACTGCTCCTAACGGGAGGGTGGATGTGTCCATCTTGTTTTGCCTGATAAGACAGTACAACTGAATGGACACTGTGCCATGCTAGTTGGCCTGAGGACCAGTATTTTGTTATAAATCAAAATGTTTCTGAGACAAAACTAGCTAACAGAGAAACATGACAGTAAATAGATCTACCTATTTTCCACAAGGATGTCCTTAGAAAACTTGTTTCTGAGATTTCTGTGGTTTGGTTCACGTAGTCTGGTCCTCTATCTCATGCACCATTTGCTCCTCAGGCTCAGGAGAAAGCCTTTGTGGCCCACTCTAGTCCTTTCTTGAATGCTTTGCTGCTTATAGTTCTGTGGTTCCTTGGTCTTCAGACCTGGTGGAGGGTGGATGCAAGATCCTTGAAACAGACAGTTTTGCTGGTTGTTTTTCAAGTGTGTGCTGGGGTGCCAACATCTGCAACCACTGTCTTTCTCACTTGTGTCTGCCTACAAATCTTAAGCAGAACAATATGTCTTTTTACGGTGCACATCATATATTATGTTCCTGTAATCGAGGCCATGTAATTATACCCTCTGCTTAGCCACCAGTATTCCACAGCAACAAATAACTGTATCCTAAGACACTAATTGCACTGATAAATCTAGTTCCTCCTTAGGTTATGAATCTGCAAGTTACTGAACTGCAAGACTTAAGTAAGATGGCATTACAAATAACACCATGGCTTTATTGAAGGTTGTGGTCTACAAAGAAATGTGAATATTATTACCATGAAGCTCAGACACGTTTCTGCAGCCAGTCTTGGAAGCCTCAGAGTAAAACTCTTGCTGAATTTGATGAGATGGAAGGTGAAACAGTTTACAAATGAATGACCTTCTCCATCCTGATAAGACATTCCAATTGTCTTTTATAATAGGTTATTTATAATGATTGAATATTTTCCCATTGATTGCCTAACAAACAAACTTACATAAGCACCTTCCACTATTAGGAAAAGTTCTGTTCTTCTTCTTATTTTAAATGGTCAGTCTAAAATGAGAGACAACCAGAGTCCTAGCTGGTTGATTGTCATTGTTACCACAGTCACACTGATGTTTTTCAGAAGTAAAAATAATTAGGAATACATGTCTAACTCATAGCATCAGGTCAAGAAAGTACCAATCTCATGCAAAACCTCTTCTTTCCATTCAGGATTTCTATAAAAGACTGTTAACATTTCCATTGCAGTCTCCAATTTTTCAGAGATCTTCAACTTTGCACAAGAAGGTGCATTGGATTGAAACTTTTTCAGGTAATGTTGGCTGAAAAGACTATAGCCATTACAAATTTTCAAATAGGTTTGTGTCATTTTCTCCCTGCAGATGAGAATGGATGGTCTAGAAAACCATCATCGTTCCGTCCCTCCTCCTAAGTTTCTATGCTTTTTCATAACCCTTCACTCCTGAATAAACTCTTTCACACCCTTTTGTTTTGAGAGGCAAAGTCATTTCTGCAGACTATTGCTCTCTGTTACAGTCTCACCAAGCGAGGAAAAATTCCTAACAAAATATTTCCACTTTCTACACAGGTTCTTGTTTCCACCAGCAGCACTTTCCATTCATCTGACATGCTCCTTCTGTGCTCTGGGTCCCACTTTGCACCTGGAAGGAGACTTTCAAGAGTTCCTACAGCACCAGGATAGCCTTGGTTCAACTCATGAATCTCCAGAGAATGGTCCCCCCTTGCTTAATTGAGCAGAGCTGGACATAACATCCCACATGTTGGCTAGAGGATTTTTAAGGCAGATGAAAGGAAAAGAGGGGAGAGTCTGTCTCCAAGACTTATTTCTTGGAGCCCTACAGCCTGCTGATCCTTGCTGCACTTCAGCACTTGAGTCTGCCCTCAGATCTGGCCCTTACTTCTTTCTGAATTAGGAAAAAGTGCTACTTTTCTCCCCTAAAAGGATGTCGAGAGAAGAAATACTTGATGATGTGAAATGCGGGCCATAAGAGTATGTAACACACAATGTGTTTAACCTGTGCTCATGTGAATTCCTGAGCTGGGGCTTACACCCACAAGCTGAAAACTACAACAAATAGAGTTTATTCTGATAGCTTCCTCTCTTTTATTGTTCTGTACCAGGAGTCTCATGCTATACAGTGTTGGCACGTCTCTCTCTTTGTATTATAATCGGTGTCCTAAGCCCTTGAGTGTCCTGCTGCCTTCTGCACCGTTGCAGTCAATGGACTTCATGCATAGGAAATTAGGATACTCAGCATTTGAAAAAATGGGATAAATGACAGAATAATGGGCTTCTGTGTGGTGGTATCTGCAGATTGTAGGTATTCCTGTTTTCGTATGGTAATCTCTAGGCTTTGCAGGCTTTGCTTCCCTAGCTGCAGACTACCAAAAAGGAGCACTAGTCAATGTTACCTACTACCCTCCAACAGAAAGCATGCAAATTTCTAGTGAGACTTTGGTAAAAATCCGTTAAGCTTGACAGGCTTTGTTTATGAAGTGTGTGAAACAATTTCTGTCCCCATGTCTGTGCCCATTCTACTCCCGCGACAATGTGGTTTGATAGTGTGCTTATTTTCCTTTTTTAAAGGAGAGTTTTCCTCTCGTTTGTTGCGATATGGAAGTTTCACAGAGATAGCAGGGAAAAAAAATATTATAAAAGAAAACCTGCACAACTGGCTTCACACAAAATGTTACTGAAAAGATAAAGTGAAATTGGGAGAAAATATTTTTTCTTCTAGCTCTTTCAGTTTTACTACTTGGTGGCATGTGTTAATGGTAGCCAGTAAATCAACCTGCAGCAGAAACTTTTTGAGTTTTATGAAGTTGATAGATTCCTTTAAAAGGTGTTTGGTAGTGCTCCTTCCATGTTTGTGTCAGAGTGAGCTGAGCAAAACCAGGCAGAATTGCTCCAACTGCTTTCAGAAAAACTAGGACTCTGTGTAATATGACCTATGCTTCTCAAAGCTAATCAACGTTAGATGATGAACATTGTTGAAACAGCCTGAGACTTATCAGCATGAAACTGTACTCACTGTGATATAAAGCCAAAGATAAAATACTGCAGCCAGTAATAATTCATCTTGCTGAAAAACAACTGTGTCAGGGTGCCTGTGCTCTGGTTAGACAATACACAGCTACAAAAAAGGGAAAACTGGTAAGGGAAAATGTGAAAATGCGCTTCGGTGGTGCAAAACTACACAAGTTTGGCACTATTAGAATTAGAAGGAAAAGGAGGAGATCTGAGCTTTGCTAATTATCAGTGGATGTTTCTAAGAAAATCCCATTGATTTCAGTGGGGCCAGGATTTCACCCCCAAGTCAGTATTCACATTCCCTTCCTTCTCTGGTTTTCTTCCTTTTAAAATGGCCTTTTTCATTTTCTGTATTAAAGAAGTGTTTGAATGAGTCTGCCCCCTCCCAGCCTCTTGCCAGCTGCAATCAAAGGTCTGCCTTGTTCTGATGGCTTGCTGTTTGGAAGGGAAAAAGTAAAGTTATTCATCCATTAATCATATTTTCAAATGCTAGGTAAGAACAAAGTATTATTGTTGGAAAGACTGCCTTTAGAATGGGTTCATTTTGGGAAGAGGCTTTGGGTCTTTTTGTTTTATTTCACTTTTAAATTCAAATCCAGTGAAAAATCCCTGCATTAGTATGTATGTTCCTGCATTTTTTTAAGCCAAAGATCTTTGGCCAACATATTTTTTTAAAAAAACCCTAATGTTTTGCTGCGCATGTTTGGAATGCTACTTCTGCTTCTTGTTTTTAAGGGGGGATACTGTCAATACATCAGTGGCAATACTTTAACACTAAGTGCCCAGCCAGAACGATTTTGTTATTTTTATTGTTTTAGCCTGAGGCTTGGATGATAGACAAAGAATTTGAGGACATGAGAAAATTTCTAGTAAGGGAGAAGTGAGACTATTCTATAAAAAAATATTTGTTTTGTACATGATTCCTTTATTGCACAATTTACTGCGGAGGCACATCAGTTTAGCTTAACAGCAAGATTTTGGAAAAAACAGACCAAAAGGAGCAGTGGGTCCGGCTAAGGCAGCAGCCAGCTCCCGCTGGTGGCCTGCTAAGAGTCAATGCTGTCCTCTCTGGTGGGACGAGCTACCTTTGGGCTCCAGCCAACTTACAAAACTCATCTCCCCAGTGCTGGGGAGCAGAAGATGGGAGCTCTGTGCAGATCTGAAGAGACCAGACCACGGTCAGGTGGTGGGACTGTTACTGCTGGAGGGCAGGGAGACATGCTGAGATGCCAGCTGCGGTGTCTGGAGACATTAAGTCTTCCAAGGCATCCATGCAGGGACAGTAAGCCTTGAGAGAAGATAGGCGTGTGTGCAGACAATTTGGCATTTTACGTGCCTTTTTTTCTTCCACTGAAGTTACGTGCTGTTCTTCACAGGTAAGGTGGAAGAGAGCCCAAGAGATGGACCGGGGACCGGACCCAACTTCTCCACGGCCACCAGCCTGATCAGCACCTGGTGTAAACACCCACCTCTCACCTAAAATTGGTGGATCTCCAGCAGCTTCGGACCAACTAAAGACCTACCCTTTTGCCTTTGAAATCCTCACTTAGGGACTGAGCCCAATCCCAACCACTTTGAAGTGAGTTGAGCTTTCCTACAAGCCTTGGCTTTGGGTTAGGTCTAAGGAGTCCTGCTTCCCAGGGGTGCCAAGGATTTGTGATCCTGTCAAAGTCCGTGGAGCAAGGGTCGCTCAGCATTTTGAAAAAAAAAAAAAAAAAAAAAAAAAGCCTTCTTTCATTTAATTTCCTAAATAATGGAATAGTAAACAAACTCTGGTGAAAAAGGTAATAGCTTTAGTTCTCGGGCTAAAAGTAAATTAATATTTCTTACCTTTGTGTCATACTTTGTGATCCTTGCATTAAAAAGCCTTTCGTTACAAGAATGTTTATATTAAAAATGCCTGTGTAAATGCATCCAAACAAACGTACACACATGCACAAACAATCTTATTTTTCCAAAGAGGTCTTCTTTTATTGGCTTCATTTGAAAATTAATGCTCTCATGAGATGAGGTTAAAAGTAATTTAATGTAACAATAGCCTGATAATTGGCATTTGGCAGTTATTGCTAATGCTATTTTACAGGCTAGTTCTGACGAATTCCTGCTTTGACACCCAGTTATGTTTCGGTGCTTTGCTTTCTTTTCCCTTTTCACACAGCTGCTGTAATCCATAACAAGTGATTGTTTAAACACGAAATCAGCAAGCATCGCCTGTAATTTGCCTTTCTTTCTTTCATGGCCATTAGGAAATGGTCTGAAAGAGGGGAAAAAAGTAAAATGTTCCTTCTGTCCTCTTTTTTTTCCACTATCTATTCATTTCCCAAATATTCATCATAAAGAAGAAAATGCTGATAGAGGGGAAAAAAAAAACTAATCAAAAGCTTTCTGGCTGAAGTCATTCAGTTTGCTATTCAAACAGGAAAGTGCCTATAGTTAGACATGGTTGTGTTCCTTGAGAACATGAAAACATGACAGCGTATTATTAGTGCAGAAACTAAAGAGCAGCTGTTGGTTAGCACCTGGTTCCCAACAGCAGACTGGAAATACAAAGAGACACGCTCCGTATGTGCCCTGGCAGCAAGAAAGGAACAAACATCTCAAAATCCACTCTTCCCCTAAGAAAGCAGCGCTCCCCTCAGGATATCTACCCAGAGCCCTGAGAAATCATTGCAAAGGGAAAGCGAAAAGGAGAAAAAGGCCCAAAGGACGCTGAAAACCAAACCAAGGCACTGCCTTACCTTGCTGCAGCTCGGTGCTGCCTCTGCTTGTGAGCCTGCGAACGAGAGAGGACGGGGACTCGCTGCTTTATCGAATTGCCCAAACTATGTGTTTAGTAATTAGGCAGTTAGGCGTCTGTGCTTCGGATGAGCTATAAATATAGTCTCTCCAAAGTACCAGCCATCCGCAGGAGATAAGGACCGCAGCACCTCCGTGACTACCAGCCTTTTAAGGTTTCGTAGCTGAAGCGGTATGAAGAAAGGGCTGCCGAGCTCCTGAGCGGCCCCGGCCCTTCGCTCTGCTCCATTTGGGAGTGCCTGGTCTTAAAATACACTCACCTGCTGTAGGGAGGTCCTGCGAGGGACCCCAAGGAGCCGGGCGATATTTCAGGGCTAGATATTTTGGCTGAGCTAGGAGCAACTCTAATTTCTCAACCAGATTAGCTGTCGGGGCTCTGGGATTGACAGAAACGCCCTAGGAAATGCCGACTGCTTTGCAGATCTAAACGAACTCCAGCTGCCCTTCGCCTGCCTGTCTGTCCATCCCAGGTGGGCAGCCTTGTTGCAGGGGAGCCCGTGCCTCGGGTCCTGCCTCGTTTTACCCCTGCACCTCCTCATGTGGGGAACGGTAGTGCCCGTCCTCCCATTCCACAGCAAAAACCCCAGTGACTTTAGAGACTAGCCTGAGGTCACGAAATAAATCTGCGTGGGCAGGAGCTTGCTCGCCACCCGGTGTGACGCCGGGTGAAGAGGATGCTCGTACACGGAAGGAGCAAAAGATTAGAGGTGGAAAAAAGCTTTTCCAGCAGCTCCCGTGGGCAGCATCTTGCTGGGTCTGGAGGAAAACGTGCCCGAGCAAGGCTCGGCGCAGAGCGGGGGGTTACAACCTGCCCACCTCCTTGCCGGTGCTGGGTCCTGCTCTGCATTTCAATGTGCTTCTGCAGAGAAAGCTGCGGCAGAGACACAGCCCTTGATACGAAGTTCAGCTATTTTAAGGTGGTTTTTTTTAAGGGGAGGAAAAGGAAAATCTCTCTTTACGACAGGGAGGTGAAGAAATAGCATTGGGCAGCCTCCATGTGCAGGCAAATGACTCTTACACAGCGGCATACTTCTCTGAAGAAGTACTGTGCTGTTGAACTGAGATTGCCAGTTGTTCCTCCTCCTGACCGAAGCAGGAATATTTGCTGAGGGATTTGATTTCTTTGCTGGGTTTATTTATTAATTCCACAGTCCTGAAGAGCCCCCCATTCCCTTAATCTCTCTCTTCTCTTCAGAGTGCCGGTCGAGCAATAGTCTTTAGGAGATAGCGTCACCTCCCAGCTTGTCTCAGCTCGTTTGGATACAAACATGGGTCAAGCCCTGGAGACTGGATACTAACACAAACCATGTGCCAGGTTTTCTGACATGACAAACTGATTTATGGTTTGACATGGAGCCCAGTCAGGTTTTACGGTTTTAACTCCAAGCCAATGAGAAGTTGGCATCTGAAGGGTTCATCCTAACATAAAAAAGCTCATAACAGCACGTCCTCGGCCCCTGCCAAGCAACATGATTTGACAGCCTGAGTCAAGTCTCTTGGAACAAATGACTTGCACGCATCTCCTTTCGTCCACGCAGAAATGCCCAGCTTCCAAGCACCGTGGATGAGGAGCGTGGCCTAGAGACTTAAGTTAGGGAGATAAGAGAAATATCCCACAGATTTCTGATTAAAATATTGTTCATCCTAGAGCTAGCGGTCTTTTGCCACATGTTCCTTTAGCTACCATGTAAACTGCTCTTTCTCACTTCCCAGAACAATAAACAGTTATGAAAAGCCATATAAGCAGCAAAAATGTGGTAGTTAAGACTTATGTTTGGACAGCTCTGGAAAGCCTCAACCTTTTCATGTTAGCCATTTTTTTTGTTTGCATGATTCAAAGGTCCGGTGATGTTGTAGAAACAACCTGGATAAAAGATGGTTGTCCCCAGCCCCAGCCCAGGATGTTCTGGGCACGAACGACATGTTTAATCCCCAGGTGTCAGCCCGATTACAGAGCACATTTGGATCTGGTGTAAACATCGAGCAACTGGGGACCAGCTTGGGGTAAAGGTGGCCTCCCAGCACACTTAACTACTTGAGAAGGTGGATTACAGATCTCTTAATGCAAACATTACTGCTTTTCTCACTGAAAAAAAGCAAACGTCCTGTAAAGCTGGTTGCCCCCCCGCTGCCCCTCTAAACTGTCCCAGTTTCATTTGGGATATTGCTTTACTCTTTGATGATGCTCACCGGGGAAAGGAGGGCTCCTTGAAAAAGGATGCCATCAGAAGGCTAAAGCATCAGTGACAAGTCAAGCTGCTAACGATGGAGGAGAAGTATTCCTGTGGGTGTTTTCTGGGAGTAGAGACATCTCCGGGCTTCTCAGCTTTATAGCAGCATTGGAATTTAGCCCTTTAAAAAGAGGGGCTGAAGTGCTCTGGCCCAAAGCAGCGGGGGCATGGCAGGCCCTTTTGCCATGGGTCTGCGGCACCGGAGCCAGCCCCGCTGCTCCCATGGCTAAGGCACAGGGAGGAGGCAAAGCAAGAATTTCAGCCAATTCTCTGCTCCAAGGCAACGGGAGGTGCATGTGCTAGAAGGGCTGCTTTCTGTGCTTTCGGAACGGCAAAGGAAATGCTGCAAGTTTTAAGCACAGCACCCTGTGGAAATGAGACCAAGGTCCTGTTACCTCTTCGTTACACTAAGGTTAGGAGTTTTATCACTGATCAGGATCCACCCCGTCATTCTCTGCAAGTCACGGAAGATGCCAGACTGTGGGCATCCAAGAAGGATGTAAATCTTCAGGATAGCTTTAACAAACAAAAATCTCTCCAGCTTGCACTGTTACTACCTTTTCTAAAGGAAGAGCTCTACTGACAGATAGTCATGGGAATCTGACCTTGCTGTCCTGACATTTGTGTTCCTGGTAGGTAGCACAGGGACTAAAACCATGTTATGATGTTGTTGAGCCTTTAATCTAATTTGGAGGATTTAGAGGTAGGTTCTGTACATGTGATATTGACTGCCAGAGACTTAGCAGCAGAGCCAAAGGGGAAGAGGGAGCCTGTGGAGACTTTGCTGGTAGTCAATATTTTGCAAACACTTTACACTCAGGCCCTGGCAGTGAGGAAGACGGGATTAGCTTTTGCCGTTATGAACTGGGGATTTGGCTGTGCTAGCAACCCATCAGCCTGTCTCCTTCTTCCAGCCCTTCGCAGCCACAGGTCACACCAGTACCCTCCAGATAAGACATTTGCACATAAAACCCCAAACCCAGCCACCCCGCACCTGGAGGAAAAGCATGTACAAACACTGACTCCCATGCAAACCTGTGGGCACGCAGCCTTTTGCCAGGAGGCACAAGGGGTGTCAGGAGTGTTGCACACCTTCAGGCCTTCCCATGCCTGTGAAAATCCTCGCGGCAGGCAGCTTTTGGGCTCCGGCACCGGCAGCTTCAGGGATGCCAGTGACCTCCAGGCTCCTGAGGATGGAGGAGAACCCGGAGGATCCCAACCCCAGGTCCCTCTCAGTGGGTGGTTGTCCTCTCTGCCACCAGGCTCTGGAGCACAAGCGAGGTGGAGGTGCCTTCACACGAAGCAGCAAAGCACGTGTGATTTCCAAGGGCTTCATCTCTGCCCGCCTTCCCCTCCTGCCCTGTGTTTTGAGCCGAGGTTCCGAGAAGATGTCATCGCCGCAAAGATACGCGCAGGCTTGGGAGCAGGCTGAAACGCTCGCAGCCCTGTGACCTCTGTGTTTTCCATGGGCGCTGTCATCAGCAGTTCACCTCACCTACTTTTTGCCATCCAAAGCTGGCATCTGGTGTAAGCCGGTTATCTGCGTGATTTCTTTGGTGGGTGGAGGTGCCTACCTCCTGCTGCTGAGGAGGAGAGATGACGACTATCTCCTGGAGGAGAGGAGATGACTCACACCAGACAGCCAAATTCTGGTGACTGAAGGTATGAGAAATGCGCCTCACTCAGCGTGAGATGCCCTTGCTGTGTGTAGTGTGCCACAAAAATGCCTGCGTTGGGCCAGATGTAGGTTAGCCTAGCCCATTTTCTTGCCTCCAGCAATGGCCAGTGGTTCATGCTTGGGAATATATATTCCCCAGAACAGTTTCCTGAATTCGCAGAGGTTTTGGTTTGGGGACTCTCTGAGACAGAAGCAAACTATATTTAATGACCTTGATGGATTTTTTTTTGTTTTCTTTTCCTTTTCTTTCCATGAATTTCTCCAGCTGTTTCTGAACCCAAATGCTCAGGGTGTTTGGTCCCTCCCATCCCCAGTCTCTGCAGCTTGCACCCCCCAAGCCTGGGGGCTGGCAGAGGCTCAGAGCACAGGCAGGAGCATTCTTTCCAGCACAAACAATACCACGTTGGGGTAAATGATGCAGATGAGCCTTAGTCTAAAAATTCAGATACCCAACTCTCCAAAACCTCTGAACCCAAACTTTGCATGGAAAACCTAGGGAGCTTTCCCCTTTCTCCCCCTCTCCATCCCGCTCACACAGGGGGAGATGAATCCCGTCCCCAGGCTGCACTGCTGCCTTTCTGCCCCTACTTAATGGCCCTATATCTGAGGGTTCACCTTGCCAATCTAGTGACACAGCCCTGACAAACGCCCTGAGTAATGAGAGGACTGGATGGTGCCTCTTAACCAGAGGGACCTCTGGATATATTATCAGAGCGCAAATAAAGTTGGAAAAGCAGGAATCATTTCTTCTTCACTTCATTTATCTGCCCAGCAAATGCTACAGCTCACAAAAGGCCACTGCTCTTAGCAGCTGTTTCGTGGCCCCACCTCTGCCCTTTCCCATTTTGGCTGAAATACTCGTTCAGTTCGCTGTAGCTGCTGTTTTTGGATCATGCTAAGACTTCTTCAGTCCAAAACTAATTCTACCCTCGTAATCCACCAAACTAAGTCCTGATAAAGCTAAGCGGGCTTCACTTAACAACAAGCTGAGATATACCTATTTGTGGGTTGCAGTGACAAAGGTATCCAAGTGATTGCCTGAATTCAAAGCAGATGAGAGAAGCAGTCCCAGTAACACTGAATTTTGGTGCCCCATTTGCACACTCACCTGCCTGTTTGAATTAATATCTTTACCCCACTGTACCTAAGCCCACCAGTGAGTATGAGTACATGTGCAAAAGAAACTTTCAGGACTCCTTTTAGAAAAGAGGTATTTTCTCATGAGATAACTGTTATCTGAGAGAAGTACAGTGCTGCGACCTCAGCAGCAAGAGTTGGGAATTGCCACTAGCAAAATTAAGCAAGCAAGAGCCCAGTCTGCTTCGCCTGCCCCCAGGTACAAAAGTGCTTGTATAGATAAGGAATTTCAGCCTAAGCAGTTTTATTTTGGCATGCATAAGAGACTAAAGCAGACCTTTGTAACAGAAGCTGTAGATTGCCTTAGGCATAGGTGTAATCACCAGCCCACCCATAAGCAATAATAATCCCAGCTCTGACATTAATTCATTGTGTGACCTTGGACATGACACTGACATCCACATTATCAAACCTGGCAAGTGCATGCAAGTCCCACTGAAGGACAGAGGAGCTGCAAGTGCCAAGCACTTTAAAAAAATCAAATTAAGCTCCCTGGGGCTCAGGTTTCCCACTTATAGGGGAAACTATGAGAGAGATCATTGCTGAGAACAAGATCTGAAAAATACACCGAGATCATAAAAAAACCCCAACCCTTAGCAGACTAAGAATTTCCCAGACCTCCACAGCCATTAGAAGGATCCTGCTGGCAGGAGCACATTTCCCAGCAAAAATCCCCAAGAGTGGCTGTGATAGCCCTTTCCCTACATCTTCTGCCTCAGGGTTCATGCTGGGTGGGGGGCACATGGTCTCAAGAAGAGGTGCACCCCAAAATTGTCCTGTCTGCACACACTACATCACAGTCAATAGGCTGTTCTTAGGACATATTAAGTAGGACTTCAGTTGTAAAACAAGTATGATATTATACTACCTTCAAAGGCATTTCCCAAAACAGCACAGGAATAGAAACTAGGATAATGCAGCTGGCAGTGGTGATAAATCTAAAATCTTGCATAAAATGTTTAAGCCTGGTATCATCTCTGCACACTGCGGAATAGGACAGTGGCCCCCCCTTTTTGGCATTGCCTGGGTGTAAGCCTGATGGCTCAGGTTAGCCTGCTGAAGGCCATCGTGTGCAACTTGAAGCAAGCCCAGCAATATTAAAAAGTTATGTTTATAAAGAGCAGCTGTTGGTGTTACGGTGTATATCCTTCCCCCGGAGACATAATCAGCTGCGTAACTGGTAACTCAATCTTTGCTAGCGGTTTGTTGCCTTGCTGATAGAAGTGCAGCCCGGGGCTACCATGGACCTTTTAGGCCATTTAGCACAATGTGAAAAATTTCACCGTAGAGCCTAGATTAGCCTGGACGCAAGTGCCAAAATTAATGTCAAACCTGACACCTACTTGTTCCCCTCACCCAGATCCTGTATGTGACTATGATGAGCCTCAAACGCTTGTCTTCTCTCTTCGATGAGTCACTGATTTGCCTCTTTTCTCATCCATAACATAAAAAGCCTTCACCTGATTGTATTAATACTTTATCTGTTTCAGTGATGACTTTTTGTGAGAGCTCACAGGGATTTTACTGGTGGCTGAAAAAAGCTATGTGTATTAAAACGGGCACCCTAATTTTATGGCCAAGTTTGACAGAGAACATGACATTTACCAGGAGGACAGCTCTTTATGGTACCTCAGTTAAATGACAGTGCTACTTCTGTCGTTATCAGAGCTGCTCAGATTTTTTCAGAAACGATTAAAAAACAAATAATCAATTCTATGGCCATGCATTAATTTGAAAGTCTTGACAGACATGTTTAGCCATTAAGTTGTCAGAGCGCTGAAACCAAAACCAAGGCATGCTGAAGAAGGAAGCAACATGTCTTTGCTATGTGTGTCTTGTCAGCTGAGACTAGCTAAATTGTTAGTTACACACTGATCAAAATACACAAAGAGCTCTCTGATTTTTAGATTGTTGGGAAAAAATACACAGTGCCTTTTTCACGCTTTAAAAAGATACGCTTACATACAATATAACTGAAGGATAGTGAGATTAGAGTCTTCGTCATGCGAAATCTGCATTCTGTTTTTGCACATGTCCTGACTAAAGAATTTGCTGATCTTTTCCTAATTTCCACCTGTACGCCTCGGAAAAACCATCATCCAATGTAATACTAGACCACCTTAGCATTACCATAATTTTCTTTGCATTTCTTTCCATCTTGCACCATCTCTTCTCCTCTCATCTTTTACGGCTGGCACACCACATCTCCCCCCTTTTTTCTTTTCTGCCCTGGGCACCTGCGGTCTCAGCAGCGTGTTCTGCCAACCTCCCCTCTCCACTCCAGCCACAAAACCCGCAAGCTAATCCTCTCAATCTCTGCCTCCTTAACATCCTTGCCACCACTTCTTTCCCCTCAAGGTTTAGCAGGTGTTTCCTCAAAACATCTGCACTTTTCCCCCTTCGCCGCATCCCCCCCCCCACATCTCCCCGCTTAACTTTATCTCCCTACGGCGCGTTATTCCTCTTCGCTTGCAGCTGACAAATGTTCTCGCGCTATTCCTCACCTGTCAAGCCCCGCACGAGGGTGCGCGTCTGGCACCGTTTTGGCAGGGCACGCCAAACCGAGACGAGTTGCTGTTTTACGGCCCTGCCTCGCAAACTGGAGTCTTGTGGAAAGCAGTTCAAATCGATAAATCACCCAGACACGCAAAGGTTATGCCCGGCACCAGCGATAAGGGCAGCTGCTGAGCGAAGCCCAAGCATCTCTTGGAAAACACTTCTGTAAACAAATCTGCCATTGAATTTCTGGGCACAAACGTTAAATGTTCTGGAGGGCACCCTGCCAAGATGGAGATGAGAGGTTCACACCTCGCTTTGATCTGTGATTGCAATAAGCTTGGCTCCCTCTCAGCAGGCAGCAGTGCTTCTTTCTATCTTTTAGGAAGAATGAGCTCTTTTGCAAGAGCCTGTAGAGAAGAAGGCATTTTCCTGCATCCCTGCCTGAGCCGCAGGCATCGCCCATGGTTTGCAATTGAGCATGGACCTGAAGAGGTTCAATAGTTGCCAAAGCTAAAAAAGTATAAAAAAAAAATGCCTCCTGGCATTGAAGAGTCTAGAACAAAGGGAAAGCAACAAGTAGAAAGAAAGAGAAGTTGTTATCTCTGCCTTGCATGCTGAAATGCTTTTAGGGCATTCAATTCTGTGCATCATCACAACAAATCCTAAAACAACACCAGAACCCGGACCTGTGGGCTCTCTGGCTCTGATCCTGCTTTGGTCCTGATCTATCTTTGTGTACAGGAAGGGCTCCAGAGACAACTTGGACTTCTAGAGATCAAATTTTTAGAAAAACAAATACTGAACTGTATAGAAACACAATCATTTCATTAATAGAATCTAATAGGTTGGGGGAGGTTACACCTTAAAAAAAAGAAAAATCTGAGTGCTGCAGAAGAGGTGTGAATCTCCATTTACTCTACAGCTAGGTACCAAACCAGCACAGAGGTGTCTGCTTCTCTGCAAAGCTGCAAGATGTTTCCAGGACATCTTGTGCAGCGCCATGGAAGAGCATTGGTAGGAGCTCACCTGGGCACTTAACGAGCTCAGCTGCTCTATTCTTTCCCCTGGTTTATGGCATCCAGACCTGACCTGAAATGATTAAGGACTCAAAGCTGAGCTCTGTGATGGGCCCTTCCCATGAGACCTCTCATTACCCCCAGGGGAGAAACCCCTCACTCCCCAACCCCTGCTGCAGCTTCTTTCCAAGGCTGCCAGCCCAGGAGGAGCCCCTCCGCAGTCATAGTTCCACCAAACGTGATGTAAACTTGCTTCCCTGTCTATAAAAGAGGGTTTCACCACCTCCATTACACATGCTGGCTTGGGGCAGGAGGAGGAGGAAGGTGTGGTAGAGGAGGCCCAGGGGATCCCAGGAACACATCTCCCCAAATCCCCTTTCTGACGCAGTTGCATTAAAGGACTTAATAGAGGAGCCTTTCAAATGTGTGACCTATGCTGCTATGACGGAAAATGGTTTGCGTCATCTCTCAATGTGACTGTCAGTAACAGAGCATTTCTGCTCCTTTTCAAACACGGTATCGTGCTAGCAGCTCAAATTGCTTGGCTTTTTCTTGGTAGCTTGGTAGATTTGAATGCCAGCATCTTATCAAGGACAACCCTCCTGCATAACACCAGCCGGCCAGCAGTGCTTGTGCAAAGCAAAATAACCTGTAGGTCAAAATCATTCTTCACAGGGGTGAGATCAGGTTAATGTCAGACAACCCAAGATCATTCCTCCTGATGTTAATGTGACAGGGACAGGTATGTCTACAGCCCTTACAAAAGAAGTAAAGACTTTTGCCATCAGCGGCCAGTTGTGAAACTTTGTAAGCGAGGATGGGTACTAGTGTCACATATGAGATCTAAACACAGGGACTGCTTGGTGCAAAGCATTGGCTAACATGGATCCTGGATTTGGGAGAACAGATGGAAAATAAAACTGTGTTAATAGAATATGCAGTATGATAAATGACTTTTGGTTTTAATATTTTCCAAAATTCTCTCGTCCAGTACATCCATACCTTCAAAGGAAGAAAACACCCTCACGGGGTATTGCAGGGACATTGTTCATACCAAGCATGTTCATGTCATTGTCAGCCTGAAATAATTTGGTTACCATTAATTCTTGTCTCGATGCAGCCAAGATCCAATTAACTACATGCATTATCACTGTTTATATGTTTATATCTACTATGATTGTTAGCTTATGCATATATATGAGCTGGTGTTTTGAGCGTATAAAGAATTAACGCAAGGAGGCTTGAATCCTGCTCTGCCTTTGAGGAGAAGCTTTCCTTCCCAGTCAGCATGCATTAAGGTAAGCACCAGGATGGTGAGATTTTTTCCCTGTCTGGGCAGAAGATCCCACCTATCCAGCACGCACCAACACTTCTCAGGCCAGGTGATGGCATGAATGGCAGAGGTATGAGGGGGACCTGAAACATCCCAGGGGAGACAAGAGGTGTGCAAGGACATACATATCCCTGAATCAACATCCCTTCGATGAAATACATGCTGTGGACCAGGTCTTGCTTAAAGACAAGTTTCCAGCTGAAAGGTATATAAGCATGCTGAGAGCGTTTTAACTGGATAAAACAGAGAACAGTTAGAATAATCTATCTGCAGCTGTAAGTTTTCTTTTATTTCTGCACAGCTGCCTCTAAATAAGGAGATCGTAGTGCTGATCTTTGGATTCCTGAATAAATTCATTCCTTACTTTATCTTCAAGCCTGTCTGGTGGTAGGAGTGATTTAAGGATAACTGGCAAACCACCGTCATTCCATTCCCAGAGAAGCGATGATTCACGTGAAGGGGGTGTTGGACCATTCTCCGAGAAAAGATACAAAGCCAGAGGCAGCCAGATGTTTCTCCCCAAGTTGCATGGGACATTTTGAAAGTTGATAATGAGGCTTGGAAAGGAAGTCTTCTTGGGACAGAGTCTGTCTCTGGAAATCTAGGAAAGTGCCTCAACATGGAGTCTCCAGCAAGTTGGTGGTGTGAGGGGTGGCTGAATCTGGTGAGCTTCGGGATGAAGGTGAGGATGCTCCGGGTTCAGGGGTCCAGCCTGTAGCGAGGCTGAGCATGTATTCCCGATAGGCAAACACACACAATATGCACATCACTGTTCACACGGATCAGCACAAAGAGGAATCGGTGCCTTTATCGGCACAACCAGCGCTCACACAAACGTGAGCAGCACAGACAGCCCCATCCTGTTCCCCCTTTCTGGGGGATCAAGATTGAAGTCCACTACTGGGATATACACACAAATGTATGGTCACTTCAGGAGCTGGTCATAGACACCGTGTCTTCTAGTTGGCACCTAGCTCCCGGTCTCTTCCAGCTGCTGGCGCTTGGACCTATGAGCCCCGGAGGTCTGTGATCCCCCTCTGGGTGCTGGTACTCTCTAATCCTACTAGTCTGGTCTGAAGTCTGGTAGCACTCACACAAAATGACTCAGGACAGAGAGTGCACCCTCACAGAAGCCAGTTAGAAATAAGATATAGTGAGAATACAGGATAGATGGTGGGGATGAAGCACAGGACTCAGTCAAGCAAGTCTATACCCAACTGGGCCCTTTTATCCCATTTTCCCCTCTATTTCCTCATGTTTGTTACCCCCCAATTCATCTGGATGCCTCCATTTTTCCACCTCTGGTCCTTCCCATAAGCATCCCTTACTCAGACCCACACATTCCCACAGTCTCCTGAAAACGTCCCGTAAGAAATTTCATACAATCCTATGTCTACCATGCCAAGTCCTGCATCCTGGTAGGCAGTATCTCCCTTTCTCATGCATGGCTGTCTGACCCATGTGGCTGTCTCATCATGGGGTCTTTCACACCAGTAATGGTCTAATCCTTCTCCTTTGATGGTTGTAGGGAGTTGCTGGTTCAGTGGGTTTTCACTGCTCAGGTCACTAGGCTGCCTCCATCCGTCATTGATCCTTGCTGGTCGTCATTGACCCTTGCTGGTCATCATTGATCCTTGCTGGTCTTAACTGCTTGCCCTTTAGTCACATAACTTAACACATAGAAACTTAACGTTGCTCTTTGGGTGGCTAGTAAAAGTAAAGGCCAAGCAGAGCTTCACATAGGGAGCCATGCTGTCTTGGCATGCCTGGCTGCACAGAGGATGTCTAAACCACGTAAAAATGCTTCTTTAGCACAGAGGAATAGCTGGATCTCCAGCTCTCCTTGCATGCGTAAGAAAGTTTCTGCAAGTGATCTTGATGGTTTCCATCTTGGAGCGTCCAACTTGAAATGGGCGAAAGGAGCTCAATTTCTAGAGGATTCAGATGCTAATGAAAGTCAGTCCTCTGAAAGCTTCAGCTTCACACAGAACAGAGTCTATCCCCTTCCCTGAAAGCACAAGTGCCACATTTATCCTCACCATCTCTGCCACAGATACTCCTGGAACTGAAATAACCCTGGTTGCTATAATTTAATTAAACTATGGGTTTGAAATGTCTGAGTGTTGTATTGAGACTGTGTGGAAAATATGAGCACAAATAATTGCATTAGCTGGGAATAATGAGACAGCTTGCAGTGTAAGACTAGAAAGGCCAATGTTCAGTGCGATCCAAGCTGACAAATCCTGAGATTATAGCATTAAGCTGGTCCTATTGTGGACTGCTGAAGAACTGAGAACGTAAATGTTTATTTTAAAATGGGCATCCAAGGGCATGTTCCGGATCTCTTATTACTTCCTAGTGTGATTGTGTGTATTCCCTTAATATCAACTATTAATATTAGCCCAGCCAGCCCTTGATACTGCTTGAGCAAAGCCATTTGTGAGAGGGAGGGCGCAAGAGCTGGACTTACTGTTGGCAACATCTAGATCACGGAGATGCTTAGAGACCGACCACAGCTAAGGAGGCTTTGGCCCCTTTTATTTATACTCAGATGGCTTTTTTCTTTGCTGACATTATGTTTATTGGCACATCGCTCAGACTGAAGAGCTGTCCCGTGGGAAAAGAGGGGAACTGTAAGGGACCATCATGGCAGCTGCACAATTCTCTCCGTCTCTGAAACAGCCACCGGGTTTATCAATCCCCTGTATCCCAGATGGAGGGCTATGCCTCTGGGCTTTGGACTTTGCTTTAGCAGCAGAGAAACCTGTGACAGGGCTGTAGCAATAGCCTTCTGCTCCGTCCTCCTGGCCACTTCAGCCCTACTGAGGGGTCTCCCCATTCCCAGCCCCTCCTGGCAACTCCTGCCTGGGCAGGTTTGATTTTCGGAGGGATGCAGCTGTAGGTGGCCATTAGTGGGGAGAAAGCAGTGCCATTATGCTTGCTTATCCCTTCTCGACATACTTTGAATAAAAGTCCGTGATGCTTGGTGGTTTTATTGACATACATTAAAAAGAGCCTCTGCCAAGAGATTGGGAAGTTATGGCAGCTAATTAGTAGAAAAGCCATTAAAAGGCATTTGATCTTAAAAGTAGCAAGGTGTGAAAACTGTTTTTGTCTGTAAGGCTGATTGGTTGTGCAATATCAGTTCCAAGGCCAGATCGTAAAGCAGGGCTGCTTAATGTAATCATTAAAAAGTAAAAATCTTGATTCTCCAACTGTTCTGAAGACGTTATTTTTAGGGTGAGTGTTCCTGTTAAATGTGTCTGTGCTCCTAAACCAAAATGATGTGAAAGGAAACAAATGTGAGATTTTTGTTTCACATCAGCAGCCTGGCTGATAGGGCTTTCACACCAGGAGTCTGCTCTCTGGGATCTCTCAAAAATGGAAATGCAAAGCTTAGTTCAGCCAGAACATAAACCAGAGCATTAAGACTGACTTTGGACCAGGCCCAGACTAAACAAGAACACGGCTCACATCAAACCCCTATCTTTCCCGGAGCTTGCTGACGAGCCCCTGAGATAGTCACAAGGATCGCGATGGGTTTGTCAGCTCTGGACCGCGTTTCTCTGCAGGAATTCCTGCTGCTCTGTTTCAGCTGCCTGCCGGCCCCCATGGCCAAAGGCCCTGCGGGCTGTTCTCCTTAGAAATCACAACAAGAAGAAGAATGTAACATTAAAAATAATCCAGGCATTAGAGTATGAGCTGCTGCGGGGAAGAAAAACCCAACCAAACAACAACAAAAAAACCCCCAACAAAACCCAAAATGCCACAATATCCTACTTCTCTCTGCCTGAACTATTCTCCTGGATCTTTCCAGGGGAAAAAGTCAGTTTATCTTTTCCCCCTTCCAGGCTGTTGGGTAGCTTTCAGGCATGATCCAAACTCCACTGAAGTTAATGGAAAGTTTTCAAGGTCTCTGGATCAAGCCCCAAACACAGGGTGGTAAAAAGTGTGAGTGTCCTGCCTTACCCTCAGGGTGAAAACAGACATGTCCTACAAGAGTCGCATGTTAGTGCTCTGTAAGTAGTCCTCTCCCTTTCCCTGTTTCTCCAGCACACAAACAGGTCTCTCTGGTGATAGGGTAGTTGAACCTTTTCTCAGAAAGGAGGACGGGCCTGGCTCCCTTCTAGCAATGAAGTTTCCATTAGCAATGGGGTTGCACATCACAGGAGTGGTCCTTCTGGTCCTTGGCTGCATAATTTCACATGGAGCCCTGTGGAGGTGACTCTGCAACTGTATGACACTGTACCTGGTAACACCATAGGTCTCTGGATAACACACCATCTGCTTCGGGTCAGGCTGAAAAACTCTATGTGATTTCTGTAAAGAGTCACCAAACCATCCATTTGGCCCAGGCCATCTGTGTTTTAAACTGTCAGCCTTTAAATTTTATTCTCTGATATGGAAACAATCTTAGGTAGCAAATTTTTATTGCCAGCCTAACAGACAAGACATTGGCTGGTGCCGCAGGCAGATAAACTTCTACAGACTTGAGTGATTACTGATGCAAGCCCTTGTACCAAGGCTATTAAAGAGGCCAGATGAGGATTTGGCCATAAAATTGTCCCACATGCAGACAGACAGAGCGGTAGAGGCTCAGATGACGACAACTGTTTTAAACCCTCTGATTCATTAAACTACTATGAGTTCGACCGGCTCTGCTTCCCAGACCTTACTTTGCAAATAGCTGAGGTGGAGGTGATTTACCAGTGGCTACATAAGCTCTCTTCGGTACAGTTTGTGCCAGGCACAGCTCAGGACAAGGTTTGCCAAAGCCTCTTATCAGGTTCTTTCACAAAGACATTGAAGTTTGTAGCAAAAAACACACACTCCCCTCCTCACTTAGCACCATTTCCTAGTGAAAATGAACATCACATAGTTGTAAGGAAAATCCCACATCAAGCCACTACTTGTTGTAGTAGCTTGATTTTTCCAGAAGTGATGCCTCAGGCAAGTTTCAAAATTTAAATTTCTGATACTCTTCATGTTTCCCCAAAGCTGTTTTTTTCATGAACTTTCTTTTCTAAGCTGTTACAACTTCCTGAGAAATCTGGGGTCTCTGTGGCTTCCTCCAGCTTTCCTCCTCCTGACCATGGGACTCACTGAATACCACAAAGCCACAGAAAAGCAGGGCTGAATCCTCGGCCCCTGGGCAAGATCCGCCACAGACATACCATTTCTGACAGATGTCTTGACAAAATGTTAGCTCGTTCTTAAACACCTATAGCACCTGTGTGATGTTCAGCAGCCCTCCTGAAGTGTTTCAGCCTTTTTTTCTCATGCCTGGCTCAAGCCTTCAGCTCAATCCATCAATAAAAACTCCTGAAGTCTGGTGGCTCAGGTATGGGCGCACGTGTCCTGGGTGGGTTAGGTTAGGCAATGCGAACACCCTGTTACACGCATTTCCATAGCATACCTGACTGATTTGGAATAAAACTCTTCTAAGGATCTTCTCCCAACCCCTATGGCATGGTAAAGGCCAAAGGAGTGAAGCACATCTGGCCAGCTGTGCCGTAGGTGCTCAGAGAGGGTGATCAGTGGTGGCACCACAGGTGGAGAAATGCAAAGATAAGCAAGAAGGGATTTTTTTTTTTCCCATGAATGCTGTCAAAATTCCTCTTCTTCGTACCAGTTATTATGAAAACTGCTCATACACGCACACCACAGCACACAAGAACGTGAGAGTCTGATCTAGAACTCGTCCTCAGTCACCTTACATCTTCTCTCCGCTGCTATCAGAGTCTGGGCTGTTGTGACCTCTGCATCATACGGCAGAAGATTCATTGTCTTTTCCTCACTACAGTGTTAATGCTGGCCATTTCAGACAAAGTAATTGTGATTTCTTTGTGGGTGGGTAAACTACACCTGCATCATTGTGGCAGAGGTGAAAAACAAAATAATTTCCTAAGCAAAGATTTTGCAACCTACTCGCTGGGGTACTATGATTTCCCAACAAGCTGGCAGCATAGGACCACACTGAGATAAATATTTCTTAATGTCAAATAATTTTTGGGTGCCTAAACAATCTTCAGGATAAAAGCATTTTGTCAGCCTGTAGGTGTACCCAGACAAGTGAGATACCTGTGGAAAAGGTGTATGATCCCTTAGGGAACGGTCTGTTTCTCCATAGTGCCGTGGCACAAAAAGCCTTTGCCCTAAGCAGTGTCCCTGACTTTGTTTAGGATCACTGCTGTATACTCAAGGAAAGGCTCTTGGTTTGGATTATCTGAGGGGTTTTATTTTTTTCAATTCTTATTTCACTACTTAGACTGCACATGTTTTCATAGCCTACACAGACTTTGCAGTGGTTCTTAAAAATAAGCAGACCTGGGGTTTTTTTTTCTTTAATATGAAGTCACTTTTAGGGATCCTGCACTGTACAGCACAGTAAACAAGCAGGTAAGGCTCTGGGGCAATGAACCTTCTGCGAGCAGCCCATCCTGCATTGATTAATTATTGCTGTCATTATTGTTGTTGTTGCTATGGCTATTATTATCAAAACTGCTAACAACGATAACAAATATTGTAGCTGGTTTAGGTTAGCTTCTGTCAGCATCTCTCTTTTTAGTGAAGCAAGGTCCTTGCTGAAACTGCTTCCTGCTGCAAAAGATTATTCTGAACCACTTCTTCCATCACGCTCACAACAGATACTTTCCAGATACTCTAGCTCACCAGACACTCCTTGGAAATGTCAGATATGTCTTCCGTGAAGAGCTCCTGTTTTTAACAATATATTAATATTTCAAGCAAATACTTGGCAAGTCTTCAGATTTTGCCAGTGGGTCCTAGCATCTTAGGAAAAAAAGGAGATTTATGGACAGTGCTGGTGGAGGGGTGGACATCAGGCATGTAAAAAGCATACCTTGTGGTTTTAGTGACGCATGAAATATAATCACAGATGGTAGTGGGGTGCATTCCAGTCACAGTGACAAAGATAAAAGGCGAGGCGAAGATTTGCATTGCTAATTATTTATGGGAGCCTGGTGTTCAACTATGCAATGTTGCCGTGGGTAGATTGCCTTTCAGAAAAGTACTGTAACATTAGCTGTCCCCCAAAACATCCTCTCAGTTATTTTTTCATAGATGAGTAGTGACATGGCAGAAGTACAACCTGTCGTGCAGGTGTGACTGGAGTGCAGGACACTTGGGGGTTTCTCCTTGTGCTCCCCAGGTAAGTCATGTTTTACCACAGAGCCTCCATGGACCAGGGACACATGTAGCTGCCCAAGAAAGAGGATCTCAGCCATCCTGCTCCATCCAGGATGAAATTCCAGATGGGTACAAGTCCTCTCCTTCCTGCCTTTTCTTTTGGCCTTTTTCTCCTCCCTCTCCCTTCACTCCAGATTACAGTCTGGCCAGTTTTAACGTGTCATCTGCCAGGCAACTTTTAGCTTACTATTATCAGATGGCTTAGACAATTCTTGCCCTGCCTGGTCTTGGCTGTTCACTCTTATCCACAAACTACCTCCCCAGCTAGGCTGAAATAAAGTGGCTTTTTCCAAAATTTTGTCTGTTTTTTTTTTTCTTTTTTTTTTTTTTCATCTAGATTTGTTGCTAGATCTGGCATGAGAGCAGCGGCAGAGCTATGGGAACAGGGAGAGGGGGTGACTGTATAAGAAGCCGGGTCCTGCAGCTGGGCTGCCACATGTGGAAAGCATTGCAACGGTCAGCGACCTGACGGGCTGAGGGCAGCCCTTTGCCCACCCCTCTCTGCCGAGTGAGTGTAAAATCAGTGTTGTCCCTAAATATTTCAAATACAGAGGGAGTCTGCGGCTTCAGCTTGAGGTTATTCCTGAGCTGCCAGGCACCTAAGTGGATTTTTTCGTGGTGTATGTTTGGTTGTGCGATGCAGTCATTTTATTTCCTGGGATGTAAAGTCAGAGGTACACATACACAGGAGGGAGGGCATGTAGATGCTACAGCTTAAATATCTACATCTGAGTGAGTCACCTCAGGCACCAGGTACAGCCTGTGGAGCCCAGAGCACTATTCAGCTTACCCAAAAGTATGAGGACATCCTCACTTGGTTAAACATCCTCACTTGGTTAAACAGTGAGCACTGCTAAAACAAAACAAGGCAAACCCCCAGCTGGTAGCTGTAAGGACTGTTTCAGAAAAAGAGTTGCTCCGAGTCAACCTTCTGCTGGAAATCAACCCCTGGTGTTCTTCTGAGTTAGCAGAGATTGTCTTCAGAGCTGAATGCAGAGTGGGAGAAGGGCAGGAGAGCCCGTCTGTGGTCCACAGATACCTTTTTCAATTTTTTATTTTGCCACTGAATGTTTTTCACACAGCACCCCAGAAACTACGCTACCACCTCCTTAAATGAAGCTGATCCATGCACAGGCTGGGCTGGGCTGACACAGGCTTGCAGAAGAAGGTTTGAAAGCAGAGCTGCTTAAAGCATGCTAGTGGATGGCAGGTTATTTGCACGTCAGAAAACACTCCTGCTGGACACAGGCAACCATAAACACTGACCCTTTACAAGCCTGCTTTCATGCTCAAAGAAACCTGATGCTCAGCCATGTGGAGGAATCATTTCTTTCCTCTCCGTAGCAGAAAGTTCACTGAAATGGAAAGCAGCTCTTACAGCTGAGTGCTCCAACTGGAATTATTAAGTATTTTTCAATAGCTGGCAAAATGATGTATTCACTTTATCAGTTATCATGTAAATACTTTGTACTAAAAGCACTAAACCATCTTTTGCAAGATTAGATTGGATTAGACACATACTATAAAAATTACTCTTAATGAAAATGTTTAGGTCTGAAAGAGGATTTAAATATTATTTTCTATCACTTTAGGGCCTTTGTATAAAGGAGAATCTGGTCCTTTATGTCTAAATGGTTTAAAACATCCAGCTTAAACTGCATTACTCAGGAATTTCCGTGTTGCCATTAATAGCCCACTCTTAATTTGAAGTACAGAGGAAGAACAGCAATCAAAACCTGAATTTCCAGGCATTTTCTAATTCAGACCTATCTCACTTTCCTATATTAAAAGATGTGATTTATACGCTAAGTTAACAGACTCTTAAAACAAGACACTAAAAGCAGAGGTTGTAAAGCGTATAGTTTACCTGAGCTGCCTCCAGGAGTCCTTCTATATCCCACGCTTGCCTGAGCTGAGCCTTTCAGGCTGAGTTAATCGGGATTTAACGGAAAAACACTGCCACAAGCTTACCAGAACGGCAGCCACGGCTCCCTTCAAGGACACCCTCCTTCTGCATCGGCGTCACGGCTGTCCCTGCAGACAGCGGTGGCCTCTTTCCCCACGTAAGGCTCACCCAGCACCAGCCAGGTGCCCTGCTGCTCCCCCGTGGGTTGTCCTTCTGCCGGGGGGGGCCTGAGCCCCATCTTTGGGGCAGGAGAAAGCCCTGCCTTTGGGGAGGGCAGATCTCGAAGCCAGGTCTGGGTGGAAGTCAGGTGCATCGCCTGCGGGAGTCCCCGTGCCGTCTTCTTCACCTCGTCTCCCTTGAGCTGGGGTTTTGCGTTACGCACCCACAGGCGATGGGGGTTTGATAAATAGCAATGTAGTTATGAGATGGACAGATTGCACCAGGGACAGACATTTCCCCATGGAGGCCATTGTTATCACGGGTCTTTTTTTCTCCTCCACCCTCTCTCTGAGATTACGCCTGCATCTTTCCACTGTCGCGGTGGGCAAGAGGTGCCAGAGGTCGGCCCGGAGGGGTGAGGGAGGTGGGAGGAAATATTTTTGGTTTGCAAGACAAGGAGCCCACTATATTCTTGGTACCTGGGTCCATGGCCACCCCACCAATCCTCTGGGATCAGCTCCCAACCCTGGTTTTCAAGCCTGTGACCCCACAGCCCCAGGAAAAGACCTAAACCTGTGCCCAGTTCCAAGAACTGTACATGCTCGTGGCGTGTCTCGGACAGGACGGACATTCGCACACATTTACATCTTTTCCTGACCCAGGGGTCTTAAGAACATGCTCAGAGTTGGTTCCAGGGAAATCGGTCTCATAATTTGGAAGCCGCTTCCCAGCACAGCTCGGACATTTTCTCTCCCTGAGTTATCGATACTCAGCCTGACGAGGACTCTCAGGTACAAGTTTGGGGTAGTCTGAAAGATGCAATTGGGGGGTTACCACTGAGATGTTCACGTTTGGCCACGGCCTTTTTCCTTTCAGAGCCTTTTTCCTTTTCCTTTTCGTGGCTCTCCACGGCGAGGTGATGTTCCCAGCAGGAGCTCTTCAGCCCAGCTCGGGAGGGCACGATCCTGCCTCCTTGGTCACAGCAGCACTGCCGCGTCTTCCCCTCACCCGTGGGCACATGTCGTGGTTAAAGGTGATTTAACAACCCTTGGGCCTCTGCCGGGGTTTTAGCCTTTTACTGGGGAATCTTGGCACCCTTCAGTACATTTTATTTTGAAAGAAATTAAACCACTTCCACCTATATGCTTAGGTGATTTTAAAATGTGTTTTTATGTTATCTGAACGTTCAGTTAATACTGTACAAGATTTCATATTCTGGAAAAAAAGTCTGCATTTTTCACCAGCCATTAGCCCTGCAATATCTAGCTCACTGGAGCTGTGAGACCATTTTATAAGCACACAGAAAAGTTGCAAACCTGGCTCTTGCCCGCACCCATCTCCTCTGTAACCCCATCAAGGCATGGCAGCGTGCAAGTGGGGAACAAGCGTTACAGCTGGGGACGTCCCTGTTGGATTTGGGTGAAGTCCACATGGATGATCACACTGTCCGGTCTGCTAAGCAGAGAGAGAAGACGTAGCAGGATTTTCACCCAAACTCTTGCAAAAAGGCCGATGTTCCCACTTGTTTGTTTGCTAGTGAAACATGGGTTGGCTTGGGGAATTTCAGCTGTGAGGCAGCCTGTATTCAGAGAATTATGTGGGCTCTTTTTTTCAGCTCTCTGTATTTTATTTTTGCTTTTTTCTTCACTTTGCAGAAGTTCATTGAGAATACTGGAGTACTTGAGGGAGGTTTGGAGCTGGTTTTGGATTGTTTTTCATTCCCTTTTGATCCGGAGACATAGTGTCCGTATCATCAGTCAAAAACAGTGATCCAAAAAAAACCCAAAGCCTCTGCTCAGGGCCTGCCTTACATACATCTCTCCTTGATCTACTTATTTGCTGTGCACTGTACAGCTCTGCTCCTGCCTGCAAAGGCTTCTTCTTTCCCAGGGCTTAAGTTGGGGCATTGGGGTCCCCCACCTACTGTTGATGGCTGAGTCCTTGCCCTTACAAATCTTTCTCCTGTACGAGAGCTAAACCTCTGCCTGTGGTTCTCCCCTTCTGGAGAAGCTCATTTTGGTTCCACCACCTTAGGTCTTCTAATACGGGGTGGCAAAAGAGAGCAGAAAACCTAAACTGCGGGAGCTGAGCATGGGTCACGATGGTCACAAATGTGATGGGGAAGTGCCTGTTTCAGAAATAGGAGCCAAGCATGTCTAGTAGCCTATAAATAAACAACTTCGGGGCCCAGGCTTTCAGACACATGTATGTGTCACAGAAATGCCTGTTACAGCTCTTCAGCACTTTAAAAGTGAAGTTATAGCTACAGGCACATGACGGGGAGCAAGGGCATGAGGAGACCCGAGACGTATAGCAGGTCACATATGGCATTTGTAAATTATGATAGAGCAACTTTACCACCACAGACAAATGAAAGAGCTTGTGGGAGGCTACCTGAGACCCAGTCTAACCTGTCAGGCTACATCTGCCTTATTTTGGCCAACAGGCACTGCCTCTTAAGGTGGCAGCTGTAACCTAGACTGTCTACAGTAATCTGTCATACTCTCTAGCTGCCTCAGTTGCCCTACCTTCTGCATCCCAAAATGAAGCCTTAAGCACTCCAGTGACCGTGTGCCTGAGGGATCAATCACTTTCCATGATTATCAAATAAAGAAAAAGGGATGGGTTAAACTGTCATTAAAAAAATGCAGTGAAGATATGATTGTGGCATTTGTCAGCTCAGTGTGTCTCACGTGGAGATAAGCAGTGCAGGTACAAGGTAGCCTGAAGGTTAGATGGACTGTCAATGCTTAATTTCACCAGGGACGTGCTCTAGATGAAGCTGTACTCTACATCACAGCCTCCCCTGCCTCTGTGTAAGAAGCTGGCCGGATTAAGCAAGTACAAGTATGCAGCCTCATGCAAGCATTGCACCTTCGCCTTGCATGAGGACATACTGCTAGGGCTTGCTACCTCAAAGGCTTGTATATCTTACTTGTGCAAGCCTAGACATCCCTGTTTGGTATATCTTGACTTCCCCAAAATGAAAGCTTTGAGGAGGTTTCCCTGAGGTAATTAATTTGCCTTTTTTCCAGTCTCCCAAATCCATTCTATCGCTCACTCACAGGTTCATTTCCCTTCACAAAGCAACATTCACAAGTGGCAAATCTAGCCGATCTTTTCAGTATGGTGCATGTTTCCATGGATAACTCTCCCCATGACCATGCCACTGTCAGCAAACCCCACTCCACCTCTCCTCTCGCCCGAGCCCCCAAAACACTCAGCCCCACTACCGCTACACAGAGCACAGCTGGCTCAGCTGGGCTGATACAGCTCTGCCTGAGTCTGTACTGAGAGAACCGAGCCACCTAAAAACACTCTTAAAAAAATAATAATATAACCCAACTGGTTCCCCTGCTTGGTTCAGCGTGTGCTCCCCACAAGCAAACCTAGGAGCGCAAGTGAAGTGGGAACGTGGCATTGGAAATTACTGCCAAAGGTGGGGAGGTTGGCAGAGGATCTTCTAGGTGGAGTGGCCACAGAAAGCCAATCTGTGGTATCACAGAAAGCTGCTTGCGCCATGGGAAGCTGTCATGGTCAGAAGGTTTCGAGCTAAGTCTCTGTGTTTGCAGCCATCCACTCCCAAGAGATCAGAATCAAAACCAGTACGGCAGGTTAACGGAGGTGGCCAGTGAATTTCGAGCGTGACTCATATCTGTGGGCTTTTCCCCAAAAAGAGTTTCTTGGCTAGCGTATCTCTACCACCACACAGAGCCCACAACTTATGCCTCAGATCAGCATTATCTGGTGTGGGAAGGTGGCCAAATGACTAAAATAAACAGGAGAGCTCGACAGAAGCCTCCTGCTACATTTGGGTTGTAACATGATTCTTATTTCACCTTTTTTCTCTTGATAAGAGATCATGCAATCTGCCTGAGAGACTCAAGAAACAAGAAGAGTTCAGTCTCATGATTAAGGAGAACAAAGTACTGGGAATAATCTGTGTATGGGAAGCAATACTATTTTGAGCACAGTTTGGGAGAGTGCTTGTTCAGTTAACAGATAAATCAGTCGGTGGACAAGCCTTCAAATGAAGCTCTGATTTGTTCTTCAGAATAGAGTCAGGAGATGCGTATGGATCGAAGAAACCACACACTCCGGTAAAGAATACAGGAATCTTTCCTCTAAAGTCTTTCCCTCATAATTTTAACCAAGGCACATAACAGGAGACATTTTTTAAATGTACGCAAACCACAGGATCACTGCAGAGGGATGGTTATCCCAGCTTACAACATGGAGCAAGCTGGTGTTTAACTGTGCGCTGAGATTTTGAGTGCTCCTTTTTGCTTTGTTTTTGCACAGCACCCAGCACAACTGAGCCACTGACTTGGCCACCTCCTGAGTGCTGCAGTAATTAAAAATATTTATTTAATAATAAATGTGGCTATTGCTTTTAAGGGGATTCCAGTTAGCATGGATTATTTCAGCATAGTCTCATATACCATGGAAAAGCTCCTGAAATCAATTTATTTTATGATGAAGAATAATTATGAGACTTATTAATGAACATGAATCCTTGCTTAAAAATTTCCCTGTTAGCCAAGTAAAGGATGCTAACGCTCCTTATTTGCACCTTCAATATCTCATGCTTTCATATATCAGCAAATACAGAGGGCTACCATTAAACTGTGAAATGGCTTTGTGCAAACCAGGGTCTGCCATTCAGGACCTCTGGCATCAGGGGATCGCTATCCCCTTTCATGTCCTGACCAGTTCAGTCCAGGGAAGCGTACCACTTTGGGCCCAGTCTATTCTTCTGGTTACCATCATGGTCTCTGAACAGCTGGCTATTACTTATTCTCATGGTTGAGTCCTTCGAAGCCCTCCAAAGGGTCAAGAAGTCAAGACCTTGGGTTGTTAAATGTGAAAGAAATAAAAGGCAAATCCACTCCTCCCAAAGTGCCTGCAATTCCGTGTGAAAGAGAAGGAGAGCGAAGTGGTCTCGTTTCACTGAGTTCATCCTGGAGACAGGCTCTGCCGTGCTATTCTCTCGTATCTTACGGTGACTCCCTCGGCACGACAGCAGGGGACTTTGGCCCCCGAAATGCCTTCCTGACTACTGCTGCTGACCTCGCGGCTGCTTGTGCAGAGCCGAACTTTGCCATCCCTCCCCAGGAGCTGAGTTTCCGAGAATGCTCTCTGCTGCCTATCAGCCCTTCTGCGGAGGTGATGAATTGCTGCTGATAGTCCTCTTCAAGTGAGCCAAACAAACCAGGAGGAGCTGTGTAAGGCTTTGACATCGATTAAGGCGTGCGGTGGTTATCCACCGTCATGTGTCTGTCATCAGCTATTAATGAACCTAAGTAAAAGATAAACATTGGCTTTAGGAGCCATTCCCAGGCATTAAGAATTTGCTCTTACTGTATATCCATACCCTAGCATCTGCAGAAAGCGAGTTAAGTAGCTCTTAATTTCTCTGGCTATATGTGTCAAACAGTATTTGCTCTTAATGTTGGAGAATGTCATCTCTCTTCTGGCATGGCTGAAATTTTATGCCCTGTTCAATTTTTAGCAACCTGCCTACTGTCAGTCTACACCAATGACGGCAACTAAAGCTGTCTGCAAGTCATCTGGGAGTCTGAAAAGGATTTCCAGGAAAACCCTTGGTAGGATGATACAGTGCACTATTCGAGTAGGTGCTGGACAATCTTCTTGGCTCTGAAGCCAAACGCGTATTTTGTCTGGCATGGGGCTTCCCCCACAGCTGCTGCTCCTCACCCCTCCCGCAGCACCCGTGATGGCTCCCAGCGGTCCCTAGGCTGCAGGAACCCATTGGGAACAGGCTGGACACATGCACGTGGACCCGCTCACTCAGACCTCCGCTAATGTGCCAATGCCTCTGCCCATCCATCCCAGGAGTTAGAGGGTGGCCGAGTCGTTTTTCCAGGCGAGCCATCACTACACGATCCATCTGCTTGTGTCCAGCCATGGAGATGTATCCCGAGTCAGTCCCTAGCAGAGGACCTGGCTTCGTTCGGCTTTTCACTGCTGTGTCAGCGGGCTCCTTTCTGGTACCACTGACCATTACTCTGATGGCTAAAAGTCAAACATCTCTTTTCAGGCCGTGCTGTTCCTCTTCACTGAGACATCAGCATCAAAGGCAGGCAGGGAGGAGAGGGATCTTGGCCCCAGAAGCAGCAACATCTCTTGTTGTCTGCCATTAAGACAGCAGTCTCGGCAAGCGTTAGTTGAGTTTAGTGTGTATTTTTTGATATAGGCATCCTTGGAAAATGCCAGATCTGCAAAATTTGCAGAAAGCATTCTATGGAAAGGAAATATAGATGCTGATTCAAAATGATGGTGTGTATTCAATTAAAAGTTGCATTTCTCAGGAGCCAACAAAGGATAGTGCAATTGCCTTAAACCTGAGTAAAACCGAAACAGGATGCAAGAAGATCTACCTTTAACTGCATATCATCACAAAACACAACCTAGTGATGCCTCAAAGGAAAATTTCATCTGTGTCTTCCTTATTCTCTGCTCATGTCCTTTCCACACTAATTACTAAATGTTCCTGGAAATCTGAAAAGAAAAATATTAAAGGATCATTTTATTCTTTAGACACACCGCTCTTCTCTGCTCCTTTGCAATCCCCATGCCTTATCTAAGCATGTACAAACAGTCAGCTATTTAATATGTTTACCCAAAATAATATTTAAGCAAAGAAAATGTTTTTAACATTGAACCTAATGGACATCTTCATTTCTATTATGATGGTAGATTCAAGATACCAGATTTTGTAAGACACTAGGTTTTGAAACCTCCAAGCTCTGAAGATCCTTGAGTCCAGGATATGAAACAAGCGGAGCTATAGCTTTCATCTCAAAGGGATTTAGCATAAATAATGTTCAGAGTTGAGTTTTCTCAGACTCTGCCTTCTCACCTCAAAGACAGAGAGGTTTTTTTCTATCTTCTTCCACCGTGAAAGAAATTCAAGCTGCAACCTAAACTAGCATTATGTCTTTGTGGATCTCTCATCTAAGACTCACCATATGAAAAGGTGCTCGCTCAAGTCTAGCAAAGGCTCAGCGGTAGCCACGAACCGTTTCGCAGGGCAGGTTCTGCATTAGAAATGAAGGAGTGAACCTTCAGCTTTGGGGATACACCACTGCTAGGGCTCACGCACCTCCTCTGCCACGTTGCTAACAGTGCCCTGGAAAGCAATACAGCCGGAAGGATTTTGAAAATCAGAAGTAGCTTTTGCTGTTTTGCTCGATAAATACACCAGGCTTTGATTTAATGTATCTGTGCCTGTCTCAACCTATGGTATCTAACCACCACTCATCTTCCTAGCTTTGCCTAGGGACTCCCTCTTAAACAATCCCTTTTTAGAGTGTCTTGCTTTGTGCCAGGCACTTTGTTTGCCATCCGCCTGAGCAGATGGAAATATGCACGCCTCTAACAAACGTGACCTTGTTAGGCTGCTCGTCCTTCATGTCTGAGCGCGAGAGAGAAGTAAAACGTTACACCCACCACCTTCCAGAGGGCAAAGAGACTCAAACGGCGTGTGTCTGCCGTGCTGTGAGGTGTCTCCTGGTAACGCTGCCTTGATATGATCAACATTGCAGTTACTGCTTTTCGGCGTCTCGGCGTTGTTATAAAGCGTATGCTCGCCCACTCGTGCATGCGCCAACGTTTTCTCTCTCTTCACCTCCTGGAAATCACACCTGGGGGCTAAACGTGTGCGCCGTGGCACAGTGCGTGGTATCAGTAGCTGTCCTTTTGGCAGTTGTTAAAAAGCGGACCTGAGAGAAAAGCACAAAACCAGAAAGGTCATGTACGAATGGAAAAAGAGGATAAATGGAGGTTTGTAAATAGTTTCGATCTGTGACTTGATCCTAAAAGAAAGTTCTAAAAAAAATGACTGCAACCGACTTTGCCCAGACCATGTTTTGCTGCAGCGTAAGTGGGATTTGTCTTTATACAAGATGCAAGAAAGTTGTAAGTCTAAGGTCTGTGGGTATGACTGAAGAAGTGAAACGTGAACCTCTAGAGGCAATTCATCTGACCTCCCCTGGATGCTTAATTGCCCTCTGGAGCAGCCTATTCATTCCTAGAAAAAGAGACTATATTAGTCTCAGCCCTTGAGGGCTCCAGGCAGATGCCCACAGGGAGCTGTCTAGTGCCACTGGCTATACCCTGGGGTCTCTGAGACACCTGTGTGGGGCAGGAGGGATGAGCAGGAGCTGGAGGTGACCCCAGGGCATCACAGAGCCCACGAGCCACCTCTGTGACGGCAGCCGAATGAACTCCCTAACTTGCAGCTCCTCGTATCAGGCCTGGTGGATCTTCCCACAAATACCCTAAATAACCACACTCGGCTCATTGCCTTAATAAGAATCAAAACTGTTCCTGTTATAACTCCGTCAACTCCAGGCGGCCAAGCCCAACCCCTGCGTCTCCGCCAAAATGCGCTCTCGGGCCGAATGTGAGGGGTCAAGGACTCTTCCCGGCGTGAATCACAGCTGAGGGCAACCTTTCGGTGCCTTACAAGTTCCCTTCCCACCTTAGGCATTTCTTTCTTTAGTGGTCGAGCGTCGCAAAGCAGCGGGGGATCCACGGGAAAGGCTGCAGAGACGGGAGGCTGGGGAGTGTTGGCAGTGAGCAGCGGGAGGAAGAGGGTGCAATTCCCTCCTGTCCATCCTAAACCTTCTTTTTCCTCCTCCACACGTCTGTATAACTTCCAAACCCCCTTCATCTACTGCTGGCGTTTCTTTCTGAGTTCTGTAGCTGCTGTATACAAGGGAAGGAAGAATACGCAATTAGAATATACTAAGATACCATTAGGGATAAATAGGAATTTTTGTCTCTATATTCACATAGGATGCAGCTGGCACTACAATCGCTTGAAATGAAATAAATCTAGGCGCTTTCAGCACATTTAAGACTGCTGAAGCCTGACAATGGGCAGCAGAATAACTTGGCTTTAATCCTCCACCCTTCACCACCAGTGGCAGGATCCCACCAATGCAGTGGGATAAGGATCGAGCTACCAAAAACTTGACGTCTGTTTTCCAGACCGGGCAGTGTGGGTGACTGATAGCAGCTCTTAAGAAGTATTAGCTCACTGAGCAGTTGTTAGCCATAGACAAGCAAGGCTTAAAAGACAGACGGCCTAAAAATCAGAAACAAGTTAGCACTTGGGAAAACTTAAAAGCAGCTACTGATACCCCATATCTCTCCTTTGTTCGGGGTGGCAAGAAGGCTGCCAGCTAAAATCGTGTTCTTTCCTTTTAGGGTGCAAGTCCCTGCTGTTGGCAAATTGTTTTCATGTTTGGTAAACCAGCCAACTTGTGACCTATTGGTTGCTGACAAGTGAAGAGGGTACTCTTCTATGCTTGGGACAATAATCGAAAAATGATAGGCCAGATTCTCTGCGGTGTTCAGGAGGTGAAAAGGAGCTGGCAAACAGGCAGATGCAAATGGCCAGCCCAAAATGCCTCTCCAGGTCACCCCACCTTTCAGGGAGAGCAAAAAATTGAGAAAAAGCAGGTGGAGATCTGCCCCACGTAGAGCTAAGCTTAACCCAGGTCACTGTGTCAGTGTAAGCGGGGTGTCTGAACCCACCGCCTGGGTACAGACTGCTGAGATAACCCAGCTGGCCTCATCCTGGTAGCCCTCATTTTTTGGATCAACCTAGAGGAGGCTGTAGGTCAACCAAATTACTCTGATTGCAGCTTTCTGCCAAGCAGCATTTCTTGGGGCAATTTGTGGAGGTATGGTGGTGTGCCCGAGGAGGGGAGAAGGTTCTCAGCACCTTCCGCGTTACATTTCGGCAGGAGCAGAAAAAGAAGGGGAAGGTTGTTTGGAGATCCTTGACTCCTTCCGCGTTGCTCTTGACCCACAAGAAAATTGTGAACTGCTGCTTTTCCTTCCTTCCCACTCGGAAATGCCCCTCTGGTCCTGAAAAGGTGGATGAGATTTCCATCCTCCTCCTTAGCTGCTCTCCCCATAGGTGAGGGAGGAAAGGCAGCCCCGGAGCAGGAGGCCCAGAGGGGAAAGAAACATCTTTCCTGGCACGGAAAATGTTGGCAGCATCAATCATTGCCAATGCCAAGTGTTAAGAAAAAGGCAAACAATGAGGCAGATTTCAACAAACGGGAGATTAAAACCAGTGCCTCTGGCTTGTGTTAATGGCCTCCTGATACTTGAGCTTGTGGTGTAAGGAAAAGTTGGGTATGCGTGGGAAGAGAAGGGTTAGACGTTACTTGTACAGGCTTTTTTTATTGATCACAAGGCCTGAAGGTGTCGTTTTAAAAAACGAAATCTGAGATTCTTACTCAGTTTCATGTCTTCAGGATCTGGAGCTTGAAGGAAAAAATCAAATATTTTTAAATCATTGAACAAAATGATAAATGGGCATCACCATCAAAATGCAACACATGCTGGCCGCCTTCTCTTAAAGATGTCAGACTTTCTGATGGAAACACGCTACGATAAGCCTCTACCACAGCTAAGAAGTGGGAGAAGCATGCAGTCTTGCAGCAATAGATTTCTCAGTTTTACATTTTGTGGCCGTGTAGACTCCTGCTTCCTTTGGCCAGATACTGGGAATCACAGACCATCCCTACAGGACCAATATACTCTACTTATTGATTAGGTTAGTCCAAAATTTTCCTTCCAAATTATTTTTGGTGAAAACCAGCGTAACATTTTTTTTTCCCCAATTAAATATTTGCTTTCTGAAATGAATGTTTAATTTTTTGAGTAAACAATTTAAATTAATTGAAACCTTGACCCTAGGACCTTAGGAAAGCCGTGGTTCAGTGGTTCTCCTCCCTTAGCTTGATTCCTGCCCTGCCTCACCACTTCCCTGGGGAAAGCAATTCCTCAGCAGTGGAATTGCAAGGTCTGCTACGGGCACTGCTTGCCCAGCGAGCCTGCTGTGTACGGAAAGGACGGGGATGTGAGAGAGCTAATAAACAGCTCTCAACAGTCACTGCAGAGGCATTTCTAAAATACATTTGTTCTTGGTAGTGGGGTTTTTTTTGGTTTTTGTTTTTTTAAATAACAAATGATAACCTAGAGGTTTCTGTTCTTTTTTCAGAAAATAAAATTTTCCTTGCAAAGCAAGGGGGAAGCATCCATTTTCTGCTCAGCTGGTACAAACTATTTTTGCACCTGTGCCATTTGGCACTAGATGCAGTTATTATTTATCTGTATTGCCATAGTGCCTAGGAGCCCTGACAGAGACCAGAAACTCATACAAACCAGAACATTTCTTTCATGAAGCTGAGGTAACAGATTTTTAGCTGACAAATAGCAAATCCTTACATTTGTTTGACAAAACCCTCAGTACCTTTCAGACCATGATGAGAATTTAAAATACAGACAAAGTAAAATAGGGATGTGTTGAGGTTTCTTATCTGTAAGATAATAAATCTGAAAAAATGCCAGAATATGTGCAACATGTACAGAAGATACAACTAGAAGCAGAGACTTTTTAACAATTAAAAACAAGAGCAAGGTCCTACTGCTCTATACAAATACAAAATGGAAAAGTAGTTGCTTATGGCTTTGTGTTAGATTCAGCATTATCAAATAATGCATAATACAAACCGAAACGCCTCCTTCATTTGGGGCATTTGGTGTGGATTCTCTGATGTCTAATGAGGAGACCACCTCAACCCTACATGCTTCTAGGGTTTTTTTTCTTTAGCTAGCTGCTTATTTTCATGACTCTTGTAGAAAAAATAATATATATATTTGAGAGCACTACCCTTCTAACAGACTATATAGAAATTATCAAGAGGGTTCATTGGTTGTTGGGTGATACACACACACTGTCTACACAGTATGACTGGAACAGAAAGACATCTGCAGCAGTGTACCTAACAAGGTGCTCTCCCTTCAAAGTCTTTCAGAGTTTTGCAGAGTCCAGAAGCCTGAAAACCTTACCTATCAGGATCCTCTCTACCAAATTAAATAGGAAAAGCATTTGGAACGTAAGTTCCTATTTTTGCCTTCGTGTTGGCATTTCAAAACTTTCCCCAGAACGAGCTCTAGTGTTTTAAAGCAAGTGCCATATGGGAGCAGAGAAATAGTGCTGAGCAAGAGCAGGAGCAGCACGGGAAGGCTGTCTGCCAGGTTTTGCCTCGTCATCCTGAAACTCGGTTCTGAGGGAGTTGTGGGTCACTTTCATGGATATAAAAGTTGAAAATTTGTACAAACCCAAGGAGACCTATGGGGTTTTATTTCCAGTTCTTTGCTGGCTGCTCAGCTCTGGCTTTTCTTGCCTGCTTCTCCATCTCATCCTTGGATTTTTCTCAGCCCTCACCTGCTCAGTAATTTTCTGGTTTATCTAGTTTTGTCACTCAGATGCTGCTGGCAAAACAAGCGTGCTGATGTCTGGAGGAGAAAAGGGAGGGTGGGTAGATCAGGTCATACCTCTGCCAAGTTCATACCCATGCTGTGGTTGACCCTCTAAATTGAGTGGGGGGTCTCTCTCCACTGGGTGCTCCGACCAGTCCCAGCTGCCCCAGAAGAGTTGGTTATCAGCTGTTGGAGCTGTTATCTCTCTGATAGTGTTCGGGAGAGAGGTGAGGAGGAAAAGGAGGGGAGTCTTCAGGCAGAAGAGAAAATGAGATGGGAGATTTCCCTGTCTTTGGGATTAATGGCCTTCACTGGTAAATGTCAAGTCAAGTCCAAACAGGAATCCTATCTCTCATTTAAGTGTTGAGAGAGAGAGAGAGGAAAGAGAGAGATAATTAATTTGATATGGTTGTTTCTCTGAGTAAGGAAAAGTCAATAGTTCCCGGAGCAGATGCAGATGGGTCAGGCAGCAGCGTGGGCAGTGTTGGTCAAACACCCATCAGCCATCAACAGACCCCAAATCTCTTCCCTGGTCAAACTGCGGCCAGGGCGAAAGACACACCTACCCCGAAATTAAGTTCCCTTATACCAGTGCAGAAGACACTAGTTCCCAGCCTGCTTGACTTCAGAAAAAGAAGGGCTTGACCCTTCCTTATTGCCCTTTCAGATAATAGCGTAAAGGTCTTCTCTGGTTTTGATAGCTATTAAAAATAAATAAATGAAAAGGTCACATGGACTGTGATTTATGGTAAAACTTCGATCGTTGTGCAGAGCTTCACTGTCATGGGAGTGAATGAGGGAACTGCTCTTGGCCTTTTCTTTTTAAATTCATAAGGGAGGATATGTAGGTTTTTTTCTTTATCTACAGAAGTGATTTAAATTAGTACACTGGGAAAAAAACCATTCTATATAAAAATAATTTTACTGAACTACTGGATCATATGATTTCTCTTGCTTTTACTGGGTTTTCTTTCAGGTTGCAAAGCATGGTAACTGAACCTTTTTATTTCCTCCAGTTCTACTGATTTATCTTTTCCTTCTTCTTCCACAAAGTTTGTGTAACAGTCAGTCATCTGCACTACCTCAGCTAATTATATGACAATGCCTTAAGACTTTTGATGAGGGATAAAAAGCATGATTAGGGCTTTCTGCTTAGCTATTTCTGGTGCTTATTTTTATATCTTCTCGAACAATTAGAGGGAATACACACACAAAGGTCAACATACAGTCCAGAATTAAAGCCACCAGTGAGCAATATATTTAAGGTTTTCAAATGGTCCATAGGACTGAAATTTAGTCAGCAATTTCACTTAAGAAACGGTAGCTGATTGCAGACTAAGGTCATAAAAATTTCTGCCATACCATGGCTGCTCATTAGCCATTGTGAAATAAAAAGAATTTGATCCACCCACAACATTACCTCAGGTTATCCACTTGGGAAAGGTACCCAGGGAATAAGGCTTCTGTACTACTGATGTAAATTGCCAGAACTACAGCTGCTTTGGAGAAGAGTGTTACAAAACTACTCATAACCAGGGTCCATGTTTGCTATTATTTAGAGAACAGCTTTCTTTTGGGGGGGAGGAAACTATAATGACCTATGACCAAAAGTCCAATCATCTTAGTAATCTGCCTCCAAAAGTGGCCAAAAAGAGGTATTTAGAGATGAGTACAAGAACAGGAATCCTCCCCCACGGTATACTCCCAGTATCCAAAAATGACTATCACATTGATCTTAAGAGAGGTATGGTATGTCTAGGCAATAAATTAAAAAAAAAAAAAGTAAGAGGCTACAGTTAGCTAAGTTTAGATGTGCTGCGCTGTAGGCGTAGCAGCAAGAAGGACAATTTAGTGGGAAACACCGCTTTGACCTGCAACTCTGTACTTCTGACTACAAATCAGGAGAAGCAAAAAAAAGAAAAGTCTGTTTGAAGAAGCCTGCTTGGGATTAGGCATTTATAATGTTTCCATAGGCATATCTCTCCTACCTCCCCTTCATCCTATAGCTCATTTCAACAACCAGAAGGCCATACAGGAGTGCCTGCAGGACAGCGAACAGTGAGCATCATCCCTCCGTGCCTGCAGAGAGGCCACTTTCAAGTCAGCAAGAACATCTCCAGGAAAACCATCTTTATTTATATTAGCGTAACCACTGTCCTGTGGCCTCTTTTTTGGAGCTTGTTGCTGAGTCTGTCAACAGCTGTAAACATCCAGATGTCTCTCATCTCAACCGAGAGAGCTTTCTGAACGGTTTTCCTAGCCTGCCCTTCTGCAGTTCATAACTCTGACATGAACCATCTTTTCATGGGATACAAAGTCGCTTCATGCAATCAGCAGGCCAACATTTTGTGGATCATTAAGCAGCCCAGCACAGGAGGATTGTTTTGAGGAACATAAGGCAAATGGAGGGTACACTGATGGACATCTTTACTCTGGCATACCCTAAATCCTGAATGCTTGAATAATTTATGCTTATGCACAGATTCCTTGGTGAGAGGACAAAACAAAACTTGATAATGTTTCTTTTAAGCAAGTCTCTACACAATCATAGCTCTTGCTTGCCAAATAATGAGGCTGCTGTTTTTCCTTCTTTTTTTGAAGGCATTGTATGAATTTTTGTAGTCTTGGGTTATTGCCCTGGGGAATGGCCTATAATTTGAGTGACTGAACATACTGTCTTTGTTTTGACTTTGAACAGGGCTAGTTCTAAATAAATTATGAATAACGAGAAAAATGCAGCAAATACAGAAGCATCCATGTGACGAGCTCAGACAAGACTAGCCTTTTGTATTCAAGCAAACTGTGTGGTGGGCAGCGGATCTGCTCACATTGCAAATGACAATTAAAAATCCTGGCGATGACCGCAAACTTCATGTGCTTATCACGCCGATGGTCTGTGTGCTTCCTTACGCTTTTCATGGTGGGCTTTCTCAGGCAGCAGAGAAACCCCTGCCCGCAGTAGGGAAGTCGTACGAGCTCAGACAAGGAAGACACGCGAGGTCTTCATCACCATTGAAGCCACCTACACAGAAGGGCAGGAGGCTCATGAAGGGTAATTCAGGCCACCACAGGGATATTCCGCTGCTGGAGGGGTGAGATGGAGACCCGGGGCTAAGGACAAACTTCTTCTGGAAGAGAATCAACAACAGGGTCTCTAGCAGTTAGATGGGCACACGGGTTGCCCATGCCATGAGACAGACTCGTTTTAACCCATTGGCACATCCAGATAATTTGTGGCTTGCCTTCATTTCAGGGCTGTTAGTTGGAGGGTCTTGGTCCAACTCCCCCCCATCAGTCACTGGGAGAGAGGCTGCACAGAGAGATGCTCCTCCTGGGCACTGCAGAGCATGTGTGTACCCACAAAGTGTGGTGTGCAGGCTGTGCGTGTCCTCCGGGAAGGGACAGAGACAAAGAGATGGCTCCGTATATGTCCTGGCCACCTTGAGGGAGAGTTTTCTGGCTTCCCTCCTCTGGTTTCGTACCAAGCCTGGCAGCTGCAGACCGAGCAGCTCCAGCAGTCCCCAGGCTGCAGATGCTTCTGGAACTGATGGCTGGTATGAACAAATATTTAGGGGATTAAAAAAACAACTCTGGTATAAAAACAAATATTTCTTTATTAACTTAGGTCAAGGCCTACAAACTTCAAGTTAATAAGAGCTTTATCCCTGTTTTCTGCTTTAGAACCGGTCCAATTAGGGTTCAGTCCTTTTCTGGTTTAAACTGAATCCTATGCTGTAAATCCTAACATGAAGGCGATGTGCTGATGTGTGGGAATGAAGGGATGGGCTAGAAATATAAATACACTGAGGGGAATACAAAAAAAAGGGGGGAAATATAAGGTGAAATGATCATTTAAATGACAAAAAGTAAGCAATAGTTTGGTTCACATAAAGTAGGCAAGGAAAATACTTGAAATACAATTATTTTTATCTTTGTTGTATCTCTTTGAAAACTATGAAAGTCTTTGTAGCTGGCTGAAGATCCTGTGGGAAAACATCTACAATTTAGCAGCGTTATCTTCTCAGTCTGTTCCTATGACTTCTGTGTACTGCTGTTGTGACAACAGATCAGTTACAGCTATTCCAGTTTCCAATTGAATTTGGATTAATGGGTCATTTTAAGGTCTTCTTTAAATCAGCTGCATGTTCCACATAAATTATATGTGAGTTAGGGTATTTTGGAAGTAAAGAAAATGTTTCCTAAAGCCCATACATTGCTACAGTTTTATTTTAGCCTCATTGTGCCTTTGTCCTTTTTCCAATGGAAAATGGAGAAAAATGTAGTGCAGGATACTGTACAAACTTTCTCTGTTTAGCTATATGGTGTTAATATTTCATTCTGCTTCTTCACAGTGTATAAACTTGAAGCTCAGTGAAGTAAATGGGGTAGATGGAATTCACAAACATAGCTGGAAATCCTATTAACTGTTAAACACAGTGGGTCTGAAATGCTCCCTAGTGTGCATGAAATCTACTATGCAAACACAAAATAGTCGTTTTCGGTTGAATGACATTTGCAACTTAGAATTAAAAACACTTAGAGAAATTATCATATTTAAGCGAGTCTACCTTTTCCAGAAAGAGCCTGCTAAGTCACTTGAAACTTAACATTTGACAGAGGAGAGAGAAAAACAGCCAAAAATGCTTCAAAACAGCCAAGACATCTTGGTCAAGTGCAAGACTTGGGTTGTGACAACAGACGGAGCTGTTACGTGGCAACTGGAGAGAAGCAGGACTGTGTTTAGCTTCCAGCAGCACTAAAGTAAACAGGTAAGAGCGCGAGGCTGGATGGGGATGTGTATCTGTTTCGCACGGGAAAGTGCTATCCGGGATATCTAAACACATTCCCGGTGCATGCTCTTCCAGCCAACACCTGCCTCCCACATCCGCACCCAGGTCTAATTCAGTTGTATAAGCAACCTTATTCTAGCTGCTATAACACAGCCACCATGCGGGAAGAAATCCAGCCCATTTTTAAAAATTAACTATCAGTCCCAGAGGCTCAGCAGTAGACGCTGCAGTGACATTTAATGGACTTGACTACATGGCTGTGACCTGCACGGTCTTCGTAGGACTGTATCCTCTATTCCATCCTAATGTGTAGAGGTGACTTCTTAATAACACACAGACTTTAAAATCTGATCACCTCTCTCATCTGCTTCACAACAAAGGCCATAGTGCTGTATCTTTCTTGGAAAAAAGAAAAGAGAAGAGAAGAGAAGAGAAGAGAAGAGAAGAGAAGAGAAGAGAAGAGAAGAGAAGAGAGAAAAGAAGAGAAGAGAAAAGAAGAGAAAAGAGAAGAGAAAAGGAAAAAGAAAAGAAAAGAAAAGAGAAAAGAAAAGAAAAAAGAAAAGAAAAAAGAAAAAAGAGAAAATAAAAGAAAAAAGAAAAGAAGAAAAGTAGTTTCCCCAGAAAGATTTGCCCTTACTCAGAGACACCTAATGATGGCAAATACAGTATTTTCCTTCGTGACTTGTTCCAGCAACTAACAGGCTCACAGCTGAAAATGTCTGTTGCTGTTTCTGGTTTGAATGCACTTGGATTTAACTTTCAGATATTAAGACTCTTTTTCTTCCCCTCACACAGGAAATTACAGACAGAAACTCCATCTCCCTTCAGTCTCTTTTTGAAGAATTAACAGATTCTTCCTGTCTCCCAGTACACAGCCATTTTTCCAGCTTTCAATTCATTTTGGCCGCTCTTCGCTGCACTCTCTGCAGCCTTTCAAGTCCCCTTGAAAACGGGGACACCAGAATTACGTGCTAGCACCTATGTTGACAACAGAGCTACATTTACCTCACTGCCTCTCTGATTATATACCCGGGATCTCAGCTGCCGGTGGTGCCCCGGGTGCCTGTGCTGGTCCTCGTACGCCGTCACCTCTCAAGCTGCTGGAGGGAGCTGAGATTTCTGAGGATACGGCTCCCCACCCTGCGGGGATGGCCGGGGTCTTTTCCAGCTGCGGTCCTTCGAGGCGTGATCCCCCCTCGGCAGCGGTAGCAAAGCACGTTTTTGGCCGTGACACCGCGCCTGACGCAGGGTACGGCCAGAAGTGCTCGCGGATGCCCTGGGCTGCGGGTAGATGTCGAAGCCCAGCTTCCCCAAGCGATCGAGGTCGTTCTGGATCACCATTGTACCTTCCTTCATCATCTACACCTGTTCCTAGAAGTAATTTCATGCATGCTTTCCAATTGGAAGTGATGAGCAGAGTTCAACTCTAATACAGATCCCTGCGGAACATGACTAGAAATGACCATTTATCAATACCCATGGACAAACAATTTTTGGTATCTGTCATACAGACAGTTTAGGGTATTTCATGTGTTATATTGATAGCACTAGCCCATGTGTCATGCATAGTTTCTTTAAGGAGCATCTAAGAACACTTCTTCTGCTGTCAAACTCCTTTATCACCCAAACTTGTAATCTCATCAAAAAAGGAAATCAGATTCTCTTTATGAACATATCGATTTTCCATAAGGCCATGTGGATCAGCACTAATTAAATTCTCTGCCATTGCTCCTTCTTTCATTTTCAAGGCCTTTTATTATTTTCTATTTGCTAATGTCTAGTATCAGGCTCAACAGCCAGAGGTAGTCTGCTGCTGAAACAGAATTAGACTGTACCCACACTTCTGGGATGTGCACGGTGCTCCAAGACCTCTACAAAATTAGCATCAGAATGGGCCATCTTACTTTTTTGCTACCACTAATACAAATTCCCACTGAATTATCATCTTAAATAGTTTGCTATCTCCTTCTAGCAACTGGCTGATATCACAACAAGTATTTTGCCTCTGGTAGAATTCAAATTTCTCTAAGAGTCTGTGACCCTGGTAGAAGACAGGCTGTATCCTGAGCAAAGAGGCAGCTAGCACAGCACCAGCAGCGCACAGTGCTGAGGAGAGCTGATAAGGGCAGGTAAATAGCCCCACATACTCTTCCAGCAGCCAGCCAGGGTACTTGTATTTTCTCTCGTTTTGCTACACAGTATATTTTCTAACTTGTATTAATTGTCTTTATATTCCCTACTTTCACTTTTATACATATATACACACATAGGTGTATACACTCACACACATATGCCCCCATTTTCATTGTTAACAAACACACTTTAGCCAAAGCTCTCTCGATTGCAGAAAAGGCCAGGGCTGAGAAAACCTTTGGATATGTCACTTCTGTACCTGTTGATGCATTTTCCCCGTACTGACCTAGCTAAGGCAATGCAAACCCCAGTTTGACACAACGGATTAGCTGTCTGCCATTGCTGCCTTGTTCAGGGGGCACATTCACACAATCCTCCTTTTTTCCTCCCCATTCAATGGGTGCGAGTCCTTAGAATAATTCTTCAGCAGCACTGTGGAATATATTGATAAGGTAGATCTATTGATGTCTCGACTGTGCAGAGGTCTCTGTAAGAGGAAAAAGATGACTGGCAGCTGATAGGAATGCTGCTTACTTTATGCACAGCAATAATCTAATTAAAAGCATAAATTATTATATACTTGTAGGCCAAACAGGCATACCGTAGAGAGCAAGGGAGAGTGTCTGAGATGGGCTTGCCATTTGGTGAGCACACCGTATGAGTGCATGTGTCAGTCATTTAATTTAATGTATGATTAACAACTCCTTAACACGATTAGCACTTCTCTAATTGTGATTGACATGAGAAATAGTTCAGCAGCCTTTCCACAAGCACAGATTCATAGATTGCTAAAATGGAAAAGCAAATACATTTGATCATCAGAGATCCAGCATTTTGGAAAGTTCCAGAGGCTCTTCCAGCAATGTCCCAGTAAATCTCTAATTACATCTGACATGAGTGGCTTTAACCGTACCCCTGTTTTTTTCAAAGCTGGCATTTAGCTCTGAGATGTTCAACAGGTGGCCTTTAGCTGGACGGTCACCAAGTGCCACTGGTGACAGCAATATTCTGCCCCTGTACATAAAATACAAGGGATGTGACAGAGTCAGGAGACACCACAAAGTACGAGGGAAAAGCATCCAGATAAACTGTGGCCAGTTCTCTTTTTTTTCCCGGTTTCCTTTTTTAAAGATGAGCTTTTCTGACCTTTGCTCTTTTAAAAAGCCTGGGTTTGCTCTCCCATTTACTCACCTCAGCCCTTCACCAAGGGCATTTGGAAGGCAAACACCGTGTTCATTCCACCCCCTGCCAAAAGACTCTGGGTGCTACAAGAAGAATATTTGCTATAGAGTGCCTTTTCTCTTTTGAAAAATAAGCCTTTTGGTGCTCTTCAAAATTTACAACTTCCTTTTGGTTTCTGGATGGCTTAGTGGAAGCAACGTAGTCGTGTGACTTTGTATCATTGTATGAGGCCTTGATTTTTTTTTTTGTTTCTGTAAGATAAATCAAGACTTTACGGGAGAAGGACTGTACTTCACCACCTCTGCTGGGTCGCTTACATCCCTCGGGAGTATTTTACAGAAATTGCCTTGGCTCCTCCAGCAGACCAGAAAAGCCTGCAGTGCTTTACGAGCCTGGTGTCTGAGCTTCCAATATTGTACTGGGGAAAGGGGGAAAAGAGGGTGCAGGACAGGATGAAAAAGCCAGGTATGAACCCTGGCTCTTTAGGCTTGAAAGTCGATTTATTTCAGGCTTGCAAACCAAAAAGTTAGGTTCAGTAACCACAGTGATAATAATATAAAGGAGCATTTATAACTGTGTATTTACACTCCCATGGGTATTGCTTCAGCAGCATAAAAGGCCTTCAGACCATCCCTAGATGGTATTGTCTATTCAGACTAAACCCCTGCCTTACAGCTGTGCTTTTTCTGTGCCATCCAGCCCCAGATGCTTGGCTGAAAGAAGAAGTTATTGGTGAACAAAGTAGAACAGGGGACTGATGATGATGAAAGGAGAAGCAGATCTGCCCTCTTGTGTACAAGGCATCTACTGCATCCTTTTCTAAATCTGAAATTAATTTATTCCTTGAAATAATAAATGTGGAAAATATACGAATGCTTTGAGTGTTTTAACCTTACCATAGAAAGAAGAACAAGAAAAGAAAGCATGAAGTCTAAGGTGACTTATTCTCAGGAATTAGTTTGTAGACCCAAGGGTAACAGACCAACGTGAGTAGCTTGGCCAGGAGAAGCTGCCTCTGAACACTTAGGCTATCAAACTAGAGACTATGAAAATTTAAAAACTCGAAGGAGGATAAATCTAATTGCCAGGGAAACTCAACCAGCTGCAAAATTATTACCCATTAAAAGTAAGCTATTTTTTTTTATGAGGGAACAAAACAGCTTGAGGTTTTCATTGCACTCATCACAGCAGTAAGGACCGAGAGAGAAGATTTGGGCTGAGGCAAGCATATTTTGCCAGCCTTAATTAAACCAGAGAGGGACACAGGGTAGCTGACTTCACAGGGCTGGTAAGGTCAGACAGAGCTGCTGCATCCTCCTCCTTCCAGCTGTTTTCTTCTGAAACTTCACGGCCAGTTCCCTTAGTGCCTCATCTTCCCAAATCCCATGTATTAGACAGGACGCTTTTAAGAAATTATAACCTCGACAGCTTCTCTGGGCACCACGATAAAAAGACCAGACCCTCAGCAAATAGAAAATGCAGCACAGGGTGTTTCCAGTGCAAGGCTCGGTCTTGTCCCACCATGGTACTAGCAGGTCAAGCTGCCAGTTTATAACCTGCTGCTCATTTTCTGCTTGCAAACAATTAAGTAATGCCTGTTCAGGGGTGGAGAGAGCCCCGAAGTAGGGCTTGTTCTGGATTGGCCTTCTAGGAACAGGGTTTTTTTCTTTTTTTTCTTTTTTTTCTTTTTTTCTTTTTTTTTTCCTTTTTTCTCCTTATATTCCTTTTTTTTGACAATGGTTAAAAAAAAAAAAAAAGAAAAAAAAAACCCCAGGGCACTACTACAGAGGAACCTGTCAGTAGACCATGGATTTACAGCTGAAAAGGCCAATTTGGTGTGAAATCTGGACACAGCTTTTGAACATGGGCCACAGCAAAATGTGTATTTACAATTTGCTGCCACTGCTCCAACAACACACTAGGTCTGATGGCATCAGTTTTTCTCTTCTTTACAATGAAAAAGCAATTATACTTTGGGCCTGAGGATGCAGTAATATATAACAAAATGAATGAACTCTGTGGCATGTAAGAATTCCAACTTCCATAGAAGTGGTAGATGCTGTTTAGGTGCATTTTCCTACAATTTTCACACTCCTGATTCTCTCCAGAGTGTTTTTGTAAGTGTCCCAGTGAGATAAGCAATAGAGCCATCTCACATGAATTAGACTGCTTTCATCTGGAGCAAAATTACACCAGCAACAAGTGTGACCCAGTAGACCATATCTAATTTAACTTCATTATGAAAAAACCCTGATTCCCCTCTTTACCTCAGGACAAACACAAATAAAAAAGTGAAAAAACTAGATTTTCTGCCATTGAAACAAAACCAATTATTATTCTGGTTCCTTCTTCTCCGCTACCCTTTACCCACTTCAGACTGCAGATTTGGAGTCTGCAGATTTTTTTATGCTTGTTTGTGCTTTAAAACTGCATAGTTAGTCTCTGTCTAACATCTGGGGTTGCAGTTTGAAACGGTGGTGGGGCCAAAACTATTCAAATGCATCTTGAGGCTCTGTTTCACCTTTGTTCTGGCCATAATCCCAGTGCTGTGTGACCAGCCTAGGGGCAGTTTAGCAGGCTGCAAAAGGAGTCTGGGCAGACTGGGAGAAAGGCAGATCAGGTGTTTTCTGTTAACTAGCTCTCATTAATTGAAAGGCCTAAATAAATATCCCTTACAAGTATTGTTTATCAAAAAATATTCAAACACTTTTCTTTTGGGTGTCGGATACATTATTTCATATTTGTGTGTATATGTGTACATACATATACACACATATACAAACTTCCCAAGTATCTTCCATCCTCCTCCTATTTCTTTCTTTCTTTCTCTCTTTCTCTCTTTCTCTCTTTCCTTCCTTCCTTCCTCTCTTTCTTTCTTCCTTTCTTTCTTTCTTCCTTCCTTTCTTCCTTCCTTTCTTTCTTTCTTCCTTCCTTTCTTTCTTCCTTCCTTTCTTCCTTCCTTCCTTTCTCTCTCTCTTCCTTCCTTCCTTCCTTTCTTTCTCTCTTTCTCTCTCTTCCTTCCTTCCTTCCTGTCTTTCTTTCTCTCTCTCTCCCTCCCTTCCTTTCTTTCTTTCTTCCTTCCTTCTTTCCTTCCTTCCTTCCTTCCTTCCTTTCTTTCTTCCTTCCTTCTTTCCTTCCTTCCTTCCTTCCTTCCTTCCTTTCTTTCTTCCTTCCTTCTTTCCTTCCTTCCTTCCTTCCTTTCTTTCTTTCTTTCTTTCCTAAAGGCTGAAACTCACGCACAGGTAAAGGAAAACATGCAACATTCACCTTCTGGTTTCTCCTCCGGACACTTCATGCTGGTGGGTGTGCATAAAGCAGTCCCCAGAGAGGGAACCCCCTTGGATCCAGGAGAACCGAAAGCACACGGAGATGCCTCCTCGCCTTCTGCCATCGGCCATCAGGACTCAAACAGAAGTCAAGACACCCTCAGGAGGTCTTTGGGCCATCACAGCACTGACCATGCTGCTTGATATTTTTGCAGGGATGTCTGGCTCACAGTCATTACACCATGGATGCTTTTAGTGTAACTTTTAACATCTATATTTTAACAATGGGGGAATCTGCAACAGAGTCAGCACATGGCAACATCTGAATGACTAATAGCTAGTAGAGGTTAATGTCCCTTAGCTTCCTCACAGGCCATCAACCCCTAGAGCTGATCATTAATTGCCTGGAATAGCCTATGCCATGGTCATTACTGCTTAATTATTCAGATGAAATGAATAATATCAATTCCAGGACTTCAGTTTTCATAAATGGAGAACTCTGTCTTTTTTTCCCAGACACATTCCACATCCAATCTAACATTATTTTCCTCCCTGCTTTAATAAACGATGCTCTGTGCCTGTTAAGCTTTCATAAAGGTAAAGACATTTCTTACGTATTAGGTAGCATATAGAACAGACAAATAACCAGCTTATATTCAGTTATTGTCGCATGACTGAACAAATAACCACAGAAATCAATCATGGTAAGTAATAAATGAATGAACTGGAAATTACAGGAAGAGACACGTCCAAACTGCAGAGCAGATGCAGCGTATGACCTGGTCCGACTTTCTGTTCCCCAGTCAAGGGGACATGGGGCACTCTGAGGAACCCCTTGAGCTCAGACTCCTGAGTTTCCTTTCCTAGAAACCAGAGAGCCGGGGGAAGCTTTGTTTCACTGAGGTACCAGACTCATACAGAACAACCAGCCAAAACCCTCCTTGCTTCAGGCTCCTCGCTTCCACGGCAACATATTGCATAAGCCCAAATTACTTTAGGTACGTCCTGATTAGGAAGCCTTGTAGAGGGTCTCAAGCCCATGTATCCTTGTTTATGGCCAGGAATCCACTAACCCTACCTCCTCCCCAGTATTTTCCATGGAAGGAGATGTGTGCGTGCAAGACTGTGGTGAGCTCCAGCTGATCCCTGCTGTGGACGTGGCAGGTACCTGTTATCGCAGATATACCCTCTTCCCTTCCCAGGAGAAAGGTTTACACACAGTCTTTGTGAATTCAAAGCTAAGTGCATGTGTACTTGCTGTTAGCACTCAGGAAAGGTATTTAACCTCAAAATTACAGAGGCACAAAGTGTCAAATTCTTCCCATCCCAGCTGAAACTTTGTGCGAGAAATGACACACCAGATCTTCCCTGCATGGATACCTACAAATAGCAATACAGAATTACCTCCTGGGCATGTTTTATATGGTGAAACTCTGTGGCCAGCAGAGTGGAAGAGGTCAAACTTGTCAGTCAGAGCAGTTTCTTTTGCTTTGAAGATCAGTGAATTTGTCAGGTTGTAGAGTTGGGAGAAAAGGGACACCAGAATCCAGCCCACACGTGACAGTTCACAGTCAAAAGTTCAGAGAGTTTGGATCCAAGGTGTTCATACACTTCATCAGAGGTCACTTCCCAGCTATTCATTTTCCTATCCCAATGCACGCCCAGATTCCTGAACCTTGTTCTGACCATGTATAGTTCAGGGTGTCAAAACTATTTGCAACCTGCTTGTCCATTGTAAAGCACCGTTGTTACCATGTTCACGTTCACTCAAAAGCAAAAGCACAGAACAATTCTGTGTGCCTCACATCTGACAGCTCTTTTGCCCGAGGCAGGTTGGCAGACCAGCACCTTGCCATAGGAATTCATCAGTCACTTCTATTATGAACATTTTGAGAATGCGCCTCTGTTTCTGTTTGTGTCTGTATGCATAGAAGTCAACAAATGGTGTGTCTCAGACAGAGTTTGTGTTCAAAGGGTGCTGTTGTTGGGTCTTCTGGGGAGCTGAGCCTCCTGCACATGAGAATGCCGCCTTAGTTTGGGAAAGATGTGAGTAGTGTCCTGCCGAATTTCACGTTGCACAGATCTACTTCTCAATATAGCACTTTCTTGCAGGCTCTGCTGGACCCAGTGGGTTGTGAGCCTCTCACTTCCAATGCACAGCTAAACACTATATGAGCTCGTCAAGAAAAAGTAAGGACAAGAAAAAGCATTTGCTAGGGAACGGACGCAATGTGGGCATGGTTGTACTAGTAAATTAAACAGGGCCAGGCCATGAGTTTCAACACTCTTCCTCCGTATGTCCATGCAGCTTATCAGCAGCGTTTTCCCTAAACAGGTTTGGTCAGTCAACCAGCAGTTCCCTACACAGAGCCTGGATGCAACTCAGAGGTTAGGATGTGAAGGGACCATCCCAGCATGAGTCTGGACACGTCCACACTGGGGATTTTTGAAAGGGAGAAGGAGAGGCCATGGAGGTTAGCTGCCTGCATAGGAATCACGCCCTTCCCCTTGGCTTCCAGGCTGTGGTCAGTCCCTTTTGCAGTTTGCATTAAGTATAGATAAAGCTCACTGGCCTAAAAATTGTGAGATTTGTATTCCGAGCCCTTCAAGAGATTTGTTGTGTGACATCTGGAGCACTGTTGGGTTTGCACTAATTGAGATCCTTGTTTGTAGAAAGTTGTTTTCTGTTAGATCAGTGCTCTGGGAGAATCGTGTATTTGTAAAGGCACGGAAAATTATAAGAAAAATGCACAAAAAATTAGTTTGCTCTTCAGGTCTTCAAGATGTTAAAAGAAAATCAAGTCTGAAAGCTGTACATATAGCATTTTATCTTACTGGATAATAAAAATAACAGTTTCGTGGAGGGGTTCACTAGCAGCCCACCGTGACAGACAAGAATTGGAAGAGGTTGCAGTGAAGATCTTTTCTAGGGAGGGCCCAAAGCTGCAAGAGAGGGGATTTAAGATGCAGCTGCTGTATTTCCCTGCTCCCTCCCTGCTGCCAGAGACACCACAGCTGTAGACAAGCCTCGCCTTTACTCCATATCCCAGTTTCCCACCAGTTACTCAATAACTTCTGCAGTAACATGAGGAAAGAGTAAATCTTGAAACTCTTCCTTGTTTGCTTTTTCGCCTGTTATTATTTTCATTTTAAGTACTCTCCAGTGACAGAAGTAGAGTCCCTGGTTAAAAGAGTTCACTGACAAAATGAAGAGGCAATGCAGAAAATGGGGAAATGGATGAAGAGAGAGGAGGAGGAAGAAGAATGTCCTGTGTCCCTTTGGTTACATCCTCTTGCCAGCTCTCCTGCATTCATATATAGACGTGTCTGTCATGGACACCTTGAAGATCTAGTGTATTATTACTGGTGTATTACTGCACTACTTGTCAGGTCCGTGACAGGCGTGAGCTTTCTGACAGGAGAGGACGAGAATGCAAAAAGCTTTCTCCGGAGGTTATTTCATGCATGGAGAGCTGCGAAAGGGAGGGCAGCAGAATGAGAGTGGGAAATGGGGAGTGAAAGGATGCCAGGAGCTTTATCAGGATAAAGAGATGGGAAGACCAGAAGATCAAGGACAGGGCTACAGAGGGTCTTGATAGCAAAAGGGAGATGCCTGTATTTTTTAAGCTGCGTAATGGAGGGAAGACAGGGTGGGAAGATGAGGGGGCAGCCAGGTAGTGCGTCCCGTGTGATGGAGGCTAATCCATTCCCAGAAGGGCAACAGCAACTAAGAAATCGTTGTGGTCCAAATGTGTATGTTTCCTCCTTCTTAACAAACGCTGCTACTGAGAAATCCCACGGACTGTGGGATTCTCAAGATTTGCTTCTTGCAGCTTCACTTACTTTTGCAATAATTCTCCACCCTTGTTCACACAGTCAGGTCTCACACAAGTCTGCTCCAAAGACAGAGGTAAAGCCATGAATTTGGAGATGAGGAGGTAGCACCATAGCCTGTCTCCTACTGGAGACGTCTCCTGTCTGATCAGCCAAAAGGTTGCATCTAAAATCACCTAATATGCCATGTCAGGATGGGACAGAGGCGTGACATGTCAGGCAGGCACGTGTCACCCGTGCTCAATTAGGCACGCTGCCCTGCAACAGCCCAGTATCCCAGTGTCTCCCATGCCCTGGGACCTCTCATTTCAGACATCTCTCCTAATCCCGTGTTGTCCCTTGCATCAAGTAAAAAGAAATTTGACGGTACAAAGGAAACTAACAAAAAAACTTTTAGGCTTCCACCTTTCCCACTGAATTAATCATCTCTGGCAGATTTGTGGCTTCCTATGACCCTCGAGTTTTACTGTCTGCTAGCACATCAGGCACTGATTTTCCTCTCTCTTTCCCTGCAGCAAGCATTACGGTGATCTTTCTCAACACTGACAGGGGCAGGGCTTATTTCCAGTAAAAGGGCACCATACTTAGCTGCACAGGGTAAGTGAGGTTAGGGAAATAGGTGCATGGGAATAATGAGAGCACAGAGGGCAGCGGACTTTCAATATGTTTATGCAGTTAAAGGTAACAAGTTCAGACACTATCGTTTATTTTTTCCCATTGTTCAGTGAAAAAAACCCACCCCTCTGTTTGCACTGTTTTCTCTCTGTGAGCGCTTTCCTATTTTTCTTAACCTCTGTGTTGCAGTGGAGCTAGACTGTGTACATGAAGATATACTCCCTGCCCTGGGGAAGATCCGAGATAAGCAAAGTGACATACAAATGGCAAGGGGGAGAGAGCGATCTAATCGACTGGCCGCAAGCTTTGTACATTTAAGATAGGAAAAGCATACAGAGAAGAGGAAAGCTGGTTTCTCCTGGGAGAGGCATGCTGCTCTCCCCCTTCTTTTCTTTGTCCTTGTCTTTTCGCCCTCATCTCCCTCGTACCCTTTTTTTGTGCTTCCCATGCTGAGATAGTGTGAGACTTGGGGGAGGCATTGCAAGGGCTGTAGCGTGGCCTGTGCACATGTATTGGCCGGTTAGTTTGTTTTCTAATTTAGTTTTCTGCCTGTCTCTGTCTCTTCTCATGGCCTTCAGCCCGGCACAGGGACATCAGCTGCTTCTTGCTAAAATTGGCTCCATTCCTCTTGCTGTCTGGTGAATACCGAACACCTGCTGAGGGTCTTTGGGTTTGAGCATTTTTGTGTGCTTCCCATATTGCACGTAAAGATGGAAATCAGGCTTTTTTCCCCCTCCTCCTCTCCTTTCCTCACCCCTAAAACTCTTTCCAGGTGTCAAATCTGAACTCAGTAATACCAAAGGATTTCCTGCACTTTCATATCACTGTATTGTTCATCTTTGGGTGGAGTTTTTGAAACTCTCCTCTTCAAAACGTCTTGAATGCTTGAAGTTCAAGTAGGAAGCTGAATGCTTTTGTTTCAGGACAAAATAAGTATTTCATGTTATAAAATGCAAATTCTTTCTCTGGCCCTTCCATCCAGCTGGAAAATGGTTTGGAGGTGTCTGAGCAACTGCAGGGCTTCTTGTCCCTTCCTGCAACTCCCAGTTAGCCATAAGCCAAAAAATGAGACCGAATCCTCCCCGTGGCACAGCGTCGTCATGGCATTGATGGAAGAGCGTGGAAAATGCCATTGCAGCGGCCCCACCACCTTGCCTGCTCCTCCTCGCTGCCCGTGCGAGGCCGAAGGAGCAGCGGCAGAGCGGCGGCAGTCAGACCCCGCGGCATTGCGTGGAAGAGCCTTCACACTGTCAACACTGGGATGGGGCAGGAATGGATGAGTTTTCCTTGACCAGTCTGGCTGCTGATCTCCCAGGCCTTCCCTCTTCAGACCTTGGACTTTTCAGCCTTTGGAAATGCCCCGTCACGGAGGGACTTTTGTTCCTGGGTGGTCTGAGTCGCTGGGTCTGTGACAATACCCACCGTATGGGTCATGGTCCTGCAGGGGACATCGTATAGGGCTCCGGTTGGTGTTGCAACACATATGGGCTACCGTGCGATGTACCTGTGGAGCCAAGGTGACAAACACTGCTCCTGTGCTTTGCGGGATGCTGTGGTTTGTGCCCAGGAGGAAGGAGGACCTGCCTGCCATCTCGTTGCAGAGCCTTGGTCAATATTTTAAACGTACAAAGACTGTGAATCCCCTGAGGCAAAACTCTGGCAGGTTGATGGTGCTGTAGAAGATCTCAGAGGTCTGACATGAACGTGGTAAACTTCATCTACCATGAATATCTTGGCTTTGGAAGTGCTAGCCAGTGGAAAGATGGGCATTTGGCTAGGTGTCTCTGCTCTTCTGATGGCTTTTTTCATCCTACTTTCTCACAGCCAGTCCTGGGAAGAGCTGTCAGGCCACAGCTGCCCGTTTCACACCTCTCTGAGACAACCAGGACAAGGGCACCGGAGCCATGCACTCATCCCTGGCTGCCACCCAGACCACTTGTGTGCACTTGGACAAGTTCTCGAATCCTCCAGCACCCATCCCCACCATCCCACCTTTAACAGAGCTCATTTCTTAGCTCTCCAGGACCTCTCCTCCCCTGCAACTGCTGTAGACTCTTCAGTCCAGATCCATCCTCCTTATCTTCATGCATGTAACTGAAGTGCCTGGTAAATGTCTCATCCCCATTATCATCTCTGTTCACGGTCACTGGAAGGCCAGAGACAGGCACTTCCAGGTGGGAAGTGGTTTGAGGTGGGTTGTACTGGTTGGCATGAATCTGGGCTGCAGCTCCCCTTCTCTGAGTCCACGGCACCGCCTGTAAAGGTGTGGGGCACGTATGGTACAACAAGTTGCCACAGTGACTTCAGAATTGGACTGTGTTCAGCCAAATGTCTGAAGTGTGGCAGAGACTTTATAACCATCTGTTGAAAGGACTTTGTCTGCTATCTGTCATGAAACTCTTCCCAAATGAAGTTTAATTGCTTGGCCTTGCAGTAAATTTTATATTCCCTGACTTCTCAAGAAAAAAATATGTCTCTTCCCATGGCTGCTGCTGCATGGACATCCCTTTTGATACCACATTGCACTAAAAGCGATGTTGCCTTTCTCAAGGCACAGGTAATGCAAGTTAAAGATTTGTAAAGTAACTTTCGAAAAGGCTGCTTCAAAAACATCCAGCCTCATTAATACAAACTGAGATCTTCAAAAAGCCTTCTTTGCTGACCTAGCTCAGAGAAACACCAAGATTTAAGCAAAGGAAAAGTCCCAGTGAAGTCGGGGGGCTTAAAACTAAGGACAGACTAGCAGGAGCTACACGTACACAGGGCTAAAAGTAGGCTGACATGCTTTGCAGGGTGAAGCCCTGCTGCCAGGCTCACTGCGGTGACCCAATTTCTTTGCAGGACTCTGCAGGGGAAATGCTCACTCCTGCAGTTCGTCCCCTTCCTTCGGTGTCATTAGTTCTGTTCCTCCCACATCAAACTTCACAGGGGAAGGATTTGGATGCACTTCTGGGAAATGACACCTCGTTTTTGCTGTACAAAAATCCTAGCAAAAAACCTGCCCTGAGATTTTTCATGCAGCTTGAGGACTGGAAGAGAGATGAGCCTTGCTTCGTCCCCTTCTCCATCAGGGAGCAACCTTAATTGCGACAAGGGCTGGGATAACTGCCCCACGGGGAGGGGGCAGCTTGAGCAGGGGTAAAACTGTCCTTTTTTGTGCCCTCAAGTCAAGCTTGAGACTTAATCCACTGGACATGGAAGACACAACGACCCACCTCCAGAGCCTGGGCAGGAGATGGGGGCAGCAGCCAGGGCTGGTACAAGGGAGGAAAACGGTTTGGTTGTTGCTTTGACCTGATAGCTGTCTGAAGACAAGAGCAGGTTGCAGATATTTTGTCCTGTACCCAGCACTGCCTTTCTTAAGCAAATTTGTGTGTGTTACTTGATTTCCATTTTCCACAACTTCCTCCTCAGTAATATGCAGTTAATATTTATATATACTTAGTTAATGCACAGTTTATATGTACACACTTCACTGCGGTTCTGCAGATTAGTTAAACAAAATCTGGCCGGATTCTGCCTGGCCTAGGGATTTGTATGGGTGTAAACAGGATCATGACTTATCTGGTGCAAAGTGTTTGGGAAATGAGAAATAAATTGAATTTCATAAACAGAGTATTCAATGTTAAAAAAGCGTATAAGTTTAGAGCAGGAGATGCAGTAAAATAAAACACTGTGGAGCAAGGACGCTCCTGGAGAGCAAGCACTTGAGAAGCAGGTAAGTACAGCTCCTTACATCCCCCAGCAAGTCTCTGATGACACTGACTGCGTGACTGCATTCGTTCAATCAACCCAATATCATGTGAGGATGCACTTAAGGGAAATTCAGTGCTTGGTAAAAACCCATCCCCAGCTAAGCTACAGCCTGATTCTTGATAGGAAACAAGGCTGCCTGCTTTTTTTTCATGGTCATTTTTGGTGCAAATAATGGGTTTGTAGAGTCTCCCTTTTACCACCAGAGGTCATAAGCAAAACATCTCAGCCCCTCAGTCAATCTCCCGGCAGGAGGGAAGTGGAAGAGTCAGCAGAAATATTGCTTCATTCGCGGGAAGTAAAATGCAGGCGATAACCGAAAGGATCCCCAGGAATTGAGAGGGAAGGTGCCAGGGTTAGCAATGCGACCACCAGTCTGCCTGCACCAGAACTGGGAGCTGGGCAGCGGGAAGAGGTGCTGCTCGTCCTCTGCTGGATGTAAACGCAGATTTGTTGACGTTTCTTGCCCTTTTGTATTTGCTTATTCATGAACGTTAATGCAGGAAACTTTCTGTGTTTTGCAAGAGGCGTGCAGAATCTAAAAGCCCTGTTGAAACCTGTGTGAATATTCAAAAAAGGCACTTGCAGCTTTCCTCGAAATGTGTTTTTGCTATTTGCAGGCACATTTCAGGAATATTAAAAAAGCATCTGAGCATAATCAGCAACCGAGAGAGGGAATTTTCCTGCCCATAAAGCCTGGATCAGCTCATGGACAAGAAACACGAGCATGTGATTTCTCTGACCAGCCATAAGACACGAAAATTGGAAAGGCAGCAGAAAGCTTAGAATGAAAAATCGGCTCAAGTATATCCACACTGTAAAACTTTAAACAGTTATTAAAGTCATGGACTGTAAACTGTGTGCACATCGTTTGCAAAAGGAAATGTGCTTTCAGCCAAATTATTTATGACAAATAACTTCATCTTCTCTCCCTGCCCCTTTGAGCACAGCTGTGGCCAATGTATGTTGGAAAGGAAAGGACTGAAGGTGGCAAATCAAAATTGTAATTTTTTAATTCAGAAAATGTCAAGCCAAGCAACTGTGCTCTGCTGTAAAGCACCATCATGTCCTGGCCAGAGCTCTGTGCACTCCCAGTTACTGGTGGCCAGGAGTAGTTGTCTTCCCATGAGGAGCACACATGAGGAAAGAGAAATGGCATGAAGCAGAAGGAATGGTACTGATGGGCCAGAATTTCCCACTATGTATGGGAAACTCTATAGCACACATACCTTCACTGTAAGTAAAAAGGAGTAATTGTATTCATATTTCAAAAGAACCACCCAGTTGCTGTAAGTCCCACAGTCTGTTTTTACTGAGAGATAAGGCTCTTGAAAAAGATGAGGTTTATTTCTCAAAATTGGTAAAACACATTTCTGAGCAATGACTAAAAATAAGCTCCATCTTGCAGTGAGTTATTACTTACTACTCTGAAAGAGAAGTTTATTACAGAAATCCTGACAGCTCATTAACTACCTTACTAAAGAACGGTTGTGCTGTAATAAAACTCCCATCACTCCACCTTGTCAGCAAAAGAAAAGATAAAATGAAGAGACCGTTTACATATTGTGTTCGATCAACAGTCGCAAACCCAGAAACCCCCTGGTCTTGAGTCGGTGCCATGGTGGGGTGATGGTGGGCCCTGGGAAATGCCCCCTCCTGCAGAGAAAGGCCACCAGACCCAGCACAGCAAAATCCATGAATTTATGCAGAAATAATATTTTGTGACTCTCCCATCATATTTATTTTTCTCCTCTACTCTCTCTGCAGCTTGTCATATCTTTCTGTAAAGTGTGGTTATCGGACCTAGATAGGGTAACACTCTAGTGGGGATCTTATCATTATGGATCAGAGCATGTGAAATACTTCTGGTGTCTTGCACATGACATTCCTGCCACTAAGTCCAAGAATGGGAGTTGTCTTTTCTGCAGCATCATCACACACACATTTTTAGCTTGTGAATCACAGTAATTACTGAATTATTTTCTACTCTACTGGTGACTTACCCGTAGTTCTCCATTGTGTTTTTCCATATTCACATCTTATGACTAAAGGAAGCTTTTTGCATTTCTTTTTACTGAACACCCTGCAGACCTTGGATTGCTTCTCCAGCTTGTCAAAATCATTTGAAATGTTATCCCCGTCCTCCAAAGTACTGTCATCTGCGAATGGCAGAAAAAAAATATGTTTTCTGTTCCATCCCACAAGTTGCTTAACATGACCAAACCTCAGGTAAATCCCCACTGAACATTATTTGAAATACATCCCGGTTTGACAAAAAGACCCACCAAACTCTAAGCATATTTTTCCCTCAGTGTGTGCATCCACCTACGAGCTAGGTGTCTAAGCTGCTGTTCCAGTGGGTGGAAGCTGGAGAGTTATTCTGTTCATCCTCAGGTGGGCAAAGAGTGGTAAGGTGAATTTGTCTTCTGGACTGTACGGTGATGCTCTCAGGGCAGCCATACGGGGCTGGCCGATCTGACACAGGACCTATGGGATGTCCACCCCCACTGTGAAGCAGTAGGGGAAGGTCAGCCAGGAGGCATCTCAGATGCTGCTAGATGCCTTTATGTGGGCAACTGCATTGAGCCTGAGATCTCCTCCCTACAGAGGAAGCTTAGACGGCTAGGTTTTGTGTAGACACCTACCCAGTAAACAAGAGACATTTCTATGCACGAATCTGAGGCTGAATCTTGTCCTACCTATCTTCATTTTTGCTTAGGGGAATGCCATGTAGAGCAGTGTGAAAAGCCATATGAAAGTCAAAGCAAATCGTATTTGTTGTTATCCCCTAGGCCAATTATTTAGTCAAAGACTGAAATTAGATTGGCTTGACGTGATTCTTCTTGATAACTCCATGATTGCTGGTTTTCAATGACTTTATTATCCTTTAGATGCTTTGGTGATGTTTGCTTAATAATTTGTTCTAAGCACCAAAGCCACATTCCCTGAGCTCTAGCTCCTCGGACTCTTCCCCACCTTTTAAAAACCTGTGCCATATTTGCTGTTCCACACTGCTCTAAGAGATCCCATAAGCTCTTGAAGATAATTGTTAGAGCAACAGAAATCACTTCAGCAAGCTCTGCAAGTTCCCCAGTGTGTGTTTCATTGGGTGTTACCAATTTGAATAATTCTACTTATCTAAATGTTGTTTAGACTCTTCTTTTGAAAGTTCATGCTGCATTTCTATTCCCTTATTAAAATAGTGATAAATATCTAGTCCTAATTAACCCCGTTTGGTGATGACCGAGGCTGTTGAATACTGGCCATGGTTGCCCTTCTCTCTTGCGAGCTGCTGGACCCGCGCTTTTCTTTGTCCTCCTCTTGCTTTCCCTGTATTCCTCAATGTCGTCCCTGCCCCTTGCTGTTTGTCACACATTTTACAGCTTGGCCATTCTGAATGCAATATTACATTCTGTGGATGTGAGGACTAGTAGAGAAAGATTGTTTTTCCTTCCTGAGGACCAGATGCTGGATTCAGTTACTATTAATATTATCTGACAACAGTATTGAAAACCAATGATGTCAGGTTTTGGCATTAGTGTACCAGTGCTATATTGCTGCTTGATTACTTCAGCCGTATGCATGAAATGGTGTATGATTGCTTTTTTGCAGGCTGTGTTGAAATAGTCTTTATGTAACAATGGATGATATAAGGCAAAAATTGAAGGATACGGGCAATACCCCTGGTATAATCATCTTTAGTCTTGCATCTTTGCTTCCAGCATCTGCTTGCAGGTCATTGAGATCATTTTGCTATCGTGTTTTCCCTTGTACTCACCTCAAATAGCAATCTAGACATTAAGGATAGCTATTAAACAAGGCCATGTTGGAAAAATTATTTGGGTTTGGTTGGGTTTTTTTTTTAGTTCTGGTCAATTCCAAATGTTTATTCAAATGACAGAATTTCTGGACGCATCGGGAATGTCCAGCAGCAAAGGGCAAACATATTTGCTAACGGCAGGTAGCCCGTCATTCAGCATGGTTGTGATTAAAGCTTAAAATGGTCTTGGATGCAATCCTTTGAACTCCAAATTATGGCTCACATGATAGATTGATGCAGAAAATGTTTACACTTCATTATGCTGTAAGATGATGGATAAGCTCGCAACTGCATTTGATCAGTGAAGTGTAGGAACAGGTCAGATGAAGTAGCAGATGGAGCAGGTTGAGAAATGAGGATAGAAAGTTAATTGTGGCCAAGATTAATTTCCTTTATTTGACTATGTGGGAAAAGGGTTTGAAATTGTTTGGAAGGTGTTTCTAATTTCAGAGGACAATAATAGTATTTAGTACTGCGCATGACTTTAGGCACATAAATTTAATCTATAGATTTCAAAGCACTTCACAAACACAGCTGTTAATCTCCTTGCTCATCTTTGGAAGAGGAGGCACTGACAATTTAGTGAACTGTTGCTTTGCCCCAACTTTTCACACCAGCCCACAGCAGGTCTGATGCAGAGTCCTGCCGTCCCCAGTTAGAACATCCTCAGATTCAAACCAGACACAGAAAGCCAGCTCATCTCTTAATATCATTGGAGAAATTCGTAAATGGGATCTATTCTTCCCAGAGAATCTTTTTGAGTCCCAAGCGAATGGGCAGGATTGCAACCTGTCTCTGGAATATTAGTTAATTGGCAACTTGCGTAGATAGCAGCGCCCTGAGCATGCAGTGTCCCCACAAAGTGATCAGAGGGTGAAATCTGGCTGCATCCAAATGGAGAGACACAGGACGGCCTGTGAGAACACCTTGGTGCTGTGTCAGGATGAGACCCCGGTACCTAACACCTAAATGGGCCTGATGGCACCTTCCAGCCAGGTCCTCAGTCTGGACAGCTGGTTTGTCAGGACCTTGGAATCATACACATACACTTGGCACGCAATTGCCTTTGCGCATCTACTGCGTGCAGAACATACAGGCATTTGCACAAAAGCACAGTGCAGAAAAAATAAAAATATTTCCCATTAACTATGTGGAAACTGGATAATTTCTGTGCTTTTTTGCTCAGTTATGTATTGCCGCCCTCTTGCTCTTAAACTTTGCAAAGGTTCCCATGCGTCACTGAAGTTCTTCCTGCTCTGTTCCATAAGCGCACATGCAATGTATGGTCATCCCGAGCATAGTTTCCACTCCTCTGTAGCTTGTAATCCTCTATGTCCCTTAGAAATCACTGACTGATTTCTTGCCCATTGAAATCAAAGGCCAAAATCCTGCAGAATTCAGTGAGGCCAATATTTTTCCCTGTGTCTCTGCCATCGTTAAGCAGAAACCATTTGGCTTTAGATACCAGGTGTCTCATCATTCTGAATAAGCTGCCAAAAGAAAGGAAAAAAGAACACTTTTTCAATCATTTTAGTTCTTAGGAAATCTGGAGTCGTACACAGACCTTTCAGTGTTCTCAGTATGTGTCCTGTCAGTTTGTCTCCTCTGAGAGAGTCCAATTATGTATGTGTTGCAGTCATATTATAAAACAGCCATTTCACAAAATAACTGATTTCACAATGTGATTGTAACATACTAAAAATACCATTTGCAGTATTTACAAATACCGACGGCTAACAGGGGCACTCACGGAGCAGATGGGCATCTCTACAACTAGTGTTTACCAATTTGGGGTACTTCACTGAAGGTTTTTGTAAAGGGGTGGGTAGCTGTGTGCTGATGTTAAGTAGGAGGATGGCTTTTCTTGAGTAACACAGTCAGATGAAGTCCTAATCATGACAATTAAATAGCACATCTCCTGGCACCTAGTAGTGGTGCAAAAGCCGCAGATAATATTCATCACATCAAAGTAACTGGAACAAGTGTGGGGCACAGATCCCGCACATGTTACATAGGCCAAATGGCAATGAAGTAAATAGGAATTTTGGCGGAACTGTGGCTCCTGTCATCACACGGCTTTGAAATCTGAAAATCTAAGGCTTGAGTCCAATCATTTGCACTCATGCTCTGAATGGGACGATAAATGAACAAATAAATAACGGCATCTTCTCATATGAACCTGACTTTTCTCTGCACACTTTGGGTTCTATGCATTTAAACAAAAGAAAGTGCAAAAAATATTCAGAGTGTTACCATATCTAAGAAGCCCGAATTTTGAGAAATTATTGAAATAAGGTATTGCTATTGTTGTAATAACATCATACAACAACAGTGCTTGCAACACTAATCGTATAACAAGATAGTAACCTATATGATGTAATATATATGATGTAACTATATATTACCTTCATCTTCCATGGCACTTTCCACCCAGAGATATCAACATGCCTTGCAAAGAAGAGCAGTATTAGTATTGCTATTATAATTACTATTATCATTAGCCAACAAGAAATGTGCATGTCTGCACAGTGTAGATGAATCCAATCAATGTATGTGTACAGAACAGAAATGCCTATATTCATCTGAAATATTATTTCAGTAGCACATTACGTATCAACAAAATGGAAACTATTTTTATAGGGGGTGAGGGGAAACTATTTTCTACCAGTTTATTCACTCAATAGAGATGATTCTGGAGAAAAGGACAATGACCATGAAACTAGCATTAATCTTCACATATGATTGATCGTTTAATTGTAGTAGTCTTTCTTGAAGCTAAATAATCGCTAGTTGATACCGAATTGCACTCAAGATTTACAGGGTAAACACCCGTCACTTTTTAGACATCACACAATAGCCCAAGATATAATTATCAGTTCATCATTAGTATTGTTAAACATATCACGTAGACACTGGAAATAAATCCCCAAATACCAAAACCTCAAGCAGCATCCTAATTGAAACAAAACCACCTTCATATTCAGGTTATTGAGTAATTTAAAATTAGTATATTTAGCCAGAACTCTTGTTCCACATTTAAAATAGAAGCATGATCCAACGTTTTGGGGTAAACTATTATGCTGCTGTGAAGAAAAACTGTCAAGATAATAAAACATGGGAAGCAACAGAGAGGCGAATTCCAGCAGTGGTATTGATAGACTATGTTATTAATTTTGGATTAGGTGTGAGTGATGTGCTTAACATTTACACTAGAGATCAGGGCGGAAGGGTTCCATCCAATTCTTTTTTATCAAAAAAACAGCCCCCTTTATGACCTCTCTGAAGAGCGATATGTGAACAATTTATAGCTAAATTATATGATGCTGCTAAAGCTCTGGCAAATAACAAAGGGTTTTGGCCATGATAAGTTGCAGCACACAGCAGAGATATCTTCCTCATCCAGAGTTTACCACCATTTTTAAAAAAATGGTGGAGAAAACTTTAGAGAAATGGGGAATATGTCTGAGAGCAGAGCAAGCGATTACCTTGTTCAGCCAAACTCTTGCCCAGAATGCAGTTGGTAACCATCTGCCTCCGTACTATTTGTCTGTGGCTCTGGCTGTGCCTGACCTACATGTGACACTTGGGAGCAGATGTGCATCAGGATACAACAGATGAGAGAACCTCAGCCCCTGCCAAAAGGACTCCACACATATTGGGAAGGATGAATACCAATAAATCAGGATCAGATGGGATGCATTATACAGCTTTTTCAGAGTTGAGAAACAGTTGAATTGTTTTATCTATTAAATGCATCAATAAAGGATTTAATAGTAATATGCCTTCCCGCTGTATTTGTCTTAAGCAGTAACATAACGTTTGTGTCCACCCAGGACCTTTTCTTTTCAGGGCATTAGAGACTGAAACACAGGTTTGATGCCTGGAAATCAAGATCCACCAAAATGACATTAATTCCATCCTATTACCTCCCACTTACCTTCTATTCATACTTCATTTAACTTGTATCAGTGACTGACTGAGGCGTAATATCAGAGTTCACAGGCTCAGAGTATATATTTAAGATATTTCAGGAAGCGGACAAGGGAGGGGGAGGAGGATACCTGAAAGGATTAAGCACAGATGAGTTGAACGTATTTATGCTGGAAGGAGGGCTCTGAACATACATGGAACCTACGCGACAGCCGAGACAGAAGTGCTGCGCTGTCAACAAGCGTCACGTAGAAATGGAGATAACCGTGCGCTCAGCTGGTATCCCATATCTGCCTGATACGAAGCAGTCTGTAACACTTCATTTAAGTTGCGGGAAATGGCTTTCTGTGGTAGGCACTTGTCATTTGGAAGAGGTGTTGCATTTGGTTCGCCAAGGAGGGTTCACGGGGAGGAGTTTTTGAGGGACCGACAGGCTCTCTGGTGTTAAGAATAACAGTTAGGGCTACGTATGGGTCTGAAACTTCAATTTCACTGTCTTTCCAAGATTAGCTTTACAGTTCTGCAAGGGTCTTCTTAATGTAGTAGAGTCTTCAATTGCTGCAATATCTTTTAATGAAGCCTCATCTACGGATCTGTTTAAAACTGGACAATGCCTCATTAAAAATACTTTGTATAGTGACTTCTTTATACAAAGAATGAAAATAGTTTTCTCATCTAATACCTGGGTGTTCTGCATCATGAGTGAATATATCGCAGGCAATTCATAAGCATTGTATCAGCTGGATACATGATGCAGTTAGCTACATGATTTTAAATAGGAATGGCACAATTTTTCTTAAAGAAAACAAGTGGGCAAAAACCAGAAGCAAAATTGATAAGAAAATGGAATACATTTGTTTTAATAAGGGTGCATGCATCTTTTCAAAGACAGCTGAATAAATTTAGAGCAGAGGGATTTGTCTCCTTTTTTGTATTATTGCCATTATTAATACCAATAGTATTAATTTAGCTCAATGTTATTTTAATCCCAATATGTTTTCAGAATCAGAGATAAGTCTTTGATGTCCTTGAATGTACATGAAAGCTGTACATTTAGAAATAACATGTTTTCCCCAGTACTGACTTCCCCACTGCATTAATATGCTCTCGCAGATCCCTGCAGTTCCTACTCCCGGTTCAGTTTTGCACCTATTGCAGAATTTACTGAGACCCCCAAATCTAAATGCTGTGATCCGAATGGTGACTACTTTGGTAAATTATGATATGTGTAGTAAGCTGAATTAGGACTCTTTCCCTGGGGCATACACTTTCCAGGGCCACCGGGTTTGTGTGCGCTCTCACCGTCCTTCCCCAGTGACGTACGGGAACCGAGGAGCGACGTTGTTCTCTATGCATATGTTCAAAGAGCAGAAAAGAGCTTTTCAAACCGTGCTTTTAGGAACACACCTTCTTGATCTCCCCGAGTGCTGGCTGATCATGCGGTTCGGGTTTAGCCTTTTTGTTAATGGATTATTAATATGCAGCTAATACTTGAGTAACACCACTGGTACCTGCCCGCAGTTGGCCAAGTGGTTATCTCCCAGAGCCTTAGGTCATATAAATGGTGAGGCGTGAGGAATTATTGTGTTTCGTTCAAAACTCCCAGGCACCTTGCAGCTGAGACAGGGCCTCCCAGCAATATTGTAATCCTGTATTTTTCACGAAAGCTACAAGGCCTTCTAGTTAACTTGGTATTTAAAGTAAGTAGCAGCAATTTGTAGAACCCAGTAATAAAATCACATCAAAATGACAGTCTTTAAGACAGAGCAAGGAAAAATTGTAATGCTTTCTTCTGCACTAATGATTTGAGAGGTGTAGCTAGACTTTCGGGAATAAGGCTACATAAATTAATTTTTTTGTGTGGTTTTTACTGGCGCAATATTCTTGCAGGTTTTCATTATAGCATTTAAGCATCAAGATTTCCTTAAAAATCACAAAACAATAGATTAACCTCAGCACTAAACAAAAAAAAAACCTTTTTCCTGGAAGTTTGTTTAGTAGGCTAACTCTTCTCCCGTTTGGAGTAATACACACAGAGAAAGCAGAGCCTTACCCCACCAGAAAATTTTTGACAGAACTCCCAACAACCACTGTCAAACATCAAACTGTCTAGATGGTCTCGGCAAAGTGGGTTGCCCTTGATATTTCATGGAATTAGTGCCAGACACTAATACCTGATCTTTCTGATTCACAGGGTGCAATTCACCTCGCCTAAACGTAGGCATCTACAAAGGAGATGTGTCCATCAGAGCTGTTCTCCCAGCTACTTTTTTCTTATCAGCAGAGAGAAATAAGCCCTTCTCCCTTGTGATTCATCTTGTCCTAAGGTAATCATCCAAACCAGATCAGATGACTCATGAACTAGAAATGCATGTTTCCATGAATTAGTCTAGGAAGGGAACCCTCATCTAGCTCAGGTGGAGACATCCACCCGGCAGATGCCTCAGGTTAGGCGAGATGAATGCTATCAAGCGTCTCGCCAGTGTTTCTGTGTCCTTGGTAGAGTAGACAGGAATAATTTGTCATAAAAGAGGAAGTCTGCATTTAAAACAGGATCTTCCCATGTAATAGTTTGCTACAGGGCCCGATCCTTTCCTTTCTGGAAGGAAGAACTGAAATAGGGCAGCTTCTCCTGCAGGGACAAAACATAAAAGACAGAAGTGGTCTCCATAAAAATTTAGGGATGCAGCGAAGTTGCACCCTGCTGCTCTAAGAAAGGATCCATCTTACTGTATTCCAGGCAGAAATGAAACTATTGCAGCACCTTTGAGAGCAAAGACCGTCCATACCCCTCTCAGCACTCTGCTTATTTGGGGAGGCAGGGGGTGTTGTCAGGGGTTTGTGTTATCTGAGCGAGCGGGAGGAAAAGAAACAACAACAAGACATTTAAAACTGATTGATAAATTCCAGGTGTGTCTTTGAAGAATACTAAAATACTCTATTTCCTTTTGTTTACAGTATATATCCTACTCTAAAATAGATCTGATGGGAAAAACAGACCGTACCTCCATATTTACTGCATTTCTGGAAACGCGTCTATTTATTACTGGCATCTGCTGTTGGTGACAGATCTTGAGTAGAATCCAAAAGTCCTGAATAACACTTGGCTTTCTTTATTATGGTAAAAATATTGCTTTTGCAGGCTCACTGCAATTAGCAGAAAGATTGTATTTTGTTCTGCATGCCCTTTACTAGCAGTAATCCAATATTGAATTGCCTCAGAGGGTCTCAGCAATAACTGGGTCAAACTCTCTCATAACTCTTTCCGCTTGACCTGGAAAATTGACACTACCATAGGAGTGCACGGTATATATGTATACTGTCGAAACACCGCGTGTATTTCAATCTTGCACGCAGTTCTCCATTTATTCACCTTCCTTTTATGATTTATTTGAAGTTTGTCCATATCTCAATTTTTTTCCAACCTATTTAGCCTCTAGATAAAGACCACTTAGCTGCTAGCAGAAGCAAAATTCATCTTCACGCAGCATTTGTACTGAACATGTTCTAATTAAGTCAGTTAAAGTAGCTATCTGCAATTCAGCATGTCTGAACAGCTCTCCATTCATCAGTGATCTCCTGTAAACATTTAGGACATCTTGACCTTGACTAGCTGTGAGTGTAGGAAACGCAACGTGGCTGAGATTCGCGGGCTGCTTCTTGGCAGGAGGGTGGCAGCGTTTTAAGCTGCTACTCCAAGTTATTCCCGGCCACGAATGTAAAGAGCCAAGAGGAACGGCGGCAGCTCACGGAGACCACGCTGAGGTCCCACGGCAGGACCAGGGCGCCGGGAGGGGGGAATCTCTTGGGAGGGTCAGAGACGTGGTGTGATGTGATGTAGAGTCTCCATCTAACACTCACACAGGACACCAGATAAACCATATTTTTCTACCATGTGAATGAAGTGTATTCCTATTGGATTTTGTGGAAAACCAATATTTTAAAAGCAGACCCAAATTCAGCTGACATAATCTTCCCCCACCTACACCTGTCTTTTTTCTTTTTCAGCCGACTCTCAGAAGCTGGTGTACATACCATCAAGGTTTAATCATTATCACAGTCTGAAAGTTTCACTAATTCTACCTACTACACCCATAAATATTTTCCATTTTGGAAAGTCCGTACATAAAGTTGACATTTTAGTAAATGTTAATAGCTAGGCTTTTGAACCAGCAGAACAGGTTATACTGAAAAACGGGTGGTTTGCATGCATGAAACCATGACAGAGAAGAAAGAATCGCTGCTCATGTTCCCATGTTTTGCCCAAAGTCTAGAGATTAAAGCAATCCCTAGAATATGTGAAATCCAGCTCTTATTCCTGTCATAACCAGAGTGGATGTGAACCTACATTTCTTACCTCCATGGAGCGGCTAAACACCAGGCTGTGTAATATAAGGATGCTCCTGTCAATGCAACTCCTCTTCATACCTAAGAGGTTATTGGGGTAGGAACTGGTGCCCTGGTATTACATGTCCCAGATGAATGCCCTGACCTCCGCTCCATCCATCTTTCTCTCTTTGTCTGCCTCTGGCTCAATTTATATTTAACCACTGAGCCTTTGTATAAAACAAGCACTACATTCTTTACTTCCTTCCCTGCATTTTGAATGCTGTCTGTACTTTGCACTTCATTTCATGAGGGATTAAAATGCTTGAAATAGATTTGATATGTTTTCCTTCAGCCTAAAGTGATAATTGTTATCATTTGCTTCTACCAGAGAAATTTTTAAAAGTTTTAATTTTGGCTCAAGTTTCATAGCTGCCGTTTTTCAAATCCTAATTTCTCTTTGTTCTGTTTGTTATACTATCTGCTGTCAACTGCCTTGAGGTTTGTTAAGGTTTCAGACACTGAATGTCCTTGCCAGTGGAGACTAAGTGTAATAATTTAACAGCATTTTCAATGTTCAAAGTCAGGGGAGTTTGAGCTGTTAAGCCTGCTGGTTGTAGTTGCACAAAGTCCTGCTCCACAGTATAAAATGCTTATAATTTCCAATCTATTAAAGCAGTCTCTCTGCATTCTGCTTTTATTCCCTGATGTTAAAAAAAGTGCTAATTAAGCAAAATGAGTTCAACTCCAGTTTTATTTAAGGGAATTTTGCTTAAATTTATCAAAACCTCCCCTAGACAAAAGCTTTGGAGGTGACGTAAATTAAGATCAATTTTAACTCTCAAGGAAAGGATAGAGATATAATCAGGAGCTTAATATGACCTAAATATTTTTGGCATTCATATAGAGATAGCAGATAGGCTTCCGGTATGTCATCCCTCTAGCAAAAGACAGTTGAAGACAGGTGGATTTTATAATCCTATCCTTACTCCACTCCATGAAAGCTAAGGATCACAGTGAACAAAACATATTTTTCACGCAGAGAAATCACAGTAAGATACTTCCTCTAGCAGCATGCTTCCCCTCTCCTCAATTGGCTAAGGATACATCTCCCCCTGAAGGGATGAAGTTAGGAAACACTGGGGATCCAGAGAGAGGTAGCAGCTTCAGGCTCTTCTACAAAGAAGTCCTGATGAACATCCTGTGCTTAGCCTATTTTTATCCCCATTGTGCTCAAAAATTTCATAAAAGCCCCTATTAAACTTCAGCATAAGAGCAGCTATAGGCAGGAAATGAAGGTTTGATGACATTAGGCTGAAGTTAAGACCAGCCTTGTGAGGTGTGGTGACCTGGGATGAAAAGTGAGCCTTATATGCATTCATAAAATAAACACGCATACATTTGAAGCAAAAAAACCCCTCACTGACGATTATTTGCATAAGGGTTTTTTTTTTTTTCCTAACAGAAAGAAGTGATGTGATTATGCTTTTGATCTCACTGACAAGTAAAGGCTTTGGATAGCAGTAAGAAAATAACAAAAAAACCCAGAAGACGAAGGCCTGGATGAGGATGACATGGTGCTACCGAGAAGCCTGTTGCTGGTGAAGATGGTATTTTCTGCTGCCCGGGTGGCTGAGACCACATCCAGGGCATGACCAGCTGGCTACGAGGGAATCGATGTCCCGGCGTACACGTCAGGGTCTCTTGCCATCTGAGAAGCCCTGGGGACCCCCAGTATCCCCAGTTGGTTCTCCAGAAGAGCACAGCTCTTCAACAGCCTGGTGCGATATCTCCCTGCCCCACATTTTCTAGCCATCCGCATGCTTCCAACAGTATTAGACACTTGTATTTAGTAATAGACTTTTAGAGAGGCCGAGACTGCCACGGTACCTGCACGTAGCCAGCCACCTACATGGACACCCCAAAATGTAGGGGGTCTTCACCACGAGTCCAAACCCACACCATCCCTTAAGCAATTTTGATGAAGTTAACAAAGAACAGCAAGATGTTAAGGAAGCTAATACTGATTATAAATTAAAAGGAATCCTATTTGACAACTAAATCCTATTAAAGTAAGCAGATGGATTACAAACAGCATGGCTGATAATGAAATGGGCATGTGAAAATGTTCTGTAGGCCAAAACCAAGCAAACGGAGAACAAGTCTTAACACAGGATGAGTGTTAAGGCTTATTAACAGTTCAGTTCAGTTATTGTGGTGGCTGGTACCACACATGATCGTACTGGAGAAATGACATGGCAGACAAAGCAACTAGTCCTTGTATATGCCTTATTTGCTTTGCAACAGCAGGAGCCTGACCATTAGTCACCAAATGTAGGATTCATCAAACGTCTGTACTGCAGATGTCTGTACACGGTCTCGTCACCCTGTGTTACAGACCGACACGTCAAGGCCACAAGTCCCCTCCCTGGTTTTAGGTATTCCCCTCAGGGTGGGAAGAAAGAGGCAGCGGCATCCCAGCCAGCGCTACCTGTGTGCTGCACAACTCGGTGCCCTCTTACGCTGGCAAACACAAAATCCAACAGGACTGTAAAAATGCAGCTGGAGAATTCACCCTTTATGCTAAAAACAGGGATCTCGCAAAAGGTTGAGGTTATTGCCCGTGTATTTTGGGCTCCTGGCTCTCAAGATCTCCCCACGGTAGGTAAGCAGATCTGCTGAAATGTTCACCGAACCTGCACTGATCCGACGAGCCCAGGCCGTGAGCACACAGCTGTGGTTTGGTGTGGTACCACCACCATCGTATTTCACGTTGCTGGGAGGGAGAGCATCCTCAGCGCGGCGCGGTGCCCCATCCCGTGCTGAGGACCCGAACTTGTACCACCGCCCTGGGCTGTGCGGTGTGGTGTGGACGCACCGGTTTGCTCGGTGGTACCGTGCTCTCGCAAGCTTTACAGACACCATCTGTCACCAACCGTGCCCCACCACCGAGTAAAAACCAAATGCCACCTCCAAGCCATCGGGGAAAAAAAAGCAAACTCAAAGCCCAGCAACCTGACAGTTTTACAACATCCCCACTTCAGAGCGTGCAGCAGTAGGCGAAAGGCAGGCTCAGCAACCGGTATTAAAGCAAAGGGACACTTGCCGTGCTGTGGGAAAGGAAGACAGATGGGATGTCTCACTGTGAAAGTGCCTCGCTATGACAGCGCACAGCCATTTCAGCGAGACAGCCCCAGATATCAGATGCTGAGGAGGAGGAGTTACAGCCAGCGAAAGGGAAGTTACTTAGCGCGCTGGAAGATATTCGTTATATTGTTTTCTCACTCTGTATGCACAGAAAGCAATGTTATGGGAGAAATTAATTCTTGCAGATTATCTACTTTCCAAACCAACAGAGATTCAACAAAGACTGAAATAAATCCATAATGTGTGTACTATCTATCTACGTTCCAAATCAATATTAGAGATGGGCTACCAGTGTGAAAAGCCAGAGATCCAGGCCAGAGATGCATGCAGTATTACGAGGATGGAGAGAAATCTATATGCTCGGTGTATTTATCTACATTCTAAGCCAATATTAAAGCTAGTTTACTCATGTGAAAAATAAGTGCTACATAGTTCCGAGGGGGAGAACACATCAATAGCTGTACTGTGGAGACGTGTGCTAAATAACAAAGATCGCCTTCATGCCATGCCTATCTAGTGCATCTGTATTGTGCAGAGAAATTCTACAGTCCCCCCAAATCCCCAAGTTAAGCAGTCTTTTTTGAAAGTAGGCTATTTATGCCTTCGTTTAGTTTCCTTCCACACTTCATCAGGCGCTGCTAAAAGTTACTCCCTTGGCGTTCTTTCTCCACCTTGGTGTTTTCTACAGCTCGACGGGGTCGAGCAGGGCTGATGTGTCTCCGCAGGGACCAGCCCTTCCCTGCGTCGCTGCCTTGTTTCCTTCCCCCGTGACCGGCAGCGGCTTCCTCTCCACACTTCACCGCTTTGCCCTGCTTTCTCCCCACTTTACTCGTAACCCTCGAGCTTGACAGTTTTGCAGCACACGGAAAGGAGAGGCAGGTGGAGTCCAACCCACCGCATCCCATTCTCTGGGATTTGGTGGTTTAACAGCAATACCCGCTTCTTTTGCCAGCAGTCACGGCAGCACAGGGTAGGCATAGGAGGAAAAAAAGGTCTTCTCCTTACACGAGGCTTGCCCGGTCCCAGGTTTCCCTGTGGCCGACCCTTGCACCCCTCACACACACACACACGGCGTTTTATTCTCTGCTCGCACAAAGGCTGCCTCCTGCGAGCGCCAGGCCTGCACAAGCTGCCCTGCCCTGCTGTTCTCCTTTATCCCTCCTCTGCCTTTGCATTTTTTTTTTTTTCTTTTAGCTTATCAACACCAGGAGGGGCTGGCTGAGCTAAGCCCTCACTCTTTTCTATGGCTGTGGTCTCACACCCATCAACACCTGTCTCTTTCATAAATTAATCCAAAATCAATCAATAACTCCATCAAATAAGCCACGTCCCTTGCTTTGCACACACATTTGTCTTGCTCTGAGTAATATCCCAACAATGAGTCACCAGCCGTTTAGCCTAATTTTGGGAACTCTACAGTAGACCAGCCTGTTCTGGAACTCACCGTTTATCTTCCGTGTGAACAAAAGAGCCGTTTCTTTAGAAAAAGAAAATGCCACAATGCCCCACTCAACATATTCAGGTGCTGATGAATAATTATCCCCAAATAAGGCCCCTCCTTATCAAAATAATGTTTAATATGAGCATTTGAGGACTGCTTACAAGAGTACCTTGCAATCTTGTGAAACATCAGTAAAGCACAGCAAATCTGTAAGGGAAAGGCATATTCAAGGAGCCCTGGGAACGCTCTATGTAAATTTTGTTGCATATCTGATCTGGGCTTAGTCCTGAACTTGAACTTGATAAAACTGGCACTTGCTAAAGATTCAGCTATGGCTCACCCCTCTTTGCCTCTAAAAAAGTTCTCCTGCATATATGCAAATGAAGCTAATCAAACCCCACTGTCTGCATGGCTCCTTTAAATCCTTTTTACAACGAATTTCTTCCTGAGGGGACTGTCAGATCTGTTGGCTGGTAACATTGCAGCTGTGAAGCCAGGAAAACTGATTTCAAAGTTCCAGGAGAACAGACTCTTTGTTTTTGTAAGTGTGGGAGATGCAGTGATTTTTGTCAAGAGCCGTATGTAACAGGCAGGTAGCAGTTTGTGTTTTCTGCCATAGACGCTGCAGGTAATGACGGAGAGAAGCGTGGTTTTGGCGAGTGCCAGACTCGTGTATTACACTATTGGAAATGTGGTGGCGAAGAAAACATGCACCAGTTACATGTGGGCAACATCTTTTTGTTCCAAGTATGTTTTCTGGTATCTACCTTATATGACCGTGTATTTCCGAAGACAGCTCGTTTTCAGTTTCTTTTAGAAAGCGTGTGATGGCTTCATGCGCTGGACTCAGATCTGAGCTCAGGTTCTCATACTCGATGCCCTTGTGGCTTTGGGTGCGCCTGATCCTACAAGGTGCTCAGCGTTGTGCAAGGTCCAGGTCCCACCGAAGCTCTTAAATGTATGATTAATTTTTAGTCCCTTTGACTTCAGTGACTAAACTGCTTAGCTGGATTCACTCCTAGGCACTTAATCTTCCTACTTGAATTTCAACATTAGCAAAATGAGGATAATTCTTTCTTCAATATAGAAGGATACAGCGAGCATTAATTAGTTAATATATGTGGAGTGCTTTGGAGATATAAAGGCTATCTAGATGTTAATTTATGCAGATAGTGGAAGAAGTAGAGGGAAATAATTGCTGTCTCTCACCTGTGCAGGGTTTCAGAACAGCATTCACTCCCTCACCCGCTGAAGAACAGAAACTAAGCGCTGAGACAAGCCCACGCTTAGGAGACACTCGGAGCACGCTTATCAGATTTAACACACTTTCCCATTTAAGGGAATGCAATCAGCTCTGTATTTGCATTTCCCTTGCAAATGAGCTTCACTGACTCCTTACAGTTGGCTTTGCACTAGCTGCTTCTCATGTCTCAGTGCCGTGGTAGCAAACTGCCTCAGCACTGTAGCATGCTTTCATCTACCGTGTATCTATATTTAATTATGAACCTGGCAAGGAGACTCCGGCGCTGGTGATTGTTTTGAGACGCTGAATTTGGGCTATGCGAGATCTTGTTTTGGCCAAGTGCTTATCTTGGATCTATAGATAAATAAATACAGCACATAAAAGGGACTGGTTTATCTCACTTCATTTTAAGTTGTTCGCGCAAGATTTGTGCTCTAACAAGTACTGTAAAGTGGCCTTGGTGGAGATGCCTTTGCCGTTGGCTCAGGAGGCCTGTGAATAGTATTGTTATCTCTCCAAAACTGGAAAGCCACGGCAGCCCCTAGATCCCTTTCCCACCTGACAGAAGTAATAAACCTCTGTAAAGCATAGAGCCAGGCCTCTCCTCTTATCAGTCGGAGAAAAGCTGAATAGTAGAGTCTGGAGTTTCCCTCGGGTCATGCTCATGCACCCGGGATTTCTGCCCGGCGTTTCAAGCCCACCCTCTCTGGCCGCGCTGCGGGTCTGGTTGTTCTTCCACTGAGAAACTCTTTCCCCAGCTGAAAACGGAGAGTGAATGTAAATGCAAGGCTTTATACTCAGCTTTTCACCCGCCTGCGGACCTAAGGAAAGTAGTAAGAGACGTAAGCAGGGCTAAATAAAGAGAAATAAGACTCTGGGTAAATCCCTTGGAGATCACAATCTCGAGACGCTGTTTCTAATCTGGATGGAGGTAAGCCTGAAAGTACCTGCTGCTTGTCAGCTGGGAAATGATTTGAAACGTGAGGTTGGGGGGCTGGGTCTGCCCCATCCATCGGGTGGGATTCGATGGCACGGGGGGGGTCCTGGCACTTAGGGGAAGCCCACAGGTACCACGGGCACCAGAGGGGTCTGGCTGGGGGGGGCACGGGCTACAGCGAGAGCCCTTCATACATCTCTAGGCAATGTGACAGCTCTACTGCGTTGCAAAGATGATTATAAAATTCACCTTAAATAAAGCTGCTACTGTCTGGAAAATCTTGCTGATATGTCAGAACAATAGCGTATAAAATCTCAACGACAACCATATGTACCCATACGCTCTAATTTACATCTTTTCTTTCCCTAATGAAACACCATCAAGTTTTATTGCTAGTAAGCTTGTTGATAATGGAAAACAAACACGGTTTTCTAATTTTTGTCTTCCTTGTTTACCAATGCACGTTAGGTTCTGAATTAACTTCTATTTGTTCCTAAGGTGAGTGCCAGCTATCCAAAATTACATCGCTAATGCAGAGAATGTATTAATCTTCTGACCGATACGTTGTGACTTTATGGAAATTTGCATCTTGCCAGGAAGAAGGCTATCACCGGTGAGGTAATTGGCACGCAGTTCATGGAGATAACAGCCACATGTCAGGGATTACTGCTTACACCAGAATTTCACCTGCGGACGGCTCTGCTGACTGTTAGCAAAATCAAGTTTATAGTCCCTGAGCATAGGACTTTGTTCAAATATTTAAATGCAGCAGACAGAGCTCACAACTTTAAAAACATTATGTAAAAATCCATATAGTAACACCATAGGAACCTGCCAGTTCGTGTTTGCATTACAGCAAACCCATTACACTGTTACAATAAGCCAATCTTTCTTGAAATTTACTACTGGCTCATCAGAAGCAAAACATTTCAGCATTTTTTAATTTTTTTTTTTTTTAACACAGAAGCTTTCAAAAACTCAGTTGTGTATTTTGTTTGTGTTACGGTGTCACCCATAGGCTCTGCTTGAGGTTGCTGGATACAGTACAAACAGAAACGAATCAAATCCAGAAACAATCAAATCCAAACAGAGAGAAATCAGAAATCGGAGGCGGTCTGCACCTCGCAGAGTTTACAGTCTCGGCAGGTGAGGCAGGCAGAGGAGAAAGAGGGAGAGGGAGTAGAGCTGGAGAAAGGGAATCAGAATCCGTGCAGTAAGGGAGAACAGAGAGATGAAGTGACTTTGGCCAAGGTTACACGAGAAGCCTGAGCAGAGCCGCAAAACGAGGCCAGAGCTCCCGAGACCCTCAACCACAAGGCAATCCTTCCCACTCCGTGCATCTTCTCTCTCTCTTTCTCTTTCTTTTCCTCTCTTTTTAAGGCAGAAAACGTTTCGGCTGAACATCTGCAGTTCCCCGAATTCCTTCTGTTGTTTCCCATTCTGGGATTTGGAAGCCAAACAACCCCCTCTTTATCTGGGCTCGCCCTCACGTAGTCTGCCTGTGTTCGACAGGTTTGTTTCCAGGCGCTGTCCCGATGATAATCATCACAGTGAGCTTTTCAAAGCAGGCGTGAGACAGTGACAATTTGCTTGGCTCAGTTTCTCTGCCTGAGCTAGTAAACAAATATTATCATTGCAGATGTGAGTAGGAACCGGGTAGTCTCCCGTTATGTAGCATGCAAGTCCCCACCAAGGAGAGTCATGCCTTTTGCAGGTTTCTTCATGATTTCTAAAATCCAATTTAAACGTCCATCACTGGGACAGGTGACTGGGAAAAGCAGCCGGTACTTTGGGCGGTGGGAGAAACGCACCGTCCAGCACGGGAGGAATATTCCCAGCTCTGCTCACCCCTGTGGTCTCGCTCTGGACCGTGACCCGCAGCCCGGGTAGCAGAGCGAGGACATCCAGTTCTGGTTGACAAGCCGAGCAGTGCCCGTGTTGTGGTGCAAACGAAGGCGGCACAGCTGCCGCAGCTGGGGAGCTTGAAACTGGGACCAGCTGGGTGAGACTGGAGAGGTCTAGAGCTGGCTGGGAGCAAGCCTGTGCTATCACCCGATGCGCAGCGGCGATATCGGAGCAAGGTGTCATCCAACCCAAAGCATCTTGCAGATGGCTTCTAGGCTTAGCTAAGCAGTTGGGAGGAAGCAACAGGGTAACATAATTACAGTGATTCTGGGATCAAAGCTGTGTTGCACCACTGAGACATCCCAGCCTGTAGCCCGGAGAGCTCCAGCATGGCACGGCATGCATTGGATAGAGCAATCTCTGTCTTGCAGAAATGCATATGTATGCACGTATGTAGATGCTGTTATGGAGCAAAGCCTTGCAAGTACCATACAGGCAGCCAACGCAGCTCTGGATCCCAAGCCGTGCAGGTGGTGCGGTCATGTTGCAACATTCGCTTTTGGGATAATTAAAGGCACCAAAGGTTTCGGCAACTTGCAAGTGACTGCAGAGAAAGGCTTTAGGATGGATGCTACTCATCTATTCTAAATGCTAAGGGTTGTGGAGGATCAGCTCAACTAGAAAAGCAAGGTGTTCCCAAGCGGGGGAGGGAAAGGCATTCTGAATAGGGCTAGATAATATACAAGAGCAGAAAAAAATATGTTTACATGAATTAACAACCTAAAATCATGTTGAGGAGGGAGGTAGGAAAAAGAGTTTACTTCTGAATGCCACATCAGCAAACCTCTTTGAGGAGTGTTGTGTGCAGGTTCGTTATTGATATTTGCAGCGGAGATGCTGAAGGATGTCAAAGCAAGGACACCAATTGATCCAAGATTGAAAACCAGTGGAAATGAGGACTAGGAGAGAGACCACAGTGCTTGGCTCCAATGATTTTTGGATTTCATCCTCTGCCAGCTAATCGTTGAGGGGGTTCAGTGACATTTTGGCCAGCCTGCGTAAGTTCTTATGGCTGGAAAAGGTACCTCATGGGGAAGGCATTCAGTATTGCCAATAAAAGATTTGGGATGGTGCTGTTGAAGAAACTCAGCCTGGAAGTAGAATGTAATTTTTTAGGAGTGTGGACATTACTTTGTCTTGTCGTAGTGTAAATGTGTTGTTATAGAGATCTCTCGGTTTAGTAAACACGATGACTTGGATCCCACTTTGTCCATAGCACTCCTGATAGAAAGCTGAAATCACTGGGGCCTCAAGCCATCAAAAGAAGTCCTTGCACAAAATGACAGTCAACAAGGGGAGGAAGGGAATATGACCATGACTTGAACAAGGTTGTTCGCACCCCCTCGGTGCATTGACTGAGCGTCCGCAGCTCTGCACACAAACAGCAATTCTAACGAAATCTCACACTTCAGAAATTCACAGGGAGCCCCACTAGACAGCAGTTAATTAATGCATTACTGTCAGCATTACTATCATTTTGACTTCCCCTGAAACATAAGAAGTTGACTTGCTAGATCATGGCCATAGGATGAGTAATGAGACCAGTGAGCCAGACACACACGCAGTTTCTGTGTGGACTCAGAGCGAACCAGTGGCCGTAACTCTGCAGCCTGTTCTACGGGGCTGGCACACCCCGGCAAACTTTCAGTATCGCTCTTCTACAAATGAGCTGTACCCAACTTTGCAAACACCTGCTCTGCACAGAAGGGATTATTTTGATACCAAATTTCAAGCTTCAAAAGTCAGGAAGTGTCTACACAAACAGGTGCGGATGAGTGCGTTTGCTTTGCATATTCTCAAATGCAGGTGGAAGCGGAGCGCACCTGCCTACACCCAGTTGGGCTACGTATTCTTAGATGTGTTCAAACCATTGCCTTTCTCCTTTCCCCTCCAAAGAAGACTGAGCAAACCACGTGGTCAATGCAAGGGAAGTGGTTTGCTCAGTTTATTTACTATTTCACCCTCTTTTACCTCAAAAATATCAAAATAACTGGTTTTATATTTTTTTTCCTAAAGCCTCCCCAAAACCAAAATTCATTTTTGGATTAATTTTCACGCCTTGAAGGGAATATAGCTGCAGGTGTTTGTTACATGTGTGAAAACGGGAAGTTGTCTGGCAATTTTTTGGCAGCCTTCACTTTTTTGTTGTAAAACAGAGTAAATACTGAGACAGCTGGTGCACTGCGGGGAATCTGTGGCTGACAAAACTTCGGTGTAAGAAGGCTGATTAAGTGATACTCACAGTACTTCTGATCTTGACGGTGGCTGAAGCACAGCAGCAGGCTCAGCTGGAGCGGGAGCCTCCCATCAGTGCGGACAGAGCAGCCCTTTCTGGACCAGTTATTGTCCTGTATTGCACCAGTAACCTAGCTGGGGGATCGTGAAAGGGACTATTTGGTTTCCTTGGTCAGATAAACTTGCAGGGAAATGATGGTCATTTTCAATTATCCATGTGGAGTGCAGTATCATATGCTAACTAGATTTAGCCTATCTTTCAGGCAAAGAAACTTCATGTTAATGCTTAAAAGGCGAGACAGCCTCTATTAACAAACCCCAGTGCCCAAGAGGAAAGAGAGGGAAAGATGGATACAGGCAAGACAGCGTCGCATTTCAGACGAGTGCAATAGATTGTGCTTTCTAGCAGCCTGCAGCTTTGGAGCAGGCTGTATTTTGGGGTCTTTAGTTCAGACTACCCATAAATATGAAAGACTAAAAAGCATGACCTGCCTTAGGTAGCAGGTCGACGACAAGCGGTGAAAAGCCCGAGGGCGAGGCATGATTTGGCTCCTGCGTTGCTTTTCCTCTGTCATTTCTCCAAAGCAAGGGCAGGGTACTGAAGTGCGATTCTTAGTGAACTCTGCTGGGACACAGAACTCGGTGCACAAAAGACTGAGTTCTCCCACTATGAGGGCAGCAGCCTCCTTGGCTTGAAAAGTTCGGTTTTGAAATGACAACATGGCTCGAATGAGAGAAGCAGAATCTAATCCACAGAAAATATGTTTGTTGCCTTCTCACTCTCTTTCTGAACACCTAAAAGTAGACCGGGTTATGTCACCTCCTCTCTCAGCGAGCCATCACTGCAAGGGGCCAGATGGGCTCTTCTTGAACCAAAGTAGTACTCAGCCTCAGCAAAACGTGCGGAGTTTACGCTGCCTCTTTGAGTGCTGGCAAGTTTCATACACACCTAAAAGGTATGAAAAGTATAAAATCAGTCAAATTTCATTATGAAAGGGGTTATTAATTTTGCAGACTATGGTTGAAAACTTTCCAGACTAATGTAATATCTCCTCCTTGCCAAATTCATAAATGTGTAAGAGCAGTGACTTAGAAATAAATTAGTCTATTCAGCAAGACTGCAATCTACTGTGCTTCCAATTCGTAAAGGTAGGGAAAACAGAAACCTTGTGAAAAACCACTGCCTAACAAAACTATGACCAGAGAAACGCTCGTGTAAATGTGAAACAAAGCTGAGAGCCTGGAGCCAGAAACTGGAGGACAAATATGGAGCTATTACCAGGCACCAGCTGCCCATCTGCACCTTCACACCACTTCTGGAATCACAGCAGAGCCCTTGGGGATTAAACCAACAAATACGGCTACGTGCTTGTGAGCTCAGCTGGCATTTCAGAGTACCTCTGCAAGCTTGCTTCCGACCCAAACTCCTAGACACTGGATGCTAAAGCCTGTCACATTAAATATGTCTCTGGATGTTCTGTCCACAATATGACCCGAAGCATTTTCTTTGGAGGGGCTGATAGGTTTCAACTAGATGCTGCGGTGCTAACTGCCATGCTTGATTGAATAACTTGTCTCCACTATTAAAATGCAGAAAGAACTTAGACAAGCATTTAGACGCTTTGTCATTAAATAGTTTTCTTGTCAATTGATCTATCTTGTAGGGGGAAGATAACTACTAGATCCATCAATTGCCAGTGAAAAACTCGGAACAGGTCTTAATCAGTTAAGCGGGCAAGTATTGCTTGACAGCTCCCTTCGGGACGCGGCTCGTTCGGGGCCTGACTATTCAGCAGGATTAGCAACTTCAAGCAGCGGAAAGTTGACCTTAAACGAAGGTGAGCTCACGTCTGCAAGGTGTCAGTGGAGCAGCACGGTGAGAAGGAGCAGCACAAACCTCTCTCTGCTCCCCTGCTGAGGACTGTAAGACCTTTTTCTTTTTCTTTTTTTTTTTTTCTCCCCCAAGAGTCTCGCACAGCTTTTAAGAGGCTTAATTGTTTCCGAAGCCTCAGCCTTTTCTCTTTCTGTTGATTTTCTACTGTCACGCATTCCGTGACTTGTGCTGTTCAGCTCAAAGCCCAGTAGCTCTCGCCGCTCCCTGGGTGCCGTGCCTTCAACGAGCAGCAGCGCGTGTGGTTGCGGGGGGGTGTGGGGAGATGGAGTCAGGCGCCGACAGCTCACTGAGTCGAAATGACTCTTCTTAGTGATGAATGACCAAAAATGCCCATCCACGGAGCGCGAGGGGAATGCCTGCTTACCTACAGCCGTGTCACACAGGGGCATCTCATCCAGCCAACGTCTCTGCCGTCCCCACTCCTGGTATGAGTTTTAAGCATTCACTGCATACTGGTTTTTCCAGAGCCCCCAGGCGTTACAGATGTCCCAGGACACCTCTGTGTCGCACAAACCTGGCGTGGCCGTCACAGGCACATCCCTGCTCCTTGCGGAGCTGTTTCCATCTCCTTCAGCTTCAGAAATGGCTTCTCCTGATCTTTTCTAAAGGTTTGCTGCCAGCGGTTCTGCTCACAACCCCTTCTCGTGTCACAGCCCACAAAGCCTCGTGTCTTGGGAAAGAGGAAAATATCTTTCACACATTTTACATATAAAACTCCCTAAAAGTTTCTCTGTCCCTTCACTACTATGTACCAAAAAATTGGTTTCTTCGTAGGATCAGCTTGTGCAGAACGTGCTCTGAAAAAGCCAGGTGCTGAGCAGGACTCGAACACACAAATTACTCGCGGTAATATTGCCAAGCCTTCACTTCACACACCTTGCCAGATTTGTTTTGCTTCTGCTCCGTGAAAGTAAAGTAACTCTCTCCCGCTCCCTGAGCTATGTCCCAAGTGCTCTCAATACACCATGAGACTAATTATTACATTTAAAAGTAAGGTGGCAGTCAGTCAGATACTGTACGTCAGGTAGAAAACACTGTTGAGATTCAGCCACTGCACGGGAACGTAGCAAAATTAAAATGTTCCCACTTTTTCAAAGCTACGAACTAATGTGGAAACTCAGATGAAGATCATGCCTATTTAGAGATGTTAAAGACTCATAAATTGTATTTGTCACCCCCACCGTCAGTATGAGTTTCAATTAAGTAGAACTGAAACACCCAAATATTTATTTCAATTACAGATAGGTGGATTCAAGCCATACGGTTTACATGTCCAGTTTTATTTTTCTTATGTTCTTCACAGATTCATTCTCCAGAATAATAGAAGTTGCAGAAAGAAGTATTCACAGCGGGTGTGCTCCAGTAAATTTGAAATTCTGATGGCCATAAATATAAGCGGATCTTTTGGATAATAAATTTTCTGTGTCCTAAATTAAAACTAGATTGGTGACAAAAGTTCAGTCGTCTCTCACTTAATGATGTTGTCACCAATACCAAGGGATGTGCTTGGCCACTAATTACAACATCGAGTTTACGAGGAGTCTGCGTGGAGCTGAGAAATACAATGGCCACTCTATGGACTGAATCACTGTTGGCCGTCCCATTGCGTTTACAGAAACCGATGCCAATAAACTAAGCAGAAATGCAGAACACTTTACTGCAGTCGTCCCTTTAATTTATCGTAACAGAATTGCAACAAATCACCTTTCAGCCAGGTTGGCATCTTTTAATGTGTTTTTTCCTACTGCCCGGCATGGCATGGCCGTGCTCCTGGAGCGGGGCTCCCTTGATAGTACCTGGAAGGCAACAGCGGCTGCCAGGGGCTGCATGGCAAGGGAAAGCTCGGCTTCCTCGCACACCCCACGCCTGGGGCACTGCTGGGGGGCTCCTTCCCACCCCCCGGGGCCGGGCGGCCTCTGCCCAGCACAGAAAATTTTGCTGCTCCTCTGCTGAGGACTGTGCTTTTTGGAAAACCTTTTTTTTTTCAGGGTTCTCACCTTTCCTGAGCGCAGGATTTATATATATATATATATTTATATATATATATAAAATATTTATATATATGTGTGTATATATATATTTTTATATATGTATTTTTAATTTTTTTAAATTTTTTTTTACTTTTTAAAGATGATTTTTTTTAATAGTGAACAAAAGCTCGGTGGGACAGCAATCCACGGGCAGGCGCTCTGCAGGATGCGACTGGATCCCCTGCCCAGGTTTCGGGGTTGGCTGGTCCAGGAGCCCAGCCACTGGACCCCATGGGAGAGAAGAGGTGGCCAGGCTGGGCTCAAGGTCCAAACCACAGCTGCTGGTGCCCCAGTTTCTGCCGTCCTGGGGTTGGGATGTGGACGAAGGGTGGCTTGCAGCCTTTCCACCCATGGGAAGGGAGATGTCCCCTGGGGAGATACCCGCTGCCGAAAACCACGTCAGCCCTCGGACCCATCTCCCAGGAGCTGCAGATCCTGGCTGTTGGTAGCAAAGGACCCCCAGGGAGGCTTAGTCGCAGAACCAGAAACGTTCCTGCTCCTCATTCAATGTAAAATAATTGCTTGAATCCACGTGAGGAAATCCTCTTCCCGGAGCAGCTTTGGGGATATGACAGAAGGTCTGCTCCACTTCTGCCAAAGATAAAGCAATTTATCCTCCTTTTTTTGCTATTTCTTGCAGTAGAAAGCCCTGAATTTCTTCCAAGACATGACAGTGATGTATATTAGGACATGATGAGGAAAGAAATTGGCTGGGGTGGTTTGGGTTTTTTGGGGGGGCACCGCAAGGCTTTTTCTAGCTGAGGAGTTGTGTCAGCGATTTCAGTGACTTTATCCCCACTCTGCCGTTGTTGATGTTGTTGGTGCTGTAAATCTGCCCGTAAGGCACCGCTTTTAGAAGCGTCAGGTAAAGCAGAAATTTGTCCTTTGTATTTCGAGTGAACTGGAGACAGAAATTAGATAAGCTGGCTCCCCAGCTCTGTCCGACAGTCAGGAATCTGCTTCGCTGGTCTCCTCCCCTGTCAAAAGTTTTGGGGTTAGGGTGGTATTTATATACGGCATATATATCCACCTATATATGTGGATATATAGATAAAAGCACATATGAAAATATGGATATATACATACACGTGTGTGTATATATATATATGCATGTGTATGTGAGACAGAGGTTTCAGATGTAGGACAGTGTACCTGTAATTAGCATAGACTCCTTTGGTCAAAACAATCGTACACATTATAATCTCTATTACAGAGAGACTGACTGAAAGTACATTTTACTTTTTTCCCCTCTTTAACTTCTTTCTTATTTTATTTTTGTATTTTGTTCCTTCTTTTCGTCCCTTATTTTTTCCCCTTCCTGTTTAAATGTACTGGATAATAAATAGAGACTAAAAATGCCTTTGCAGCAATGGTTTTGTGAGATACACTCAGGGAGGACACAAATCTGTTGAATGTTTGTATGTAATGGAGATGCATCTGTACATGTACTCTGTGTCTCTCACCAGCAGTGTTCATCCCATGTCTCTACAGCTTAATATATGTAAGCTGTGCTTACATGACATGTTATGGCAGCATGGTATGTAAGCACATACAGAAACATGCAGTTGAAAAGAATGCTGAAAGTAATGTAAATATTTATTAGTGTATTTAAAATTAACGCATATAACTCACCACAAGCATGTTTTCACATAGGTACATGTGTTTTATTTCTGTATGTATCAGGCAGCCTTCCTATGAGCACACGTGTGTGGGAGGAAAGGATATGATTATGGATTTGCATAACATCCTGCATGCATGTAGACTGAAACTGAAAACATGGCGGGAATTATACAATCTATTTTTAAAGTCTGCATTACTGCAAATGTTGCTTCATCAAGCTCTTATCATAGCTGATTAATTATGTAGAATGAATGATGATGAGTTCTCGCTTTATCTTCCATCTCTGCACTGTAGAAGAAATTAAAGCAGGCTGTTTTGGGACACTCACAAAGAGGTGTTTAGGCAGACAGTGGAGTGAGTACCATAATCTTATTTTTTTATCTTTTGGACATCCTACAGATACCAGTATCTCTCCTCATGCGTGAGATTATTGATCTCCATGGCAGTAATGAAAGATGAAAAGGTCAATTTTTAAATGTGAACAGTAGGGACCACTCACTATAACAACGGCTAGCGCAGGAAATGTGCGCCCTTGTCTTTTGCAAAGATCTTAGTTATATTAACAATATCGATCTACCATAGGAAGATCTTGTTTTCCTATCTTTTCGTCTTCATATCGCTTCTGTCCAGCGTTTCCAGAACAAACCCGCTATTAGTTTTGATAGCTCCCCAGCTCCTAATTTTCTGCTTTTCCAGCACGTGAGGAACTCATACATCCAACCGCCTGAAGCACGGTCCCTGGCCGTGCTGGAGGTGCGTGCTTTCCTCCACGGCTCCCGTGGAGCTGATGGAGTTGTGTGCAATCAGATAAGGAAAGGGGCAGCAGGTTATGGGGAGTTAGATTATTTTTATTAGAGAGGACAAAGAATGGGGGTGTGGTGAGAGCCTGGCGGAGAGGGAATCTCAGCAATCCCAGCACCGACAGCCCCAGAGCTTGGGAATACAGGGGCCAGGGACCAGCCCACCCTGACATCCACGGTACGGCAATTACAGCTACTGCAAATATCAAGGCACTTCTAAGATGTAGATACAGCTGCATCATGATTGAGGTAGTAGAGTGCCTCAGTGTTGGCAGCTATTTTAACTTTCCCGGGAACTTCCTAGTAGCGGTATTAAAAGCTCACTTTTGGAGTTAATCTGCCACACAAAAATTCCTTACCTCCCTCCCTCCCTCCCTTCCTTCCCTCCATCATCCCTCCTGCCCTCCCTCTCTTTCTCTCTCTCTCTTTCTTTCTCTCTTTCTCTCTCCTCCTCTCCTTTCTATCTCTCTTTCCCTCTCTGATGCAGTGAAAAGTGCAAAAGGATGCCCCGCAAGCTGAAAGGACTGAAACACAAACAAAACCTAACTTCCTTCCATGTTTTCTTGATCTCCTATGGTCCTTTTTTTTTTTTTTTTTTAACAGCATCACACAGTTGTAGACAGGAAGGTTGATCTGCAATTTCCGATTTTTTGGGGTTTGGCACAGCTGGAATTCTGTCAAGGAAGATGTTAGTCTGGAGTTATTTCTCTTCAGTAAGGGGGAAATTAGGCATGTGAGAGTAATAGGAAAGTTTGATGCTGGTACTCACTATGATTCAAGTTCAAGTAAGCAAAGCCCCAAAAGGCGTTGCACAGGAGACTGCCGCTGATAACCAGAAGTTTTGGATTAAATATTTAGTACAGGAGGTAAGAGGTGTGGAAGAAAATTTGGAAGGTGTTAAGAAAACTAGTCACTATGATGCAATGGTGTACGTCAACGAACAAAACAACCATCATGAGTTTCTAAGAAAGCTGGAAAACTCTAAAAGAAACCACGGTTGCCACATATCTGTCCACAGTTCCTTTCCAAAAGAGAAAATGAAATGGAGGAGGAAGCAGGCAGTGTGCCTTTAGAAAGCTTGCTTGTCAGGCTCCGCTCAAGCCCCCAGGAAAAGATAAAACTAGCAAGAAAACACAAGTGAAGGGTAGCCAAAGGGACATCAGATAAGAGGAGTGCCGTGCTAAAGAGGAAGCAGACCCCCTTTTAAAGAGGGAAGTGAAATGAATTGTTACAAAATGGGAATGATGCAGAACTATATTTAAACTTTTTTTTATATAGAAAGAACATTTAAGATGGAGTGCTGGCAATTAGGAAGTATCGACAACGCTTTAGCTGTTGATAAAAAAGCATGCAAGAAAATATTTGGTAAATTAACTGCCCTGACTAAGTTAATCCATAATATTGAAGGGATTATTATTGAATTGCACATTATTTCTTACGTCTCAGAGAAACGGAAAAATACATTAAGACAGGGGAAATAATACAGGGGAAGACTCAGCTTGCTGATTTAAGACACCCATAAACAGGGAGGCGTCTACACATGGCGGAGGAATCCAATGTCCCATTATAATCGGTGGCAATTTGGGGCTTCATTCAGTTGCTCACACACCGGCACGGCCTGACGGCCCCGGGGGACAGCAGACGTGCACTGGGGACTGACAGATATCTCACAGGAACCATCGGGAATGCACGTCCCTCTGGAGCACAGGGCTGGAGGCCGGGCAGGACAGGACAGGCTTTGGGCATCTCAAAATGCACCAGGCACCTGCGGTGAACTGGCCGAACCCGGAGCTGGGAGCGGGAGGTAGCTCCAAATTAGGGTCCAAATGCCCATCTCCGCACATAAGCTAGATGTTAAAGTTCCTTCTATATTCCCCCAGCGGACAAATGATTCAGTATAGGTATTGGCACCTAAACATCACATCCAAAGGTCACGTTGGCCAATCTTAGTACGGGCACCTACGGCACTCGGAGCACAAGGCGCAGCAGAGAAATTCAGGGCTGTGCAAGAGGCGAGGGTCCTCCTCCCGGCTATCTTCATTATCCTGGTCTAATTTCAGACATCTCCTTTAGAGCGGTTTACGACGGAGCAAGCTACCCGCTCCACAGCTGATGAAGAGAGACAGGCACGGAGCTGCAATCCCTCTCGCTCCAAAGCAGACCTCTAAAATCAGAGGGATTCCCTTTCTCAAGCGCTTGGTGCTCCTGCAGAGAGTGATTTTTCTCAGCATTTAGAGTGATGAAGCCAGCTTTCTGCTGGTGCATGCAAAAGAAAAGCAGCTCTTTTTTTTTTTTTCCTCCAGGGTCTGGAAGTGATTTCTCCTGAAGAAACGCTAGGAGGGCTAATTAAATATGGCAAAATGAGAGAAGAACTGTAACGCGCTCCAGCTTCCTCCCCGGCGTGTTGGCGACCGCACCGGGTGGTGAGCAGACCTCGGCTCCTTTCCCTGCAAAGCCGTGTCTCCCCCACGTCCAGCTCACCCTCAGACTCGGGGTCCCGTGGGGAGAAGCACCCACACCCCACGGGGTGCAGCGTGGGTCCCCGGTGAGGATGTGACACCCAGGGCAAGGCTCGCCACCCTGAGTCACAGCAACGGGGACCGGGCTGAGGAAATGAGTCAACCGCTTGTCTTCGTCCTCCGTGGCCTGTGTGGGACTTGTTTGGCAGAGGTAGCTTTGTTTAAAAACAAATGCCGCGTCGCTCTGTGGGTGCATCATCACTTCAAACCACAGCACAGCAGCCCTGGCTTGTGGCTTTCTCCGTTTGCTGTCTTCCTGGGGCGGAATAAATCTCAGCTCCTTCTGGGTGAGGGTCGCGGGAAGCGTGCCCACACCAACGTGGTCGGATTGGCCAGCGAGCTGGGAAAATGCTGGGTGATTTTTCAGAGGGGGAGTGGAGAATACTCCCCGCTGACAGTTCTGTGCCCTGATGAAATACGGCATCACGCCTCTCCCACTCCCACCGCCGCGGAGGGCAAATAAAATGCCGAGGAGAGGGAGGGGATTCCTCCAAGAGATATACCTTGTGCAACTGGAGAAGATTCAATTTGCAGAGATTAAGGTGAATATTAGAGCAGAAATTCCATATGGATGACGTCTATGAAATTACAGAGAGGAATTTGGAAAAGTGCTTCTTAAGCACTGAGGAGAACAACAGTGCGTTGTGAGGCACAGGATCCCCCATAGGTAATACCTGTATTACAGTGATATAGTGTTCACACTATAGTTTAACATGAGTCACAGCACTGACTGATGCATAAATACCATATGATTTTATATAGACTATATATGCACCTTGTTTATGACACTATTTTCATCTGTCCCTATAATGCAAGTTTAAAACTTCTCTGAGCTACTCCCTAGGAGTTATGTATGGTACCTGGTAAAACCCTTATGAAGCTTAACTTAACCAGTGCTCGAGGAATGTGCTAATTACATTTTTTTGCATTAGCAAGAAAATAAAATTCAGGAGTACCTCTTTACAGTAAGCATAGCTTTATTTTCAAGTGTTTTTGGAATACAATGCAGTGCTTGTAAATGCAACTTGGGAATTCCAGTAGTTATCTGACAAGCGACACAGACTGAGGTTAAGAATGTGACCATCCACTATGAATAGTTCCCACTTACAGCTTCAGTACATATATTTATAGAACTACTTATTTTAGGCTTAACGCATTTAGTGGTGGGGTAACTGGAATTTTTTCTTCCTGGGCCCACTTGCCTTTTAAAAAGGAGCATGGACTGCTGTCTGCTTGGAGTCTGACAGAAGACTGTATTTAACATTTATCTTATTTACACCTAAAAATGAGGAAACAGCGAGTTTGGTATCTATACATCTAAGTATTTGCATGTCCATTTCCTAGCTGAACATTCAATCACAGCAGTTGCACAAACAAATTAGGCACACAGCTATACAAACCCAGTTTAAAAAATTGGGCCATGCGTGGGTGTGTGCATCTAAATATTTTACAAGCTGAAAAATCACCCTGGAGTATTTTAGGTTAGAGATAGATAAATTATATGTCCGTCCAAATTTTCCTGTAAGCAAAGATTCAAAGATGAATATGCATAAAATCTTTCAATTATTGTCAGGTTTGCAGGCGTTCCGGGTGTCCTTCCTGCAGGGCTGTGCTAGGCAGAGCTCCGCGCTCTCGCAGTTCGGTTCTGTGACACAAAAGAAGCAATAACGTTACTACCGGAGCCTGCGTTACCTAAAAATATTTCTAATAACCTGTTTCATTCCTGCGGTATAACAAATGGTAACGTGCCTGGAGCCCAGCGACGCGGGGCTCCCCGCGGAGCCGCGGTCCGGAGCCTTGACTCTATATCTCAAACCCAAAAAGCATCGGGCTCCTGGGAGCGGGCGGCAACATCTCCTCCACGCCATCGTCCCCATCCCAGCACGGCCGGGCTCGAGGACACAGCTCCAGCAAGGAGTAACAAGCTGCTGCCTTTCCCTCCTGAAGTCACCCCGCCGAACTATTTTTTTTCCTGAATCCGGGGCTTTTTTTAGGTTTGTTGTTGTAATTACAGAAACCGAGCTACAGACGCGTGAAGCGGACTGTCAAAGGCGAGCCTACGGCTAAGCCACGAGCAGAATTTGTGGACTTGGGAAGAGGCACTGGCTCAGACCGAAGGACATCGTTTGTCTTCCAGCTGCAGACAGGTAGCTTAGTCTTGCTGTCCGAGAGTGCTCCCAGGATTTCCCAGGTGACTAACGTTCCCTCCTGGCATTAAAGGCTTCCCTGCTATGCTCAGTCCTACAACGAGGCTCATATCCCGTACCCACTTAAGATAATTATTGCTCGTATTGAAACACTCCCTTTTAATTAACGGAAGGGCTGATGATCTCATGTGTTTATCTGTTAGTAGTTTTGTTACTTTTTAATAACTAGAGGTCTAGAATGATGCAAACCTGCCGCATCAAACGACGGCGGCTGTCTGTCACCTCAGATGGTAGAGAGGCCGGCGGTTTGGGGAAAGACACTGGGGTTTGGGGAAAGGCACTGGGGTTTGGGGAAAGGCACCGGCATTTGGGGAAAGGCACCGGCATTTGGGGAAAGGCACCGGGCTTTGGGGAAAGGCACCAGCATTTGGGGAAAGACACTGGGGTTTGGGGAAAGGCACCGGCATTTGGGGAAAGGCACCGGGCTTTGGGGAAAGGCACTGGGGTTTGGGGCCACGTTCTTCCAGGCGGTGGACGGTGTACACGGCCAGCTAACAACCGCTCCGAGAGGTCCAGCAAGTCTCTTCAAAGTGGAAGAGGAAAAAGCAAACCAACAACAATAAAGTAGCAGCCTTTTACATGAGGCACCTACCAGTGAGTAGTCCTCATTCCTAAAATGCTGGCAGAATACCACAGATATTCTTACAGCTGGCTTGCTTTGTCAAAAACTATGAATTTCTCTTCTTCAATGGAGATCTTCTTTCATCTGCTGACTTGAAGAAGCATCCCAGAAATACCTTTCCATTTCAGTTTCTGCTCGTTTTTACCAGGATGGGGATGCAAGAGAGGGAAGAGGAAGGAAAAGATAAGGCAAACGCCTTTGCCCCACCAGCCCCGGGGTGCTGAGGGCTGGTGTCCGTGGGGCTGCAGGGCCATACGGGACGGGCGCTGTGGAGGATGCTCAGCCCGCTTTTGGGCGTGGGAGGAATGCGGACCATCCGGAGAAGATCCCTGCATGTACAGATTTCAGAAAGTATGTTTTCTTCATCAGTAAACAAACAATGAGTCATTGGCTGTCGCATGGGAGAAAATGAGATGACAAAGAATGTATAAGTAAATAAATTAGTTCCCTTTAGCCATGGCAACAACTCAGTGTTTCCACCCAAATGTTTTATTCCAATTCATCTTTCTTCCTTTATTTTTTAACATTGTTGCCCTTGTACTTTGGGGAAAGAAAACTCTAACAGGGTTCACTTGAAAAGATATATTTTCAAAATGCAGTTCTTGTGTTAAACGGCATTTGAAGAGGCAGTCTTTATTTTCTGACATTTATGTCCAGGGATGGAGCTACGGGGGAAGGAATGGAGCTGTAACCCACTCTGTCCTGACGGTGCTGCAGGTCTTGCGTGTGGCATTTATCACTCGACCTGCGAAAGGAGCTTTTACTGTACAGACGTCTCTTGCTCAGCCCCCTGCCCCAAATGTGGGTGCGTTACGCTTTATCTGTTTTACAGATGCCATCCATAAGAAGAGCTTTGGAGGTTTTCTGACCCCCGTCGCCAAGCATCGATGGCAGAATATTGCGGTCCAAGAATTATATCTCTCCGGGGATATCTCTATTTAAAAACATGCTTCTGGTCCAATCCTTTCCATTGCATCTGCATCTTAGAGCAGTCGATGCAAAATTTTTTGTTTTCCCCAGATCTGCAGAGGTGGAAATCTTGCTTAAGAGCTGTGTTTCAATCCTTGGTTTAAGTTCTGTTATTTCAAAGGCCATGTTTTGCTAATAGTAAATAGTCTAAAAATTATACAAGATGTTTTAAAACTGTATATTTATTACAGCTCCTGTAACCTCAGTCCATGCCAAAAGAGTGCTCTCCAAAGTAGGGGAAGTTGGAAATTGTTGGAATCACATCTTGATTTAAATGCCTCAACACAGTCCTCATCTATAGGCTGCCACGAGTGGATGTTACCTTTTTCACTAAGATGGGAAAACGACTTCAGGGAGCATTCCTGAGAAATGAATTATTTAAATATTACCTTAATTCATAGATTTCCCCAAAGCTATTTTCCCTTTGGTTTTGTCCTTTATTATGTGAGAGGTAAGGAATTTAGGTAGATGGCACAAGCACCTTTTCTGGTACACTCTTCAATGTTTGCAACAGAGGAAATAATTACTTCTTTTAAAATAATATCAAAAAGCATTTTCCCCCTCACTGCAACTGTTTCTATATCTATCTGAGTGATGTTGTGTGCATATATCTGTTCGAACTGTAAAATTCACTCAGGCTATTCCAAGCTATGAAGGTGATGGCATTTTCTTGGTCAGGAGGACTGCAGAAGTATGCACGCAGCCAACATCAGCAATATAAATCTCTTCATACTGTATAACTGAATCAGTTTGATTTGGTTTGAAAGTTTAGGTCAGTGGACCAAGAATGTACTTTGACCTTTTGTTCTGCTGTATTTCCTGTATCTCCAATGACTGCATTTTATTGAGAATATTGTCTTTAATCACCCAGCAGAGATGATGGGTGAGGGGAGGAGAGGGAGAAAAGCAGGGTGGAAGGGGCTTTCGCCCCTGTAGGCATCATCAGCTGCTGCAGGGTTTGCAAACGCAGCAGGTAGCCAGCCTGGAGCCATCTCTTCCCTGCCCTTTAGACAAGGACTCTTCTTATTCCCGGTCTTGCAAAGATCTTTAGGCTGCAATAAATTGAAACTGCCCTGTCAAATTCTCAATGCTCTCAAAAGTCGGAGGCAATGTTAGTAAAGATTTAAAGTAGGGGACATCACAGATTATTCATGCAGGCAGCTTGAAAGGCTGTGGGATTTGTTCCAGTATGGCAGAGAACTTTTTCATTATCGGTGGTAGCAATAATCATAAGCTGAGGTCTGTGGTTCAGTTTATGGTGGTCTTAATTTACGATGGAAGCCTTTATTTTAAACAATAAAAGTGAGGGGATAGCAAAATTCTGTTAAAGGTAATTAACTCCAGGGATGCAGGACTGAAGGCTGCTCTGAAGAGTGAAAAAAAAAAATCTATATGGGTGATGGATTTTATCCTCTTTCTTCCCAGCAGGTTAACTTTAAGGTATCTTTTTTAATTGACACTCTTGATGAAACAATTTAAATACTACAAAACTATATTTAGTTCTTGTTATTGTTGATGTCAAGGACATTTCTACATGAAATCTGAACAAGAACAGGTCAGGCGGAGCAACGTGTGGGTGAAAGCACTTCCTCTACACAAAGTATAGTAAGACAGACTGTATGTAAACAAGTACTGATTCATGGTCTTCTCTTTCTTTGAATGAAAGGAGCAAAATTGGTTCTAAATTCTCCATCTTCAATTCTGAGCGAAGAACTGATTCTCTGATGCTGGACTGAATAAATCACAGCTCGTGCTCTGCTATTTGTTTTTTTCCTTCTATTTAGGTGGTTTTTCTTTCAAGGATGGAAAGTAGATCTTTATGAGAGTCTCACAGAGAAAAAATAAATTAATTCCTTTCAAGGCAATCCATCTGATTTCAGCTGTTCATTCAACAGAGAGAAAAGAGATTAAAAGCAAACTCTCCAAAGGCTGGCTCTGGTAGAGCAAGAGGGTAAGACGTTACCCATCACCACCTGTCGAGAGCTGATGCTATTAGTCCCTATGCTGCTGTCTAACATATATGTAGGGTTAGTGGTTAAGGGATGGATTTCTTCATTCATTAGATTATAGGTAAGGTAAGAAATTGAGGGCTGGGTTTATTTTTTTGAATACTTTTTGAGACATCAGAAGCACTTGAAGCAAAAGAATTTTAATTCTTATTTTATGAATGTAAAAATATTTATTTTCTTGTTGAGACAGTGGGTGGGACCGGCGGAATCAGGAGCTTTCTGTTGAATTTTGTCTCTGATAATGAAATGCTTTTTGATCAAAGGCAAGTCTCCTAACTGCTGCATGCTGTGATTTCTTTGTCCTAAATGTAGCTGTATATAAAGTATACCTGCCTCATGGGATACTCTGGCAATGAATAGAACTGTCTATATCGAAAGTACTACATAGTGCAACTATAGCTGATATTTAGGTTGATACCTTACAGCCTAAGTGTCTGGAACACTTTTCTTATTACCTTCTTATTTTCTTTTCTGCTTATATGTGGCCTGTCCAGGCAGAATCAATTAAGTAGTTACAAGGAAAGAGGCAGAGGTGTTTATGGTCAGGTCACCAAAAAGTCCAAAGATCTTTTTCTTTACAAATTTAAAATAATTTGCAGTTGGGGGGGGGGGGGGGGAGGTTAGGTTTGGTTTGTTTTTTTTTTTTGCTTTGGTTTATTTATTTATTTTTTTTTAAGACTCCGGTATTTTCAAACATTTGGATGGGTTTTGTGGTTCCCAACTGTTGCCTAGCTCAAGATGGCATACAAGATGTAAATGTACCAGCTATTTTCTGAGATTCTTGGGCAGTCACAACATAGGCAAAGGTTACCATCAGAACCACACTGGAAATGTAAAAATTCGTGCACTCCAGAGTATTTATTTAGGTAAGGAAAGTTTATGCAGCTTATGAAAGAATTACTCTGTGAGGAAATTCAATTTCGGTAGCTTTTTTATCTCATTTCCTCAGTTCCCCTGTCATCCCCCGAGCTTGACCCTTTCTTTAGAAGCCCAGAGCAAGCAGGGAGAAATGTATTGAATTTAATGGCTGGCTTGGGAAAGTTTTCCCCAAAGGACCGTTTGTCCATTGTAACTGGCTATCTGCTGCATTTATTTTATTTTGTTTTACTGGCCCTAAGGACATGAGTACTTACATTTACTCTCTTTCTCAAAATATTGTGGTTTGGCTGAGTGGTTTAGACTAAACTGAAGAGCTGTATCAGTACTAGAGAGGATGGTTTATTTTGGTCTTTTTACCTGGCTGTTTTCAAACTCCATCTGAGCATCGGGCTGTGCGTGGGAGCGATGCCACGGCGGGAGGACGCGCAGGAGCCCTCATCGCCCGTTCCTCTGCACGCACACACAGAAGTGCTTTCCCCACCTTCTCCGCTCCGTTGTAGAGGGAAATTCGGAGATGGGAGCAAGGCCAGGGGCCCCTGAGCGGAGGGCTCGGCGTGTTGGGGAAAGGTAGATTTCACGGGGACTCACCGCCGCGTCCCTCGCAAGCGCTGCAAGATTTAGCTGTAGGCAAGGCAGGGTCGACCACGCTGCATTAATTGCGCCGTTCAGACCGAGCCAGAGGACAGAGTGTTGGCGAGGTCAACCGGGGCTGTCCTTGCAGCCATCCTGACCGCTGCCGCGGTGCGGAGGACCCGCACAAGCCCCTTCACCCCCGTTCCCCGAGGAGCCCACGCCGTTTCAGCCGCGATGCCCGGCTGCAGAAGGGCGCAACTACTTTTCACCAGCATCATCGACAAAATGGTTTTTCAGAGGGACAGTCAAGACCCCTGAACTCTTGCACCTTCCCCAGCAGGTTGGCTTCCATCTCCAGACGCCTGCTCGCCCACGGACAGCCGGGAGCCGGCCGGGTAGCAAGGCTCAGCACCCAAAGAAACCTGTTCGCAGTCCGGCTGTAACAAGTCCGGCAGCCTATTGCTTGCTCATTCCCTGGGAAAAAACAACATTTAAGAGCCCAGCAAAGCAGCCCGAGCTCCCTCCGGTCACGCATGGAGAGGATTTGGATTACCACACTCCAGCTGCACAGGCAGCCCAAGTGTCCTGGCCTGGTGCAAATGCAGTGGATTTTGCCTATTGATCTATTTTTTTTCCCCTCCAAGATGACTTTCATATGAGGAGACAGTTCAGAAATTAATTCATGCTGCGCTAGTATTATTATTGCTCCCATGCTGCTATGGATATAGATGGTATTTTACAGGAAATCGTGAAGAAAAAGACTATTGCTTTGAGTCGGGCTGTAATTTAAAGTTATCCAGACAAGATGACCCATGCTCGTACCCTCATCTCTACACTGCTGCAGTGGTACAGCACCAGTCTAGTCCAGCTAATGTTCTGACCGAAGTTTTCAACACATACATGTCTATTCTAAATCAATAGGTTTAACATTTTAGACTTGGTTCATCATCCTAATATCTGAACTGGTGAGCACTTAAACCTGAAGCAAAATTTCCCTGTGTATGAATAAGAGATGCAGGTTTCCAGTATATATACTCAATGTAGAGATGCCTTCTCTTTTTACCTGCCTGGGCGGTATGAGATGTATCTGTAGTTCGTGGTTCTGTTTTATAGAAGGTTTATTTTATTGCCTCAGACTTAATGAAAATGAAGAAATCTGTAATCATATTTGATTAGTCCAAATGGCACGACTGCATCATTTGTAATGGGAGGCAAAATACTTAAAAACATGCCAAAGTAAATTGCTTCTTGCATACATATTTAAGTCTCTCCTAGTGTGAACATCCCCCTTGAACTCTTTCTTGTATTGGACATACTGATTATGCTGTTCATTTAGCAAGCAGTAAATGAATGGAAGGGTTATTAAAATACACAAGAATTTGGATCAGAATACATGCACTTCCTCGAAAAATGAAAGCTGGGAAGAGCATGTAGGAATAACAGCAAACACATACACTTAGGAGGAGCAGTTCAGTCAGGAGCCGAAGGCGGAGGCGATGCTCCTGCGTCTGGCAGCGGCCGCAGGGCAGGACAAGCCAGGGCTTCTGCTCTCTGGGGCCAGGAGTGTTACTGGGAGCAAAGGGAGCCGGGTGGAAGGGGTAGGGTTACTGCGTGCTGCCTCTCCCTACCAGAATTAGGGTCATCCACGTTCCACTGATTTATTTGCGGGAGAGGAGTTAGGGGAATTCATTTGCTAATCCTACACTCAGCGTCCCTCTTCCCTGGCTGCAGTCTTCCAATAATTTCCCGATATAGACTCTACCTCCCTCTCTGCAGCTGTTTGTTATTTGCTATTTTAATAACAAAATGCTGTTGCCTATGGCTGATGCTTGGAGACTTTTGTTTCTTCATCAAATCCACTTCCAGCTAAAGTACGTAAAAGATTTGTTCCTAGTACACGAAAATCTGTAAAATAAGGCACGCGTACTAGATTTTTTCTTGTCTAAATACCTCTATCAATTTAATCTGAAGAAATTATACACCTGCTCAAACAGTAAACCAAATGTTCAAGAAAATTAGGGAGAATCGGAAGACTGATTCTCCAATCACTCATAAATCATGAACCTATACTTTACTTTTGAGTAGCCATGAAATAGTTTGCAGGAATCATTTTTAGGTGGCTAAGGATGGCTCACCGCACTCCTGCAGTTGTTCAGCAGGGACAACGTGGGGGCAGTGGCTCTACGTGACATCGCTTTGGCTTCCTGATTGTATGACTGCAACTTAATGAGCTGCTCAGGGCTTGACCCAATGAAAGGTTTAAGTGACTAACAAAAGACTTATGTATTATTAAGACGCCTATGCTCAACATCACAAATCCATACCTTCCTGTTTGACTTCACAAGTCTCTAAACTCCGCCAGCTCTGCGGCTGCATGTGCCTGGGACCGGCCCTGATGCTCTTGTCATGTCTGGGCTTGATCGTAACCCAAAAATACAGCGCTCGTTTGCCTTGAGGGCCTGCCACAGTGGGCTTGGCACACCACCGCAGGATGGATCCACCACGGGAGGTAGCAGTGGTTATGGAGCAGCTTTCACTACAAATACCCTCCACCTTTGCTGTTGAAGGTAAAGGCAAGATTTATGGGGCTGGAGAAAGGGTGTGTGGTATCACTGCTTAATAAGTCAGGCACTCACGTGGAAAGGAGGGAGTCAGTAAAATCCACAGATCTCCATCAGCAAAGCAAGTTCAGGATCCCTCCGTCCTGGCCAGAGGAGCAGGGGTGGGATCTCTAAGGGGTCCTCGTGCACCACGTCTCCTGGTGCCGGGCTGCAGGCGCACCCTGTAGAAGGTGCCGGCTGAGGGTGTTGTTATTCTGACTCCTTTGCCCCAAGGGTTTGGTTTCACAAGTCCTGGGGAGTCAAATAACCGCTTTGTGACCCCAAAGGTGGAGGTCCTACCCGTCTCTCACGCCTTGCCACCGCACGGTCCCACTCTGTATCTCACGGTGACACTGTCACTCATGCGTTGGCTTTGTACTTGAACCACATCAGTTCAACAGCCCGGAAGAAAAACAACCAACAGCAAGACCTACATAGCTTTGTGCCACTCTAGTGAGTCAAAGGGGAGGTTCCAGTCAGGGCCAGAGCTGGTGTAAGCAGGACGCAGGATTGGGAAAGGAGGAGAGGGACGCGCAGCCTCCCCTCTTTGTCCTGAGCTGAGCATTTCGGTGGCTGCATCCACAGGCTCCGTGTGTGCTCTCCATGGAGCACCGAGCCCAGCTTGTACTCCTGCTTGCACGTGATGAACACCTCTGCCGGTGAAAACATTAGCAAAGATCTGAGGAATGAAGATCGGTATAACTTCATCAAAAGGTTAATCAGTATGAACATAGGTGGCTGTCCAAATAGTTACATACAGCCTAAATGGTGGCTGCTGGGGATATGTTCATACTAGATACATGCTCTCCTAGCTTTGAATAAACGTTTTCTCCCAGAGCATAAACATTTATGATTTAATCTAGGAATTAGCCTTAGGGAAACCGCAAATGTCTAGAGTAATATTTACATTTGTTTCAGATAATCAATTGCTGTTGGTCAGCAAATAATTAATCTGAATTAAAGAGGACTCAGGCGACACAGGTCAAACACACACGCTTCTGCACTGCTGCAGGAAAAGAACTAAGACCAAATATAGCTCCAAATGGGACAGGTTGCTTCTTGGCATTAGCTCAGCTGATTTATGTAGGCAGCAAAGACTGAGCAGACTTATAGCTTACCAAGACCCTTCTGCCCATCCAGCTCTTCAGAAGGCAAGGAACTGCCAGGTAAGGGCACATAAGCAGATCATAGTTTGACCCAGAGATACATAAAAACAGTACAGCATTCATCTAACTGGGAAAAATTCATCGGCAGATATATTCCCCAAACTGCTTTATTCAGTTTATGCAGAAAGTTACCTTTAATTCCATGATTCTGCATGCCCTCAAGTCTATTCTTCCAGTATTTAACCAGCACTGATAAAAGACATAAGCAGGAAGCACCTGGGAAATTACAACTGAAAAGTCAAGTGGATTTGCTATAGGTCTTAATCTTAAATTATAGCAAAAAAAGACATACAGGCCCATTTGAGATAGAAATCCTTTTCTCAATATGTTTCTATATTAGAAAGAAAGAAAAAGAGAAAGAGAATGAAAAAGAGAGAGGAAAAGGAAAAGGAAAAAGTATTTTGAGAGTTAATTCTTCAGCCATTTTCCTCTCTTTCTGAGTTGGCACTCCATGACATTTCCATTATGTGCTGTCTCTGGTGTATTGCTATCAAAGCGTACAGAATTTTTCCATTGAGTAGAAAATTGGCAAGGCTTTCTTGTTTACAACTGCAAAGGTAACAACTCTGATAAAGTAATGCACATAATTATGCCACTTTTAGCCAAATTGTGGGAAAAATAACTTTCCATTCCGTTAGCCTGGCTGGTGCACCCGAATGCGTTTTTCTTAAAGCCAACACTGATGTTGCTTATTAGCAGCATCCCCGCTCGGAGAGAGCTGTACTCACTTAGTGACTTCCTGGCTTCACAGCAAATCATAAAATTAAAAGGATTCTCCTTGCAAGTGTAGTTTAAGGATTTTCACACTAATTGGTGCTCTCAATAGGCTCAGCTTTGGCAGAAGAGCGTGAGATTGACTTTGTTATCCCACAGGTTAGAGGCAGCAAGTGAAGCTCTGGGCTAGAAGAGGACTGGGCGGTTGCACCCATCTCAGCAGATTCCGCTGCAGTCCTTTTGGGCTCCGCTGTGTGCTGCTGCTTCTTACTAACCACCCTTGGAAGACCAAGTCAGGTCTAAGACTGAAATATAAATGGGTAGCTGCTGCATTGCTGTAGCGATCATGCCATCCCCATTACAAAGATCCAGAGGCAAAGCAGTGTAGTGCAAGCCCACTTAAGAAAAAAACGCTGAATGCAGTTGAAAGTAGACCTAGGCTATTTAGAAGCACTTAAAAAACACAGGACTATTATTCTTTCAGTGCTTTCCCTTTGTGGATCTCAAAGCACTTTATGAACATTCGTCGAGCCTCACCACCGCCCTGTGAGGTGTTATAACATTGCTCCTTTCCCAAGGGTGGGTAATGTGATTTCTGGGCGCCCACATGGAGATACGTGAAAATTTCAGAGATACCAAACACCCAGAACTGCCAGCCACTGGTATGCATAACTCACGACCCCAAATAAGCACTATTAAAAGTGTGATGGCAGGCTTATTTTTATTTACCTCCTAGTAAAAAAGAGCTTAGGAGCACATATTTTCAAGTGTGCCTCCACAGCTTTGAGAGCAAGAAACTTTTTATTTGCTTGCTTTTTTGCCTAAAGAAAGCTGAGAGCAGATGACCTAACTAAAGATGCGATCCAGGCAGTTCAGTCTGTAAGTAAAACAAAGTACACACCATATTGGATGACTCACAGTGAAATTGCAAGAGCAGATGAAATCAGTGAGAGCCATGAGCTTTTCCGTAAACAATTTCAAAGTTACAGACACCAAAGCACAAGGCAGCGCAGCGTTAGGCCCCCGTTAGGGGAGGTGACCATTAAAACACAGGGCACCGTGATGCGATATGCCGCACCGGGCAAAGAACAGTGTGGGGACGAGCACAAAGCCCAGTTTGCAACATCTTTAGACCGATGTGAACAATAACATCTGGACCTAAAGGCACAATTCATTCCCTCTAGCTTGAATACTTCCCAGGAATTCCCCTCCCGGGGTTATTTCGGTGGAGAGGGCCCAGTGACTAGGAGGTTTAGGACAGGAATGGGGAGAATGCAACCACTCCCCGTTATCATTTTTCCCACCCACCCTCCCACGGCGTGGAGCTTTTCTCCCGCCCCGATGCTTTTGCGGGAGCTCCGAAGGCAGCAGCTGGCAAGGGGAGGCGAGCCATCTACAGCTGTACTGGTGGGGGCTTTAAGGGTGGCTGGAGAGGCAACGGACCTCGAGCCTTGACCCTCTGCAGGATTCCCTGCGGTCTGCTGGCGAACTCCTATGGTAAATGAACCCGTTCTGTGGGCTGCGGGCAGAGGAAACGGTCTTTTTCCTGACTGATCTGCGAAAGGACCGTCAGGACCTACCATTATCAACACAAAGTAAATGAGCTGCAATTAAGGTTGCTTACACGATTTGCCCTGTCAGCTAGGGACCTCACCCACCGGATTTAAAATCCCAGGAGAGCGGCAGGGTACTGCGGTGGTGAGCTCTGCAGAAAACCCTCCAGGAGCCAAGGAGGAAAACACCGTGTAAAAGTTTGTAAGAATTAACTCGTTTCACGTACATTTAAACATCAATGTGTAGGTAATTTCAAACCTAGAATAGACCTGGTCGTTAGTATGAGGTCGAATAACTCCTTGGATTGGACCACTGCGTTTTCGTACAGCAGCCGCGCAGCACGAGGCCGCCTGCTCGCCGTGCCTCCTGCCTGACGGCAGAGCGTGCGTTCACAGCTACGGCGAGCAATCTCCACTCGAGAGAGGCTTGGCATTGGAAGAGCTGTGATATTTTAAATTGGGGATTTGGGGAACTATGCGGACCCCTCATCCGGAATAGCCGATTTCTTGCCAAGAGTAGAAATTGCTCCTACTTTTGGCAGATGGCACTGACTCAGATGCTCGTCCAGAGTCCCCTGCTTCATATGTCCATGTATGTTGGCAGACTACAGATAAACGTTCCTTGACTTACGTCATAATGACAAAGGTATTTGGCTAATGAGTGTCAAAACTACAAATAGAATGGATCTACCCAAAATTTATTTAAAACAAAATAGCACCTGATATTTTTCAGCCGAGTGCTGGATTTTTCAGCTAAGTCAGAACTGACTTCACTGCTCTGAGTCATAACACTAAAATATACCACCTGTATACGATGCCCTCCATGCTTTACATCTACAAATTAGCCCTCCATCATCCCAGTGAACTATTACTATAATCGTATAAAAAATGGGAATGCTAAACTGCCAAAGCTTTACCAACTAAGCTAACGCTATACAGCGCTTGGGTGACAGTGACAGATAGAAAACAAAGGCTGGGAACACTGATTTCTGAATTATTTTTCTTGTCTCTAGACAATACTTGTATGTAATAGAGATCAGCTAAAAGAATGGTAGTGGAGCAGATCTGAGGTTAGATATGCTCAGCCATTTGCTATCGCCAGGTTGCTGTCTTTGCAATAGCTGCTTAAAAAGGGATTGCTCTAAAGCTGAACCCCCCTCCCCCCTGTAACTGTATTTTGCAACCTGGTTATTTTTTTTCCAGCTCTTTTGTCACGACTAAAAAGTAAGATTGCTCCTTAAAATAATTAACTCTATAGAGCATGAGTTCTGTTTAAAATACAATAAATATTGAAAATAAGTTTTACTTTATCTTGATTTCAGTTAACAAACTCTATTTAGAATTTTGTATAGTTAATTTTTTTTCCAGCTCTGATTTAACAATTCAGTGTTTCCAGATTCTTTTATGTAGTATTTGTATTTGACCAGTGATTTTTATATTGCTGTCTAGTGTTCAGTTTTTCTATTATGTATAATCATTCAGCAATTTCAATTATAACTGATGGAGTCACAGAACAATTTCTCTTTCAATCATGTTACTTCTTCATACTATTTTTCCTTCAGCTAATTCTAATTTTAATTAGTTAGAGAAGCAATTGATTATACTGATGTACTACTCAATTAATTCCACAGTGGTGACTGAGGTTATTTGCTGAGTGACAGCAAAATACCAGAGTACACCGTATTTTACAATAATTACGTACCAGTTCTACTGGAAACAGTGGTCCATCATCTTGTATATCCAAATTCTGATTTTAAAGCCACACCTATTTACATATTTTTTAACCTATTTCCCATTAGAAAACAAGGACAACTTCACTTGTTAAGTGTAGAGATCATAAGCTCTGTAACGTTAAGAAGGAATTTTAAAAACTGACCATACAAAACATCTTAAGTTTTTCATCAGAAGCAGGTGGAGTCTTGGTTTGTTATTGTACATCCATTGTGTTTTACTCCCTATTATTGTAGGTCATGTAGATGTAGGGAAAATCATCTAGTGATCACTCTACTGTTACAGTCTTTTTTGTCTTTTAATTCCAGATTGAAAGGCAAAATACAGACTACACTTTCGTATTTTCTGAACCAGACAAAGCAGATTTGGCCATGACCCGTGTAGATTGTAGATGATGTTTGTTCTGTGTGGATTGTACATCTATGTAGACTGTAGACTAAAACCTTGTGTACTGATTGCAACAGTCTGCATTCCCTATTCAAATATGAAATGTTGCATGAAGGTAAACCTCATGCCAGCATATAATAGCAAAAAACTACTTACAGCATCTGACCTAATTCAGAATCGCTAACCTCAAACATTCAAAAACTCAATCAGGACACCAATCATGAAACTAATGTCAAATTCTGATTTAAAAGCACATTGATTTTTCTTTTATCTACAGGTTTCTAAGTTCACAGGGATCAGGCTTCCAGCCTTTCCCTGGCAGTCATGAAGGATGAAAACATCGTTTGAAGGTTGAGCTTCTCACATAGCCTTATGCTTCTTGGAATCAGTGCTCTGAGAGATAACAAATATTTTGTGCAACAATGACAATGCTATAATAATTAGCAATACGGTTTTCAAAGGCAGGGCCTACAATTAGTCATCAGTTATTAGAAAGGAAATGGAAAGGCTAATAAGGAGCATTCGTTTCCTTCTCTGTAGTCAACTACAGTATTGTTAGCTTGTGAAACTCTGACACCAGCTAGAGCTCTTAAGGATGAAGTTGCCTCTCACCTATGAAGTTGGTAATTTAAGGCTGTAGACACATAGTGCAGAGCTGAGTAGGAATATAAACCCAAGTCAGCCTCACATTACAGGACTGTTGCATTGCCTTCACTCACAACCTGCAGCTGCTTTTCCAACCTCTTGGCCCAAATCAGTGCCACCGACCTGTGCTCTGTTTGCACATGGGGTTGGGTTGACAGGGTCCACCACGTAACTCTGGATCTGCAGCAAGTCTCTTTGCCCACCTCCCCAGGCTGTGGCTGCCATGCCAAGCTGAGATGGACCAGAGAAGAAGTCCTGTCCATGCACGCAGATGCTGCAAGATTGCAGCTGGTGGGTCCCCAAGGAAGCTGCCATGGAGCTTAACCAGGTTGAGGGCCCACCGGGCTGAGCTTCCCTCCATCAGTAGAGATAAACAACCCCATACACTTGAAAAATGCTCCTTCCAAGCAAAGAAAACACCGGTCCCTGGGCTTATGCAATCCGTAAATTGGTCATGGAGCCTACTGGATCTCCAAGTAAGAGAGAACTTCCTCTGTTTCTCTTCTGTTGCCTCTCCCTGCGTGTTCTTCCCCATGAGAGGGGAGTATCAGCTTGCAGTCCTGAGCAAAGTCCAGTGTCGGGAACTAGATTTTGCCAACATAACCTACCCTGGCAGCGGGACGGTCTATCCTGTGCCACTTGCTCTGAACTCTTGCACGGCCCTGCCGCGTGTCAGGGTGTTGTGCTCCTCCCTTGAGACGGCTGCACCCCATGGCTGGAAGATGCGATGTCCAGGTCTCTGCGGTGTGCAGAACGGCCAGCTCTGGGCAGGATTGGGTACTTAAATGCAAAATGGAGACTACGCTGCAGAGCCAAGGCATTTAGCAGCAATATTTTGAATTTCAAAACTGTATGAAAGATCAGTTTTAACCTTTGAATAGAGTTCAAAAGATGTCCCTCAGCACACTTTCACTTTTAAATAAACAGGAGAATCAAGGGCCCTGACATTTCCAAAGCCCAAAACACCAGTTTGTTTTCCTTACATAAATACTTTGAATCTTAGCAACTGTCTACAAAAGATAACGATAGAATTTGTCATAATAAAATGCGATCTGCTGATAGATTTAGCTTGCAGTTTTACAGCACCTTTGGGTAGCTTTGGTCCATTGAAGAGAAGAATTTGGATGTATTTTGAGCTCTAAGGATACGTTCTTCCCCCTCAACATTTTTTGTAAATGTCATTGAAGATGCAGCAGCCATGCAGCAAGTGAGAAAAGCAGCTGCGTTACCGTCAGGCTGAATTAGAATCATTGTGCAAATATACTTAAGTGACTCAGCAGTAACTAATTGAGTATTTGGGATCTGTTCTCCCCTGGTAGCGGTCATGTAATTCCCCTTCATCTACATGGGAACCGAGCATATGCTCTAAGCAGAAACTAGATGATGTGTAGTGATGGAAGCCCTTTAAGGAGGTGGTTTTTTTTTTTTTAGAGAAAAGACACTGACACTGCTTTCAACATTTTAAAATTAACTGAATAGAAAGCTGGGAAGTTTTCTGAAAGGTGTTATTAAAATGAACATCTTTTTCAGATTAGAGAGAATTAAAAATCACCTTTTTTTTTTCCAGAGTACCCAGTGTTTCTTCACCTCTCCATCTGTTAGTGACACAGTATTACAACCCCAGGCGTATAAATGGAGTTTATTACAATATCAAGGCCTTTAAAAGGCAGTTTTGAAAAGCAGTAGTAGTGATTTTTAAAACAGGTTAATTCAGATTTAGGTGTATTTTCTCCCCCATGGACTAACACAGGGTGACCAAACATCTTTGCTGTCCACCTCTGAACTGGACAACGCCGTTTTCCAGATTTTAAAAAAACTTTCCAGTCCCTCCTTATCACATCCCCTCTAAAATATCTCCCAGTGGCCTACAGGAGCGGGTATTAGCTCATACTCTAGACAGAGCAACTGGTGAGAAAACCTGATGCACCTGGAAAAAGGATTAGGTATTTGCACAGAAGGTGGAAGGAGTCCCACCTGGGAGGTGGCAGTTGTCTCCTCGCCACAACAGGGTGCAAATACGTTAGCGTGGTTTGGATCTGCATGGCTGGGATCCGTGGTGGAGATTACGGTCGCGTGCCCATCCCGAGGAAGCCACCTCTGTGCTGGGCGGGTGGTAAAGCACAAGCAGCATCGCATAGGGGACAGAAAATGGGTAGTCATAAAAAAAAGAAAGGTGAAGAAAAATGAAGAAATACAAGCCGTAAGACACAATATGATTTTTTAGCCTCTTGTGCAAGATACAAATGTCAAGATGAATTGACTGCCATGACGTAATCATGAAACAGGTCGGTCACACAACCTTTGGGTTCGTTGTTTGCCTGTAACCCTGTTCGAAGCAGCAGCATCAGGCAGGATGTTTCTTTGCCAAAGATGAAGGGGAATCTTTCTATTGCTTAACCATTTTTTCTTTTATTTTTACTATACGGTTACAGCCTTAGGCTGGGAGAAATATTCATGCTCTTCTCTCCTGCGTATATATTTTCTAAGGACTGCAATGCTGTTATGCATATGCAAAAGTGCATGCTTTGCATATTTACTTTCTTTATACAAAATAGTGTGCCCGCCACATCATGTACTGCTTTCACTTCTGTGCAGATTCCCTCAAATTTATCATCTTCTTATATTTAGAATGTAATTCTCACTCAAATCACAAGCAGCCAGCTCTTCTTAGTAACAGTTATTCCAGAGATAACAGCTAATTACAACATTTAAAAAAAGCGTACATTAATATTTCAGTAGGCTCAACATTTTGAAATATACTCAGGGCAACAACATGGGGTTTTTTGCTGGTGAAACATAAGGATCCGTTCAGCAGACAGGCAGTTAAAACACCCTTCAACAAACTCTTGCAAATCCTTTCTACAGTGTCGTCCGTTCATCTTAAGCCACAGTTTGGAAAAAACAGCTTTAATGGATCATTTCTTAATGTAATTAAATATATTTAACAACAGTATGCTTCAGAGTCCTTAAATTAGTCCTTTGCCTGAAGACAATGTATTCATCCAAATCCCTCCCTAAAACATTCTTCTTCTGTAAATCCTATTAGCATTAATCTGCTAAAGCTAGGTGTACTTTATCATTTTTTTTTTTTCAGATACCTGGAAAGCTTTTAGATCTACTGCTCACTCGAATTCTTACAGTGCCGAACAATTTCGGAGGTCTAATTTAGCCTGGAAACCTTGCAGGGTCACGTCATCTTCCCCTGGACGTCCTCAACTCAACGGCAGTGTAGGGGAAACAGCGAAGCAGAAGGTTTCTGTAGGACGGCATTAGCAAGGGTGTGATAAGAAGGGACAAACCTGAGACCGAAACCTAACTGTGTATTATAAATGCAAAAGAGAGCAGGGATAATTCACCTCTCCTTTATCGCTCCCATGGTGCATTTTGTTCCAGGAACAACAGAGACTTCTATCTGAAAGTCCTTGGATGACCGATCCCATTTAAATTCAGCCTAACTCTCTGCAGGCTGGAGTGAGGCCTGACCGCCCGGTGAGGCGGAGGCGGCAGGGACCCCAAATATTTTCCAGCTCTCAAAAAGCAGGGTCAGATTATTGTTTCAAAAGGAAGATTAACACCTCCCTGAATCGAAGTCAAATGCGTGCATGAAAAGCCTGGAAAGGAAAGGGGCTTTCCGTTCCTCCCTGAGGTGCATGCAAAGTCTTTCTTGGAAGAAAGCAGTGGCTGCATTTTCCTTTCAGGTTTATCTCACAGCCACCTGAAAGGCGCTTGGGGCTTCCCAAACCATCAATTAAATGCTGCAAGAATTAGTAAAAGTTAACAAAGGGAAGAGGGAGTTATTTGAGGATTTCTAAACTATTTTAAGTAGGAGCATGGAACGATCTCCAAGCCCGCGTTTTTCAATCCTTACATTTAAAGAGTTGAAACTCTTTGTCCAAAGTTCTCCCTGCTGCTTTTTAGCAGAGAAAACAAGACAGCGGGGCTGCCGACTTTATTTCGGATTTGGGAAGGGTGGTGTTGCGTAGCCTTGCCTCCCGAGGCGGGAAACGCGTCCTGAGGAGAGCCAGAACCAGCAGGGGAAAGACGCCAGCCTCCCCTCTTCGGAAGCCGCCATGTTGGGAAGGGTTAACGGCTTTAGAACCTTTCAGAGCGGCTTCCCCCCCCGCCCCGTCCCCGCGGCACCGCTTTTTACTCTGAACTCCCCGGGTTGCTCCAGAGGGACGATGATCTTTCCCCACAGCCCAGGGACAGTCCCCCCCCTGCCGAAGGTCTGTGCCCCGGCACCGTGACTGACCGCGGCCGGTGGCCAGGCCGCCACCTCGGCCCTTCACCGGCCTCCGTGTGTGTGTGGGGGGGCTTCTGCCCGCCGCCTTCCACCACCCGTGGGGAAACCCGTCTTTCTCCACTCGTGGGGCGGCCCGGACCAGCCCGGTACGCGTGGACAGGCTTTTCTTTTGGAAGATAAAGGGCGGTTTGCGCGCTCCGGCGCCTTTTCCTGAGGGAACGACACCTGGGCAGGTACGTTACCGCGCCCCACTTCATAACAATTACCGCCTCAACGCGGTTAATACGCGGGGCGCTGAGGCTGAAACTTCGCCTCGGGGTGGAAGAGGAGAAGGGAGAAGGGAGACGGAGGGAGAGCGGGGCCGGTCTGTTCCCGCCCCGACCCCGTCCGCCACTGTGGGGCTGGGGCCACCGCCGCCCCGCGCGCCCCGGCGTGACGTCACGGGCGGCGGCCAATGGGCGGCGGAGGCGCCCTGATGCCATGACTGGAAGTTCCCCGGCGGCAGCGGCGGCTCCGTTCCCGTCCCCCGTCTCCTCTCCCCGCTCCGGGGCTCCTTCCACCGGCCCCCAAGTGCTCGCCCTCCCTTCCCCGGTTCTTTAAGCCCTCGGTAGTACTTTCCCCGGGCGCTTCCGCTCCCGGTGGGGGAAGCTTTACCCGGAGAACCGGGGCTTGAGGAGGACGGGCGGCGGTGTGGGGGGGGTGCGTGTCAGTCAGTCAGTCAGGGCGCTCCCCCGGTCCCGGCCCGCAGAGGGGAAGGAGCCGCCCGGCCCGGCCCGGCCCAGCTCGGCTCGGCTCGGCCTTCCTGCGCTGGGGCGGAGGGTGAACGGCGGTTCTCCTCAGCGGGGAGAAGAGAAGGGGGAGTCCGGGGAGCTCCTCCCGCGCGATCCCGGCAGCGGCAGCGGCAGGAAGGGCAGGGCGGGGGCG